>NC_062227.1:32207186-32514964 GCF_902686445.1 Sciurus carolinensis
TTTTCCTGCTTCTGTTAGAGCTTTGGCAGCTTCTGGTTCCTATACAGGCAGTGCAGTTTCAGCAGCAGAAGCTTCAGGGCGTGCCCTGCACTCATGCAGCTCTGACTCTGAAAGTGGGAGGTCACTTTAGGGTCCAAGTCTCTGAAAAGATGTATGATCCAAGCATTTAGAGACCTTTGGCAAACTGGTTCATTTAAAGGCCTTGAAAGTCTCAGCAACACAAAAGGAGAAATTCATAAGACATTTAATGAGGGGATGAATGGATAAGAGACTTGTTAAACTAGCATACAGTGAGAAATATGCCTAATATTAGATATAATTTTAGCTATTAACTTTTTCTGTAATCTTGGACAAGTTACTTAATAAGTACCAGTCTAATTTTCTTCATCTCAAATGTGGAGACTGGGCTACTTTGAGGTTTTCATACTTGTGTCAATGGTACTCCAAAGTTTTTTTTTTTTTTTCCTATTAAAAAGTTTATTTAACAAAAAATTTAATATGAAAATGTACATGACCTGATTTTTATTTCATAAACAGGTCCTTTGGGAGGGGACATGGATTTCTCTGAATAGCCATTATTTACACCTGTTTCAAGGCTTCTAACATGATGATACTATTTCCTCGTATTACCACCATTCCAATATTGTTCTGTTGCCCACTAGCTGCCGTCTTCACACATTCGTCTATTACAAGATTCATAAAGGGGTCAAATCCCTGAAATATTCCTTGGACATGTCTGCTGCCCTTTAATTTTAATGATAACTTCTTGTCCATAAATTTTTTTCAGCTCGGGAGGGTGAGCTTTGCTCATGTTGTCTACTGGGCAGGCTTAGAGATGCTTTGAAATCGAATTGGCTGCTTTCCTTCACACTACCGTGGTAGATTCAGCATTTTTTGCGCCAGAGGTTTTGAGGAGTTCCTTCAGAGCCCTGCAAAGGCAGGCAGAAGGGAAGGCTGCAGGTGGGCTGCAGCCTCACTATGCTGCTTTATTTAGATATTGAGCTCCTGGTATAGTTCAAATGTACCAGGAAGGATCAAAGGCTTTGGCTGAGGATGAAAGCAAGTAAGTAAGCAAGCAAAAAAGAAAACCGCTGGCCTAAATCCCCTCTTAAGATTCCTTTTTGGTTTAAGGAATTACAGGTCTTCATTTAAGGGAAAATAAAATTCTGGTATTAAAAACAAAAACCTGGGCTGTGGCTGTTGCTCTGTGGTAGAACTCTTACTTTGCATGTGTGAGGTACTGGGTTTGATTCTCAGCACCACATAAAAATAAATAAATGTCCATTGACAATTTAAAAATATTTAAAAAAACAGAAGTGTAGCTCAGTGGTAGAGCTGTGCTTAGCATATATGAGGCCCTGGGTTCAATCCCCCCAGTGCTGCTCTCAAAGGCCCTATTTTAGTGTTAGATTATGTTATAGTCAATATTAAACTCCTGGGTAAGTCAAACACAAATATGGAGAAAGTCATTACTGATATATTTGATATACAATATAAAGTTACACTATTAAGTATCTGACACCTCAGCTGGCTTTTCCTCCAATGAACTTACATTACACTGTCAGCCAAAGTTTAATTGTTAACAGTGGCCATATTTTATTCTAAAATCTTTTTTTGAAAAATCAATTTAGCAATTTACAGATCAGTTTACCGGTTGACAAGGAAAGAAGGAAACCAGAGACAATAACAAAGACAGTAGGAAGAGCTGGTAGAGCAGAAATACTTAACAGCACCCTTGACTAAATACAGTTGAAAAGCTCAGGCAATAAACACACATTTAAAATTTCCAGGGTGAAAATATTTTGAAACACAAGTTAGAAATTTCGCTGCTCTATTCCAAGCAAACATTTTAATTGTTGAATCCATGTAATTAGCTTGATTTGGCATTTGGGACCCCATAATTAGTATTTTCCTAATTGTTTTATTAACATGAAAAAATTAAGACTATTTTGTTTATTTCACTACATAATAATTCAGAGTCCATTTTACACCCTCTTTTGCATCTTTCCATTTGCGCATCCACTCTGCTGGAGCTTACTCCCTTCCGTGCTGGGCTGTGGAAACAGCGGTCTTAAACCATATACAGCACAATGTCACTTAAGTAAGAGTAACCAGAATCCACTCTCACAGTCCTCTTATCTTCATTTCAAGGTTGTATTTTGCAATTAGGGGATGGATTATGTCATGAGTATGGGACAGTTATTTTTTATTTTCATTTTTTGGTACTGGAGATTGAATCTAGGGGTGCTTTACTTCTGAACTACACCCCCAGTTCCTTTCTTTCTTTTATTTATTTTTCTTCTTTTTTGGTACTGGGGATTGAACCAAGGAGCGCTTAACTACTGAACCATATCCCCAGTCCTTTTTTGTATTTTATTTAGAGACAGGGTCTCACTGAGTTGCTTATGGCCTCGCTACATTGCTGAGGCTGGCTTTGAACTCTTGGTCTTACTGCCTCAGCTTCACGAGCCTCTGGGATTACAGGCCCTACCACGCCCGTTCTTTCAATTTTTATTTTGACCCAGGGTCTCTCTAAGTTGTTGAGGGACTAGCTAAACTGCTGAGGCTAGCCTGAACTTTCGATTCTCCTGCCTCAGACTCCTGAGTTGCTGGGATTACAGGTATGGGCCACTACGCCCAGCAGGAGAACAGTTACTAATGGACAAAGTTTGGAGTCTACTTACTAGCCTGCCTCTGCATAAAGACAAAACAATTTTCCAAAAGGCTTTCACCTTAGCTAATAATTTTCAACGCCACTTAAGTTCATCTTAAAAAGACATAACTAATCCCCCACTCTGGTTTAAAATGCTTTCAATTTACACGTACAAAAACATGGGTCGCCCTTAACCTGTGCTATAATGTCTCTTATTCCCGCCCCCGTTAAAAAGGAAAACCAAAACAGTATAGAATCCCAAATTCACTTAGTGCACCCAAGAACACTAGAATTTGCCAACTGACCTCCCGACTCAAGCAGGTTCAGCGCCTGGGTGGCATCCCCATCCTCACTTCCTGCAGCCCCCACCTCCAGGTAGGCCCGCCCCTTCCCTCATAGCCAATGGGGCGCGCCGCATCACGGGGAGGCAACTCCAGTAACCCGCCCCTTCACCACCTCGGGCGTGAGCTGGGCTTTCGACCCCCTTTTTACCCGACCTCGCGCATGCGCATTCTCACTGGGCCGTGAAGGGACGCTTAGAGATCGGTTTTCGTCTCCTTTCTTTCCTCAATCTCGCGACTCTCCTAAACCTTTACCACCCTTTATTGCTAAGGATCCCCTTCCCAGTCACTCAGAGAAGGTGCTGCTCCGGCCTTGAGTGCGGCAGTACCCGGATGTGGAGCCGCTCTCGCCCGGCGGGGACTCTGTGGCGGGGCGGAGCGCGGCGGCGTGCGCGGGGGCAGAGAGAAGGGGGCCCCTGGGCCCGGGTGCTCGCCGGACGCCGGGAGGTACCACCGCTGCCTACGGGGGAGGAGGCGGCGCCGGCGCTCGGGCGCCCACCCCGGAGCGAGGGGTCGGGGGAGAGTAAAGGCCAGCATTTCGGCTTGCCCCCCGCCGCCCTCGCCGTCCCCTCCGGGCGAGCCTCCCCCGGCCCTCTGCGCTCCCCGCGCTCCCGGCCGGGGGAGAGCGAGGTTTCCTGGCGGCCGTCGCTGTAGCCCGGCCGGGGAGCCCGGAGGAAGCGGGAGAGTCCCCGCCCACGGCCCCCTCCCCTCTGTCTGCTCGCCGCCGCCGCCTCCGAGCCACAGCGGGCCGGACTCCAGTCCGAGCGGGGGGCGCGGCGGCGACGGCTGGGCAGCGGCTGTGGACTCCCCGGGGACCGCGCCGCCGCCCCCGTGAGTTATTCCCACGTCCCCCGGGGCTCGCTGCCGCCCCCGCCGGCGCCGAGAGTCCGGCCCGGGCCCAATTCTCTCACGGGCCCTCCGGCGGCAGCGGCGGCGGCAGCGGCGGAGCCCACCGCCCGGGCCCCGATGAGTAACTCGCGCAATAACCGGGTGATGGTAGAAGGGGTCGGGGCCCGGGTAGTGCGCGGCCCAGATTGGAAGTGGGGGAAGCAGGACGGCGGAGAGGGCCATGTGGGCACCGTCCGGAGCTTCGAGAGCCCCGAGGAGGTGGTGGTGGTGTGGGACAACGGCACCGCTGCCAACTACCGCTGCTCCGGGGCCTACGACCTGCGCATCCTGGACAGCGCGCCCACTGGTAAGTCATCGACACCTGGCGGGGCCTGCTCGCTTTGGGGAAGGGGCCAGGCTCCTATGGGCATCGGGGCCGCCTCCCTCGACTGGAGTGAACCGAAAGGGGAGAGCCACATGGAATTTTAGTTCTCTACAGGGTAAACAAAAACTAGCCGAAAAGACCCCCTTTCAAGGGAAGTAATGGCAGTTCCATCACCAGGATGCTTTCAAGCCTGCAAGACACAAAGCACCGAGAAGACAACAGACACAGTTCCCCTCCTCCTCCTGTAGGGATGGGGTCTGGAGAGGCCTGTCTAATAAGCCATTGAAATTAATCAGCCATCAAGTAATAACTGTTTGAAGGGAGGCTTGCCTTGCCATATGGTGCTGAGTTGCCAAGGGGCCGTTCGTGCTTCCTATTTGTGGTGATAGCTTTTTTTGTTGTTGTTGCCCACTGTGACACAGAATGACTTGAAGTTGAGTCGTCGAATGATACCTATTTGGAACTCTCTGAAATGATTTTTTCCTAAATTTTTTTAACTTTTTATGTTTGTATCAATAGAGGGAAAAATAGTGTGAGCTCTTGAACAACTTTGTATTAAATACTTCTTTTAGGTGATTTGGAAACACCTGATTTCCTGGTTTGTTAGCATCCCCTCTCAGTAAGGTGATGTCAGGTTCTCACTCATTCACTTAGGGAGTTGGTGCCCTTCTTGATTCACTACATTATAGGGATCTTCTTGTTATTGACTAATTTTTTAATATGATAAACTGAAGGCTTGCTCTCACAAAATAAATACCTGCTTTATTTTAATCTAATTCATTTTCACAGATTTATCCTTGGTGATTGTATTCAGTAGAAAATTTTAAATTGGATACTTATCAGAATTTCTAAATGAGCTGCTTCTAAGATATTATGATTGAATTTGACAAAGCCTAACAAAATTGTTTATTTATTTATTTATTTAGTGCTGGGGATTGAACCCAGGGCCTCACACATGCTGGCCAGCATTTTACCATTGAGCTATATACCCAACCTTGCCTGACAAATCTTGAAATGAGCTCATAGTTTTTGCTGGCAGCAATTAAAAAAAAAAGCAGTAATAGAAATTAACAAGTCAATTCAGTTTTTGCACAGGTAATTTATAAAATTGTTTGTTAACCAGCCTTTTATATACCACAAAGGATCTGTGTGCATGACCAAAAGAAAATAAAATGATTCAACAGTGCAAAAAGAGGTAGTCATGGTTCTGTTTCTTGTGTATTCTTACAGAATACACCATGTATTGTAAACATAGATATGAATATACTGAAAATACAAATCTATTCGCCTTAATACACATGGTCTTAAATTTTATTTACTCTTGAGTGTGTGCTTTTTGGCTTAATACTACATTGATAATTGTGCCTTGTTAGCGTGTTTGTGTAGGTCTACCTTGTTCTTTTATGGCTGCATAGTATTCCAGTGACTGCAGAAATTTGTTTAACCAGTACTTTATTTAAAGGTGTTTGTATTAGGACTTGTTACTGAAAATGATGCAGTGAATAAGATTCTGTAAATTTATCTTTGCATATGTGCTAAGTACTTCGGAAGTAGAATTGTTGCATCAAAGCATGCACATACAGGCTGGGGAGATAGCTCAGTCGGTAGAGTGCTTGCCTTGCAAGCACAAGGCCCTGGGTTCGATCCCCAGCACTGCAAAAAAAAAAAGGGTGGGGGGGGAAGCATGCACATATTTAAACTTTTTCTTTCTTTTTTTTTTTTGGTGGTGGGGAGCGTACGGGGGATTGAATTCAGGGGCTCTTGACCACTGAGCCACATCCCCAGCCCTATTTTGTATTTTATTTAGAGACAGGTTCTCACTAAGTTACTTAGAACCTCACTTTCACTGAGGCTTGGCTTTGAACTTGAGATCATCCTGCTTCAGCCTCCCAAGCCTCTGGGATTACAGAACTGGGCTTTTTTTTTTTTTTTTTTTTTTTTTTTTTTTAATATATATATATATTTTTAGTTGTTGATGAACCTTTATTTTTATTTATTTATAGTGGTACTGAGAATTGAACCCAGTGCCTCACAGGTACCAGACAGGTGCTCTACCACTGAGCCACAAACCCAGTCCCGGGCTTTTGATAGATGTTGACTAACTACATTGTGCAGACATTTTACACTTTATAGTCCCAGTAACATATGCCTGTTTCTGCATACTTTTAAATTTTGTCATGTTAGTTTATGCTGAAGTCTGACCACAACTCAATAATTAGGAGGAATTCTTGGGATCAGTAATTGTAGGTTTTGGGGGAAATTTGAATATATTTCTCGGATAAATGTAAAGTTTAACAGACCCTGAGCTGGGCACAGTGCCTGTTATCCCAACTGAAGCAGGACTGCAAGTTTGAAGCCAGTCTCAGCAACATAGTGAGACCTTGTCTCAGAAAAAAAATAAAAAGGGCTGGGAATGTGACTCAGTGGTAAAGTGTCCCTGGGTTCAATCCCCAGTATGACTGCCCACCCCCCCAAAAAAAAACCCAAATAGTACTCCAAAACATACCCTGAACTATAGTTATCCTTTTTATCATCTGTGATGTATATATTCAAAATTCTTTTTTCTAGTTTTATGAAATTATATAGCACATTATCATTGTTGATAGTCATACTCCCAATGTAATAGAATACCAGAACTTATTTTTATTACCTTCTGTAGTGACTTTTGTGTGTGTGTGGGGGGGTGGGTACTGGGGATTAAATCCAGAGATACTACCACTGAGCACATCCCCATCCCTTATTTACTAATTTTTTATTTTGAGACAGGGTCTCACTAAATTGATCTTTATGCCTTAGCCTTTTGGTTACTGGGATTGTAGGCATGGGCCCTTGCCTGTCTTATGGTGATTTTTTTCCCCCTACTTTTTAAAAAATATTTTTATTTTAGTTATAGGTGGACATAATACCTTTATTTTATTTTTATGTGTTATTGAGGATGGAACCCAGGGCCTCACACATGCTAGGCAAGTGCTCCACCACTGAGCCACAACCCAGCCCCACCCCCACTTTTTTTTAATTGGTGCATTATAGTTGTACCTAATGATGGGATTTGTTGTTACATGTTCATATGTGCACCTGACATAATGTAATTTGACCAATATCTATAGTGATTTTTGGAGGGATGCTAATGTTGCCTGTGTTTTGTAGAAGGAAGTGTTACCTGTCTTATTAATGATTTCATTATCTTTATATAGGTGTTTTTCATAGGTAACTGTTTTAGAATTTTAGTTTAATTTATGAGATAATTTTACACTTTGTTATATGTAGCAGTTCATCTTTTTTTTTTTTTTTTTTTTTTTTTTTTTTGCGGTGCTGGAGATTGAACCCAGGACCTTGTGTTTGACAGGCAAGCACCCTACAAACTGAGCTATATCTCTTAATAACTTATTTTTTTTGGTGCTGGGGATTGAACCACGGACCTCGAATATATTCTACCACTGAGGTATGTCCCAGCCTTTAGCAAGCATTTTAGAAGTGCTTCTAGATGCAGATGGCCATCCTTCATGTGAAATGTATTTTAGTTTTTATGGTTTAATTTCATCAGGATTTTTATTATTAAAGGATTGAACAAATCATAAGTTCTTGCTTCTGGTTTTGCCCCAGGACTATAATACTACTTCCAGTGTTTTTTTTTTTTTTCTTCTTCAAAATATTTAATTATTAATATCCCTTGACATTTAATTACATTCTGCAAGATTTACTCTATGTATTATATTTAATACTTGATATTTATTTACATAATAGTTGAACTTAAAACTTCATAATGTTAGTGTCTTACTATGATTATTAAAACCAGGAAATTAGCAGTAATACAGTAGTACTGACCTATATGCCTTATGCAGCTTTATCAGTTGTTCCACTAATGTTCCTTCTGTGGTTCAGAATTATACATTGTATTTAGTAGTCTTTAGTCTGGTCCAGTTTCTCCTTTTGTCTTTTATGATCTAGACATTGGCCAGTAATCACATTTGTCCCTCAAATTAGGTTTGTCTCATGTTTCAATTCAGATTATGTATTTTGGACAAGAGTACCATAGAAATGGTGTTTTGTCCTTCTTAGTGAATCTGACCAGGAGGTATATGTTATTCATTTAGCTCATTAATAAGAGTGTTAACTTGGCTGTCACCAGCAGGTTTATCCCCTGTTGGCTTCTGTACTTTTCAGTGCAATGTCAATGTGAAGGAGGTAAATAATTTAGTGTGTTACTCTACAATATATTTTTTGGGTGGGTACTGGAGTCTTGAACTTGTGATCCTCCTGCCTCAGTCTCCCAGGTTGCTGGGATTACAGGTGTGTGCCACTGCACCCAGCTGACATTTTTGAACTAGATAGGATAACTCTATTGTAGGTGTGTCCTGTGCTTTGTAGGCTGACATTCCTGGTCTCTGCCTGTGATGCAGTAGCACCTGCTCCCTTATGATAACTCATAATGTCTAGACGTTGACAAAGGTCCCCTGGCCAGGACAAAATTGGTTTAGGGATATGTAAGTGTGTAGTAAATGTATGCCAAAAACATAAAGATAAATACCATATTCAGGGGAATGGATATCTTTATTGTGAAGGGAGTGAAGTACAATTGGCAGAAGTAAAGTAGGGACTTTATTTTGGTCATGCTCAGTCTTAAACTGGATGGTGGGTTCATTGGTGTTTGTTATATTTTTATGTATTTTACATGTTATAGTTAATTACAGAAACAAACAAAAAAAGGACTTGGTGTTATGGTGTTTACCAGAAGAACTGTGGTTGCCTTTGTATTCATTTTTATTTTTTGGTTGAGGTACTGGGAATTGAAATCAGGGGTACTCTATCACTTAGCTACATTCTTGGCCCTTTTATTTTATTTTTAAAATTTTTTTGAGACATTGTCTCACCAAGTTGCTGAGGTTGACCTGAAATTATAGTCATGCCACTGCACCCAACTGATTATTCATTTTTTGTGCTCTACTTATATCCACATTGAAGGAACAGAAATTTTATTGCAGAATGTTTGGGAATTAAGAAATGCACAACCTTCAACATAAAATTTGTTGGAACTTTTCTAAGGGTTAAAGATTCTGGAATGATTGGGTCATTTTGAATCTTTCTCTTATCCCCTTACCACATGTTGGAGATTTTAATCTGGGAGTTGTACATGGGTCTGAAATATTTTGGTATGTCTGTTTTTTCTTTCAGGAGATACATTTTTAAATTTATGTTCTGGGATAGTTGAACTTTACAAAGAGGAACATTTGGTATATGTTTGAATGATAAAACTTGCATTTTGTATCCAGATACTTTTGATTAAATTGTAGTCAGCAAGAAGGTTGTGGAAATATATGGGTTATTATTTAATTAGTTTGATGTTAATTTTGTGAAGTCTATAATCAAGTAGGCATAGTTGACATTGTATCATTTAGATACTAATTTACATGATTTGGGGAAAATGTTTTTACTTGTGCTAGTTTTGTAATCACTTGACTACAGTATTATATTGTTACCAAAGAGAATTGAAAATATTTGTATTTCCTATAAGGTTCTTTGTGTTATTCTTGGTATGTATAACAAAAACTTATAGGTAAAGAAAATCAAGTTTATTCTAGGCAAGCACTCTAGCCCTTAAAATGTTTACTCAAAATTAGCTTCCAGTTGTAGTTGGTACAACGTGTTTTAGGGGCAACTCTTCATCTTTTATTTCCTTTCCTAGCAAAGACTGTTTCTCAGGTCACATGTGGAAAAACTATTCAGTTGAAGGTTTCAAAGTGCTGACTCTGGTTGACCAGTGGGAGTGGGGAAGGAAATGGATTAATAATTCTCACTTTTTCCTTTTTTAATTTGTTTCTAGATCTGTAGTAGAAAAGGATATTGTCAGAGAATAGAGCATTAGGTTAAAATAGGACTTGAGGGAACAATGGGGAAAGGGTGCCAGACCAGCAAAGGTTGAAATATTATGAGAGATTTCTTGCTAATGGCCTCTATAAGGAAAACTTTATTTTTGTGAGGATCCTGCTGATTTTAAAGATGTTTATAAAAGAACTTTTATTTTTTATTTCTGTCTGCTAATAATGTTTTAAGTAATGATCCATTTATTTATTTATTCATAGTGGGGATTGAACCCAGGGCCTCAAGCATGCTAGACTACCACTAGATTACAGCTTGATTGAGCACCTCATTAAATCAAGTAGTAGACCTGTATGTTAGTACTTCTCAAACTTTAGTAAACACAGATATCCTGGGGACCTTTTAAAATGCAGCTTCTGATTCAGTAGGTCTGTGATTCTACAAGAGTATTTTTAATAAGCTTCTAGGTAATGAACATATTACTCATGGACACACTTCGAATAGCAGGCAGGATATTAAGTGACTATTTGTCTACTTGAGATGCTCAAGCTCTCTGTTTTTATTTCTCCCCACAGATTTCAAACCTTGATTTATTGTTAGAATAATATATGTTTCTAAAAGTAGACTGGTAGTCTGGGAGAAGAGTGTACACAAAGAAATAAAGTTAGGCGGGTGTGATGACACATACCTGTAATCCCACTTACTGGGGATGCTAAGGCAGCAGGATCACAGGCTAGCCTCAGCAACTTAGTGAGACTCATTCTCAAATAAAAAGTAAAAGGAACTGGGTATATTTTTCAGTGGTAGAGCACTTGCCTAGCATGCATAAGGCCCTGGTTTCAATCCCCAGGATCCCAACCCACCTCACAAAAGGAACATATAACAGTTTTCTGATATATGTATTTTTTCACAAGTGTAGTACTATCTTACTATATGTTTATGGTAGTATACTTATAGCCTTATCCACAAAATTTGCTTTTTCAAAGAGTTTTTGACTCATTTGATCTGAGGTTAGAGAGGTAATTATCCTAAAATAACAAAAGGTGACTCAGGCTCCCTCAGATTAAACTGTCTAGTCACAAAGCTTGTGAATGGCAGAAAGTAGGGATGAACACCTAGTTCATTGCTTTTCTCCTTTGTCATGCTTCCACTTAAAGTTCAGTAGTTCAGAAATTATCACTATACTTTTCCTGTGGGAAAATTGATTATAAAATTTAAATAACCAGTTTAGAAATGAAATGTCCAGTGCTTGTGATTATCTTTTCTTTTTTCCTTCCTTTTTTTTTTTTGTACAACTGAGATTTTATTGTATAGTTGTGCCTTGGTATCTTCAGGGGATTGATTCCAGGAACTCCTGAAGATACCAAAATCCAAGGATACTCAAGTCTCTCATATAAAATGAAGCAATATTTTCATATAATCTATACATGTTCTTCTGTATATTTTAAGTAATCTGTAGGTTACTTACAATATCTAATTGCAAAGTAAATCCTGTGTAAATAGTTGTTATACTTTTTATTTAGGGAATAACAACAAGGAAAAAGTCTGTACATGTTCAGTACAGACATGGGTTTTTTAAATAATATTTTCATTCAATGGGTGAATACAGAAGGCTGACGGTAGTTTTGTGCTTATTTCTACTTGATAAATGTTTTGTTTGCCTTATAAATAATTTTACTCCTTATATAGTAAAAGTGACAATTATTTTTATACCTTAAACACTCTACTTGTAGAGAAATATATATGTATACTCATCTCTCCTTTGACAAAGGTACGTTAAATGTGTTCTTCAGCATTCTTTTTTAAAAATTTTTTTTAGTTATTGATGGACCTTTATTTTTAATTTATTTATATGTGGGGCTGAGAATAGAACCCATTGCCTCACACATGCTAGGCAAGTGCTCTACCACTGAGCCACAATCCCAGCCCCTCAGCATTCTTTTTATTTTTTCCCATTATTTCTGTCTTAGGTATCTTTCTGTGATAGCGCATACCAATATTTTACTCTTTTTAGTAGGAACAGGGTATTTAATAGTTAAAAATGTTTTATTTAATCATTCTCTTTTACATTGTTTCCTTTTTTGTCATTTTATTTTATTTATTTATTTTTGTGGTACTGGGGATTGAATCAGGGACCTCACACATCCTAGAGGGCAAGCACTCTACCACTGAATTACATTCCCAGCCCCTTTCTGGTAATTTTAACAATGCTGCAACAAGCATTCTTATATGTGCATATATGTGTGTGTGTATATATATATCTTTGGGTACACTTTTTTCCTTCTGTGTTTTTGCAGTATTGGGAATTGAACCTGGGACTCTTTACCATTGAGCTACATCCTCAGCCCTTTTTATTTTTTTATTTTTTATTCTGAGACTGGGTCTCACTAAATTGCTGAGGCTGGCCTCAAACTTGTGATCCTCCTTGCCTCAGCCTCCTGTCGGGGTTTCCGGGACCCCCATCCTTGGGCACGGTCAAGATGGTGCCTGGCGCTGAGCCAAAAGCGGCCAGCTATACAGTAAACAACCAGCAAATTCCAATGATTGGCTAGTTAACGATGTGATTAGAGCATGCCCCCCTCGTGTACCTATTCTATGCCTGCAGCTATCCTCGCGTTTACCTCGTGTGCTCTCCCCTGATTGGTTGAAGTGTATATAAGCTTGATGGGTGGGGGAGTAGAGAGAAGCTGAGAGTAGGAAGAAGCTGAGAGTAGGAGTAGAAGCGAGGAAGAAGAGTGCGAGCGAGGGCGAGAGCCGAGTGGGAGAAGCGGAGCGGCCGAAGCAGGTGTGAGCCGAGCGGGAGAAGCGGAGCGACCGGAGCAGGCGAGAGTTAAGCAGAGGGAAAGAGAGCGAGAGAAAGAAAAGAGAGAAAGGGATAGAAAAGAGGGAAAGAAAGGAAGACTGTGCACAATAAACTTCCAAAGCTTCAGATGTTTGTCGTGTCTCTCTCTGCGAGCAGAGGGAACGATAGCCTCCCAAGTCACTGGAATTTTAGACCCGTGGGGATCACAGATGCATGTTTACTATGCCTGGTTTGTGTTTAATTTCTATGTTAATTTATTATAGGAATTTCTCTTATAAATGACATGATTAAATACTGTCTATGCTGATTTTGAAATTAATTCTTTTTTAATAGAAGAATTTAAAGATGTGATGGGAGAGTTATAGATTTTGGGGAGATACTGTCAAAGACATTTTCTTTCTTTTTTTAAAAATTTTTTTCTTAGTTGTAGCTGGACTCAATATCTTTGTTTTATTCCTCTGTGGTGCTGAGGATCGAACCCAGTGCCTCACGTGTGCTAGGCAGGTGCTCTACTACTGAGCCACAACCCCAGTCCCAGAGACATTTTCTTAATGCAAATGAAATATTGGTTGGAGCCAAGCATGGTGGTGCATGCCTGTAATCTCAGTGGAAGGCAGGAGAATTGTTAAGTTTGTGGCCAACCTCAGCAACATATCAAGGCCCTAAGCAATTTAGTGAGACCCTGTCTTAAAATAAAAAAATAAAAAGGGTTGAGGATGTGACTCAGTGGTAAAGTGCCCCTGGGTTCAATGCCCAGTACATCTTATCATGAAAAAAAAAATGTTTGGAAGTAGATGGTGTTTTCTTTCTTACATTGTTGAAATTAAAAAGATCTTTTTGACATTTAAAATGAAACTCTTTGAAATTAAATATTAGACTTATTAACATGATGTCCTAAATATGTTATTATTCTTTAGACATGTTAAATTGGGGGAGGGGTACCCCTGCTAGAATGAAGCACTCAAAAGGTAAAGTTTGTAATCAGACCCACCTGGATTTGAATTTGAGCCTGCCATTTACTAATCTGTGACTTCAGGCAAGAGCCTTGTTTTCTTCATCTATAAGACAGAAAAAATAAGGCCTATTTTAGGAGTCTGAAAGGTTAAATAAAAATGTATGTACAGCACCAAACTTAGTGGCTGGTATTATTAATAACAACAATCCTATTTTTATTAATTTAGAATTTCTCAAGATTCAGGAATGTAGAATATACCAACCAGCTGGTAGGTCACAAAGGTCTTGCCCTCATTAAGAATTTTAATTACAGTTGAGACTATTTTTAAACAAGTTAAGTAATTTGATGGTTCAGGAAGAATAAAGATGAATACTCAAGATGGTTAACCCACATTAATCTGTAATACTTTTTATCACGTGATTTGGGTTAAAGTTTTTTTTTTTTTTTTTTTTTTTTTTTTTTTTTTTTTTTTTTTTGCAGTGTGGATGATTGATCCCAGGGCCTTGCACTTGCTTAGGCAAGTGCTCTATCACTGAGCTAAAATCCCAGCCCTATGGTTAAAAGTCAGTGAATCTATAAATCAGAAATAGAATTCTTGGTTGGTCGAATAACATAAAATTACGCCACAGTAACTAATTAAATTTGAATAAGGGTAAATGAATTATAAATTCTTTTTTCTTTTTGGTACCAGGGATTGGTCCAGGGGCACTTAACCATTGAGTCATATCCCTAGTCCTTTTTTATTTTTTATTGAGTCAGGGTTTCACTAAGTTGCCTAGAACCTCACTAAGTTGCTGAGGCTGGCTTTGAACTTGTGATCCTCCTGCCTCACCCTTCTGAGCCAATGGGATTATAGGCATGTGCCTTCATGACCAGTAGAAATTCTTTTTAATGTTAGGTGGAATCTTTTAATTTGGGCAAGAATTTTTGTGGATTAGCTAGGCCACATACTAGTCTACTGAATATTTTTTACTTTTATTTTTTGTGCTACCAGGGATTGGACCCTGAGCTATCTACCACTGAGCTTTATTCCAGACCCTTTTTTTTTTTAATTATTTTTTTAGTTGTCAATGGACTTTTATTTTATTTATTTCCATGTGGTGCTGAGAATCAAACCCAGTGCCTCACACATGCTAGGCAAGTGCTCCACCACTGAGCCACAACCCCAGCCCATATTCCAGACCTTTTTTTATTTTATTTTTGAGGCAAGCTTTTGCTAAATTGCCCAGGCTGGCCTTGAACTTATAGTCTACTGCTGTAGCCTCCCCAGTAGCTGGGATTATAGGTATGTGCCACTGTGCTCAACTGTTTTTATTTTTTAAAAGCTTTAAAATTTATCATACAATATTTTATATATCTTAAGTAGATAAGTCGGTAATATTAACAAATATTACTCTTAGAAACTAAGCACTACTAAGTGTCATGTCTTTCTATGTAAACAGTATGTAGTACTATATTTGTTATACTGTGTTCTTCTGTAATTTAAAAATATTCAGCATATGATTGAAGGATTCTTCCTTGTTGAATTTTGTGGCTGTCAAACATTCATTTTAGGTATTCTGTTGTATACCTAATATGTAGCCATTTTCTTGTTAATGAGCAATTAGGTTGACTTTTTTCTTTTGCTGTTAAATAATTGCTAATTTAGACAGTCTTGTTCCATATTGAAGTGCTTAATATACTGAACTGTTGAGAACGCTAGTTTTCTGTCATCTTTTGTATGGGGAAATGTTTTGAAAGGCTGAATAGTTTATTATTTACATGTATAAAGTAAGAATAGAAATTGGGATGGGGTCTATAGGGAAATTTAATATTTTCCTTTAAATACTGCTTTGAATTTGAGCTTTTCTGGCTTTCTCAAGAACTTACGGTTATTGATCTTGAGTAGCATGCTTTACTGTTTTTATAAAAGTTTGCAACACAAAGACTTCAGCTATGTAAATTCTCTTAAGTTACTGAACTTCAGAGAGATGCCATTAAAACTTAGAGCAGATGGTCATTTGAGTTTTAATAGAGTGAGTCAAAAACTATTATCAGGTAGTTCATTTATTGGTGGCAGATGTCTTCATAAGAAAAGAGCATTAACTACCTCTCTAGGGTAATACATGAGGTAATATGGCATTCTGTAGCAAGAAGTGTGTTTTTTTAAAAAAAAATTCTTTTAGTTGGATACAGTACCTTTATTTTTATTTAGTTTTTTTTTAATGTTTTTTAGAATCAAACCCAGTGCCTCACTCGTGCTAGGCGAAGCGCTCTACCACTGAACCACAACTCCAGCCCAAGAAGTGTGTTTTGAAATGAAAAATTTTTTTTTCTTCTTTCTTTTTTCAGGACTGGAGATTTAACCCAGAGGCACTTAACCACTGAGCCACATCCCTAGCTCTTTTTATTTTTTATTTTGAGACAGGGTCTTGCTAAGTTGCTGAGTCCGGTCTCAGACTTATGATCCTCCTGTCTCAGCTTCCCAAGTTACTGGGATTTCAGGCGTGCACCACCACACTCGGCTTGAAATTAAAATTTAAGGTGTAAGTCTCCTCAGGGTTAATGGTTTTATGAGAATGAATTTGGTAAATGTAGTTGGGGGGAAAATACTACCTACCATAAGAGGTCAGTAAAATTTTGACCTTGTTATTTAATGCCCTTTTCCTGTTTTATGTTCTCTTTAAATGTTAACTTTTAAAGTCAGTTGCATTCTCATTAAAAATTCTATAGTGCTCATATTGGTAGTGGAGTGGGTTGCTTTGTTTACCTTTTTCCAATTCTGAGGGATAGTCTGTTTCACAGCTGTTCAATGGCTTTGTTGGCATTTGAACTGTGGGATCCAAGAAAGGATTTGGATGTGCTTTTGTGTGCATTAATGGTTTTCCTGAAGTATTCTTTAAAACCATGAATTGTAGAATTTTTTTTAACCAGTTGTCATTGTGTGTTTAAATGGCTCCTTTTTTTTTTTTTTTTTTAACGTTTACATAGGGCAATGATGTTTATTTTTTTTCCCTTCCCCCCCACCCCTCCCATTCCTATTTTCCCTCTATACAGTCCTTCTTTCCTTCATTCTTACTGCTCTCCTTATCCCTAACCCTAAACCTAACCCTAAATAAATGGCTCCTTTTAAAGAAAGCCTGTACATCATTTATGAGCTCATGAATGTTATGTTATTGTACTTTGTGGAAAATGAACTTAGAGATGAAAAATATGTAAATAGGATAGTAGTTGCAAACAATTTTTATTTTTTTCTGTCTTGTGGGGAGGTGGGTATATATTTTCCCTATGCGCTTTCCTTAACCAAGTCTCATCTGAAGAGCTGCACAGTTAGTTCAGGATATACCTCTAAGTGCATATTGGATACTGACTTTGTTAGTCCATTTTACTTTTTTTGTAAAGTAACAAAATTGGAGACCTATTTTAGACCTTGTTCAGGAACTTAACCATTGTGTGGACATTTACTGGTAGCAGTGGTTGATACTAATTCTGATACTTTGGATCACCTTTCCTGTGGTAAAACAGATAATATAGCTATTAGATGCTAACATCAGACATTGTGGCATGAGGAGTATACTTATGTTTTCATAAGCATGACATAACTCCGTGTAAGGATTTAAAAAGTAAGAATATAAGTAGCAACTGTATACCCTATTAGTAAAATGATTTGAAAGTTGATTTCTGTAAATACTTGCGTAGGTCCCTCATGTTTTTGTTTTTCTTTTTCAATTTTAAGTGATACGCACATTATCTCTGATGCTTATATTTTATTTTATTTTTTTGGGTGCTGGGGATCGAACCCAGGGCCTTGTGCTTACAAAGCAAGCACTCTACCGACTGAGCTATCTCCCCAGCCCCATATATTTTAAGTGCTCCTATTCACCTAGGTGCTCCTTAGAATTAAAAAATTAAGAATTAGAAAATTTGGAAAACCACAAGGTGCAGTGCCATCAGCATGTTTTGGGAATTATCTTTCTAGTGTTTCTGTTGTCTATTATGTCTTTTATTTTTTTTTTTGGCAAAAATGTTATACTTTAATTCCTTGCAAACTACTTGATAAAATGATAATAGATTTACCATGTCAGCAGTATGTTTTCTATAACATGTTTAAATTGCATGAATTTTCCTCTATGGATTAACATAGCCCCATATTTTCAACATCATTAAGTTATATTTTTGTCTTTACTACATGCAATTGAGTATTTTTGGACATACCTTTAAAAATTTTTTGAAGGCAGGGTCAAAGACTCCTAAGTCATTTGAAACACTTTGCAAGGGTTTTCTATGAGGTTGTGTCAATTTTTATTTTTCAGGGATATCTGACTGGCTTTCTTGACATATCTTCAACATACACTGAAGTAGTATATTTAATTGGTGTTTTGTTTGTGGTGCTGGAGATCCAACTAGGGACTCGTTTGTTCTAGGCAAATGCTCTATGAATGAGCTGCATCTTCAGCCCTCTTGTATTTTTTTTAAAGTATAAAATTAACAGAATGATTGTAATAGACATTTAAACAATTCAAAAGCATGAAGAACAAAATGTGAAATTGTGTACCCCAGCCATTATCGGGAATTTGTCATGTGTTTTCATATTGATCTCTCGTTATCTACCATGTATATGTGTGCCCACTTGGCATGCGTGTGACTTCTGATGTTTGTTTCATGCTTACAAATACTTTCTTTAAAATTGTAAAATATGCTGTTTAACTTTTTGCAGCACTTTGTGGCTTTTTAAAAAAATATATTTAGCCTTTGTTTTATCTTGAATTTATTTTTGGTACATTGTATTGTAGGGAACTATAGTTTAACAAGCATCAAAAAATTTTTTCAACTTGCTTTGTTCTGATTACAATGGTCACATAACAGATCACCCAAAAACTGAGTGGTATAAAACAATCTATGTGCTCATGACTTCTGTGGGTCAGCAGTTTTGGAAATGGCATGGGGAGGAATGGCTTGTTGATACTGCACAATATTTGGACCCTCAGCTGGAAGACTCAAACAGCTAGGGGACTGGTATAGCCAGGGTTCCTCAGGCATTTTTAACTATGGTTCTTCTCCATGTGATCTCTCTGTGATGACTTTTCAGTGTGGCTAGACTTACCATGCGCTGGCTCTCAGCTTCTAGCACACATAGGGTGTGAATCTTGAGGGGGAGAGAGTAGAAGACAGATATGGACAAATAAATGGCATCTGCATTAGTTTTCATTAGTTTTAAGAAGTCACATACTGTCACTTCCTCTGCACTCTATTGATTGAAGCAATTAGGAATGTCTACCTAGGTCCAATGGAGAGAGAAGCGGACCCATCTGTTGATGATGGGGTGTCATTTGGTGTCTCCTAAAAATAAGCACATGGGATGGGTTATAAATCAGCATGATCATCTTTGAAAATACAACCAGGCATACCTTGCCTCCCTTTTAAACATACACTCCGTTTTCTAGGACTATAGTTTATGTATAATGCATATAAAAGCAGGGGTATATGTTTATTTCACTATTCTGTCAATTTTAAAACATAAAGTCTATTGTGATTCTTGATATTTAAAAATTGCAGTTTTATGAAAATTCAAAACCCATTTTAATAATTCTGCATCCAACGGTTATGATAGTTCTTAATTTGTTGATAGGTTTCAGAATTTACCTAGACATTTATCTTTTTGTAAACTAGAGCAATTTTTTTACTTAATTTTGTATTTCTGTTGGAAGTAATAGTTGTAGAAATAATTATAGAATTATTGTTCAAAATGGACATTCTATGGAATTGATTACATAATGATTTAAAGCAAAATATAGTAAATTTTTACTAACCTAAGGGATGAGTATGGATGTTTAATCCAGTTTGTGGATTATTTGGATACTTTAATTTTTTTTTTTTAAAGCTGGAGTTGTGACTCAGTGGTAAAGTGCTTGTCTAGCATGAACAAGGTCCCAGGTTCAAGCCCCAGCCCCGCCCCCCCCCAAAAAAAAGAAAAGTCTAGCCTTTTTCTCTGTATTCATTTATATCCCTAGGAGGGAAGAAGTTACACTCAGCCCTTTGATGGATTCTGTTCCGTGCAGCGGAACCGGCGCAGAGAAAGGAGACATCACTAATCTTTAGTTTGACGAGATTTATTGCGTCCTCCCTGTTTCTCTGTCTCCTTTGTTCTCTCACTATCTTCCTTCTTCTTCTCTCTCCCTCTTTCCTCCCCCAGGCTCCTAGCTTATCAACCAATTATAGCAAAGCTTTCTGTCATGCAGAAGAGCATGCAGAGGAATGCCAGCATAACACTATATGAATCACGAGCTGTCCACGCGCGGCATGATATTAGATGGCCAATCCTTGAGCTTGGTGTTAACATGTCATAAGTCTCCAAGGAACTAGTAAGCAAGCAGCCTTTTTGGGTACTTCCTTATTTTGGTAGCCAGTGCTCTTTGGCTCACTGCCAGGCGCCATCTTGTCCAAGACGGCCCTCAACAATATTCTTTTTTTTTTTTTTTTTTTTGGTATTAGGGATTGAATTCAGGGGTGCTTAACTGCTGAGTAACATACATAGCCCTTTTTAGTTTTTAAAAAATTTTTAATATTTTTAGTTATTGATGGACATTTATTTATCTATATGCAGTGCTGAGATTCAAACTCAGTGCTTCACACATGCTAGGCAAGTTCTCTACCACTGAGTCACAACCTCAGCCCACCCTCTTTAGTTTTTTATTTTGAGACAGGGTCCCTCTAAATTCTTGAGGCTGTCCTCGAACTTGTGATTCTCCTGCCTCAGCCTCCTGTGCTGCTAGGATTACAGGCATGTGCCATTGTGCCCAGCCCTTTGATCCATATTCTGAAAGATAGAAGGATACAATACTGGTGGGGGCTGGGGTTGTGGCTCAGTGGTAGAGTGCTTGCCTCACATGTGTGAGGCACTGGGTTCGAATCTCAGCGCCACATAAAAAATATAAAATAAATAATATTGGTGAATGTCTATAGCTTTGAATTGTGTATCTATAAGTCTGTGGTTTTTAATTCAAGAACATTTTATTTAAGCTTTGGTATAATTTCTTTTGGGCCTATGACTGGTGATAATTTCATGATTGATACAGTCAGATTTAATTTTCCATAATATAGAAGTCATCATCATCATCATGTTTTTTAAGGAGACAAATGTGGTATTTCTGTCTTTATTTAATTTTTAGTTGTAGATGGACACGATAACTTTATTTTGTTTAGTTTTTTAAAAATGTGATGCTGGGGTATGAACCCAGTGCCTCACACATGTGAGGCAAGCGCTCTACCACTGAGCCACAACGCCCACCCTAGAAGGCATCATTTACTGATGAAAAGTGGTGCATAATCTGCTGGCATGGAGCACTGTTTTGCCTGGTAGCTCTGGATTGAAAATAATTGAAAAGAACTGAGAAGATTGGTACAACTCCTAGGAAGCCATAGACTATGGGGAAAAGCCCGAGATAAAATAGTAATAAGAGAATAGCCATGGAGAAGGTGGGTAATTTGCTAAAATGGGTTTAATTTCACATGAATAATTGCTTCTTATGTGCTGTTTCTAAGAAATTGAGAACCTGTTAAGTTCTTTGATTTCTGTATAAATATTGTGAAATTGTGATAATTTTGAGCACTAAATTATTAAGCAGATGAATAGTAAATTTCATAAATCTTTATTAAAATTAAATACAGTATAATTGCTTACATTTACATTTTACTTTAAATTCCTTCAAAGTGTGTTCACCTCTCTATCACTATAACCTTCATGTGAAAGGAAGTGTTTTCTTAATTTATACTTCACAATATTGATCCTAGAGTAGTTTAAGTCAATTTTAAATATGTACCTAGCAATTTACAGAGCTAGGGTCTTAAATCACATGCCTTTACCATTTATATATGTATATATTTATATAATATTTGAGATGAAGTCTTGTTATGTTGCCCAGGCTATTCTCAAATATTGGGTTCAAGTGATTCTCTTGTGTCAGCCTCCTTAGTAGCTGGACTACAGGTATGTGCCTGTAAATTTACAATTTCATGTAACAATATGAATATACGGGTTAGAAATCGTGTTTGATTTTTGTCATTTCCTAGCCAAATCTCTGATTATATTGCACGTTTCTGCTAAAACATGAGACTGTTTGGTTCATTAAACACACTGTGCTCTTCTATGATCTCCCTTTGTTTGAAAGGCTTTGCTCATCCATCATTTCTATGAAACTTTTCTCATTCTTTTTCTGATTTAGTTTTTTGGGTATCTATTTCTATCAATGGAGGACCTAGGTTTTATTTTTTGGTTGTTTTGGTGCTGGGGATTAAACCCAGAACTTCACATATGCTGAGCTACACCCAACCCTAATGAGTATATTCTTATTCATTTTTTTTTTTGGTACTTTCCCTCTTGTTTTTAAGCAGAATAATTCTAGATTTCAGTTTAATGTGCTGCTTAATTGCCTATTTGTAAATATCTCTTAGTATTTGTTTTATCTTGTATTACCTCATTTATGCTCTCATTTATACCTTCTATCTTTTGTATTCTGACCCAGTCACTGAGTCCTAAATAGCTCTTGACCATTTCTCTTCACTTTTGCTGTCCCCATTCTAATTTAAACCACCATGCTCTCACCTGGTATGCTTTAGACTTCTTATAACTTGACTCTTTAGTCATTTTCACTTTCTTCCTTTTTTCCACATGACAGAAAGAGTGAATTTGAAAGTAGTAGAGGGCCCTTCCCCCAATAGGAGTAAAGGACACCCCCGTCCCTGTAGTCAAGCATTTGTGTGGTAGGCGACTGCAGAGGATTATGCATGAAACGTGGAATATTTTGCCCTTTTGTAATCCAATACGCATTGCTCTCCTGCTTTCTTTCTTTCCTTTCTTCTTTCTCCTGGTGATGTGATACTGGGGATTTAGGTCTTGTCCATGCTAGGCAAGTGCTCTACCTCTGAGGTATATTCTCAGCCCTTAAAATTTTGAGACAGAGGGGCTGGAGTTGTAGCTCAGTGGTGGAGTGCTTACCTAGCATGTATGAGGCACTGGGTTTGATTCTCAGACCACATATACATAAATAAAATAAAGGTTCATGAACAACTAAAAAAACATTAAAAAAAAATTTTTTTTAAACAATCTCACTAAGTTGCCCAGGCTGGCCTTGAACTTTTGATCTTCTTTGTAATTCCAAGTGACTAGGATTATAGGTATGTACCCATGTGCCTGACTCCAGTTTCCTTTCAGTCTTTTTAGAGCTTGTACTGTCCTTTCTCCTCCTCTCCCTGCTTCCTTCCTACCCCCACCTCCATCCTCTTAACCTCAGCTCAAACACAGTCTCACATTCAAGTTGGCCCTTTGTTTAATTCTGTTTCCCTGGATATATAAAATGAGTAATGTAGGTTTCCCCCTCTTCTTTTTAGGAAGTAGCAATAGTGTATTAATTCTTGTAGACTTTAGTAATAATATTACTATTTTTGTACTCTAGTTCCTGCATGTACAACACATTTTATTTTGATTTTTAGAACATATTAAGGAACATATTACCTTCTCCAAGGGGGACCAAGGTTGTACGGGAGTGAAAAGGGCTCCTTTCTTTTATTTATTGAAAAGACCTCAACTTAGACAAAATAGGGAATGATATAATGAGTCTCCATGCACTCATTACCCAACTTAGCATGGTTAATCTTTCATCTAAATCTCACTTAGTTTCCCACTATCCATCTGCAGTTATTTTGAAATATCATTATTTTATATGTAGGTACTTGAGTTATAGTGTCTTCTTCAGGGGTATCAAATACCCAGAAACCACTCCACACATGGGAACTCACGCAAGAAATTTTATTAAGCGAACAGGCAGAGTGTCTCCCTGCAGGTTAAGAGAGAGAGAGAGAAAGAGAAAGAGAGAAAACGCAAAGGAGAGAGTGAAAGCCAGGAGGAGAGAGAGAAAATGGCAGGGGAACTATTAAGTAGTGGAATTTTGCAATGGACCAATAACACCGGGCCAATAGTTGGCGAGGAGGTTTGCAGGGCTAACAATCTGGACTGATTACTGGCTAGGGAGTTCACAGGCTAACAATCTGGGTTGTAAAGTGGTGTGGGGGAGCAGAATAATGGTGGCAGCAAAATAGCAGATCTGATGCCAGCAGTTATTGACAGAACCAGAACTTTAATCTAGTAGAGTGTCACTGTTGTATTTGTAATATAGCCTTGAGCTTGACCATCTGGGATATGTTTTTAAAGTGGTGATAACTGAGGTTCAAAAGCCACATAGTGTTTAAAAAAATTCTAGTTTTAATTTATGAACAAATGGTGTTAATATCACTAAGTAGTAAAGGAATATTACCCCCAATTCTATTACCCTAATGAAAGTTATTTTCATTACTGTATAGGGATCTTTTAATAGTTTTAACATCTGTCTCGTCCATCTGTGTGAACAGTTTTAGTGGAAGTCATTTTACCAAGTGTTTCTTTTTCCTTTTGGGGGAAGATCCCATATCATGGTGTATTGTTTTCCCTTAAGCAGGGAAACTTGCTAATTATTTTCTAGAATTAGTTGTTTATGAGGAAAAGAAAATCCCCTATGGGTAAATGTTTAAATTGATAGTTTGTTTCCATATCATGAAGATGAGATTGTCTTTTTTTGGGGGGTAATTGTTTATCTGGAGAACAGTTTGAGATTCTTCCAAAGAATGTTTTTTGAGTTTTGTAGTCTATACTATCTACATAGTCATTAAAGATTCTTCCTTTTTTCTCTACATTGAATCTAAGTTTCATTTTATGGATCAGAGGAAAGTAAGTTTTACTGTAGAAATTGGGATCCTTATTTTGTTTTTTCGTATTCTTGGGGATTGAACCCTGAATTGTGCTCTTCCTAATGAATGGGAAAGGAGAGAACATGTTTAGTTTGTAATTGGTATTATAATTAAATTAAAATATTTTAGATCTCTTTATCTTGAAACTATGTGGTGTAAGTGGAATTTCTCCTTACTTGATTAAATACCTTGTAAAATGATGTACTATTATTTTTTTTCTCTTGAATAATATGCAAATACATATTTAATATAAATAATGTAAGCATATATCTTTATTTCAATAGGCATCAAGCATGATGGAACTATGTGTGACACCTGCCGCCAACAACCAATCATTGGCATTCGATGGAAATGTGCAGAATGTACAAATTATGATTTGTGCACAGTTTGTTATCATGGAGATAAACACCATTTAAGGCATCGCTTTTATAGAATTACTACACCAGGAAGTGAACGGTAGGGGAAACAATTTTTTTTTTTTTCCAGTTGTGTCTCCTTGTTGTGACTACTAGTCAGCCTTAAAAATAGGATTAGAAAATAACTTCTGACAGCTGATTTAATATCAGTAGGTAGCATATAACATGGACATGGGTAGACATGGACTAGGTTTGCTGAAAAGTAAGAGGACGACTCTAGGAAGATGGAACTGTTTATTTTTTCTGAGATAATCTGAGCAGTTCATTTTCTAGCATAGATACTTGGCATCACTCATTATTTGGAAATTCAAAGGCAATCCAAGAGAGGTTGATTATTTTTTTCTCACTATGCTTTTTTTTTTTTTTTTAGATTCATTGTACATAAATGGGGTACAACTTTCATTTTTCTGGTTTACACGAAATAGAGTCATACCATTTGCTTAATCATACTTGTACATAGGATAATGAATGATGTTTGTCTCGTTCTGTTATTTTTCCTTCTCCTCACCCCTCCCCACTCCTCATTTTCTTCTATACAATCCATCCTTCCTCCCTTCTTGTCTGCTTTCTATTCTAATTGCCCTAGGGCCCATTGATTGAGTAATCAGGCACATATTAAGACCACATGACAACTACTATTTTTGTGAAGATTTGAACATAAATAAGATGCAGAATTTTTTTTTTTTTTTTAGAATAACAAAAAATACTTTACTAAAACATAAGATTTACAGAAGTTTACAGACAAGCCATACAAAATGGTCACAAGATTTTTCTTTTTTAGAAGAGGAGAATCTATACCTGACAGCAGAGTCACAGTGTTATTAGTGAGGGTTGTGATGTTTGTTTAATGTTCCCATTTTGATTTAAGCAATCAAGTTTGTCTGTCTACAGAGTCTAAATAAAATTAGACTTGGCTAGAGAAAATATTCTAAAGAACTGGTTAGCTCCTTTTAACCAGTACAGTTAGATCACCATAAAGGGGGAAGAAAGGAACCCATAAAGTTAAAATAAAATTCCCTTTCCCCTGAAAACAAAAAAACAAAAACAAGGAAAACAAACCATAAAATAAACACCCATATCCCTGGCAGCTAACACTGACAACTACCTTCATTCACAGTGCTTATATTTAAACCATGCCACTACTTTTAAATGTTCACAACAATCAAGATGATACTTCTAGCCTTGGCTCATGCTTTATAACAGCAAATCGGGACAAGACATAGATTTGCTAATGTGCATTTAATCACCAAAGGACTGAAGATGTCTGGGCTTTTATTCTGTAATGTTTCTATTAAGAATATATCCATTAAATGCAACCAAAAAAGGAAGCAGTCTTGGCAGAACAGGAGAAGTGATGCATACTTGATGATTGGATCGATTTAAATATTATTCATGGCATATAGCCTAGTCCATGCTCCACATGCTCTAGCTATTTCTATGATTTGGGCTTCGTTGGTCTTCCACTGCTCTGCTGCATCATTTGCTAATGGATCATCTGGATTAGGAGCACTTAACCAAGCCTGGGTGGATAGCAGAACAGTGTGGTCAAGATGCAATATTTTTGAGGAGTTCACAATTTAAAGGAAACAATGAATCAACAATAATTATCACATATTATTTTAGACTGTGGTAGAGATATGTATTAGATATTTTAGGAGCAATGTGTAGAGTATTAATAGTGATGCAATCTTCTTATGTAGTTACAGTTAATGCATAGGAGCAAGAACACAGCCAATGATAGAAAGAGAGCTAGAAGAAGGAATAGATAAATTGATGTTTTTATTTTTATGGGGGTTACTGGGGATTGAACCCAGGGGCACTTTACCCCTGAGTTACATCTCCAGCCCCTCCCTGTTTTTAAAAAAATTTAATGCAGGATCTGTCTAAATTGCTTAGTGCTTCACTAATTTGCTGAGGCTGACCTTGAACTTGGGATCCTTCTGCCTCAGCCTCCTGAGTCACTGAAATTTTATGTGTGTGCCACCTGGCCTGGCAGTAAATCAGTTTTTCAGTCAAACCTTTTCAGTACAAATCACTGTGGTTCTGTCCTTTATTAACTGAGTAATTCTGAACAAGTTATTTTTGTCTTTTGCTTATAATTAAAAATAAGGAATAATAAAGACATTCCAGAAATAGAAAAATTACATAAAATTATATAAACAAAACAAAAAATCCCCAAACTTTTCTGAGTGTTTGAATGAGAAGGGTATAGAAGAATAAGGGGTAGATGGCCTTAGAGAAACAAGCTGGTCCAGGTAGTAGAGTGCAAAATCTTTTTCAAAGTCTATAATCATAGTTCTATAAGTATACACTACTTTGGAGGCAGTATAATGTAGGTCAAATCCAGGTCACAGATTTTTTTTGCTGGTATACACTCAAATTTTTAAAATGTTGCTAACCTTTTATGGATTATTAAAACACACACATGCCCAGAAGACTGTCAGTACTGGGCTTACATTTGTTCTTGGCAACAGTACTGAAGCAGAGGTGTACCCTTTAGACATTGGGTTAACTAAAAGTTGTCTAGTGAGTTGACCAGAGTTCTGCCATCAATTGTTGTCTTGTGAAGTATGAGGCCAAGTACTGTTTACCATTTATCACTATAGTGCTGCCTTTCTTAGGCCCTCATTTATATTATTTGTGTGGTAGCTGTAGAGGAATCTTATTTGCCACCTGTAAAACAGTGAAGACTATAGTGATACCCAGAAGTGATCATACCGGGTTCATATTTTGATTCCATTTCCTTTTAACTTTTGTATCCTTGGGCAAATTATTTAGCTTCTTTGAGACTCACATTTCCTCATTTGTAAAATAGATAATATAGTGTTATTTTTCTCTTAAGGAGTGTGATACACTTCATACCTGTGTAAGTCCTTTTATGCATAAATTAGTACCCATTTCTATATAAATTTAATTAAATACCTTTGTTTTTAGGGTTTTGTTAGAGTCTCGTAGAAAATCTAAGAAGATTACAGCCAGAGGAATCTTTGCAGGTGCCAGAGTGGTACGAGGAGTGGACTGGCAGTGGGAAGATCAAGATGGAGGAAATGGGCGTAGGGGAAAGGTACAGCATTTTTCTTAATTCCTTATGCATTCTAGACTATTCAGTAGTTTATTCAGTCTATTCTAGTCTATTCAGTAACAACTTTTAAAATCATTTCTTCTTTTTCTGGAAGAGAACAGATTGTTCCTGCTCTTTTGTAAGTGTTGGTATTCCTTGAGAAGGTTGTTAGATAGGTTTTATCTTTTATTTATTTATTTTCTTTATGGCAGACCACTGTTTATTATTATCATTGTTATTATTTTGGTACTGGGAATTGAACCCAGAGATGCTCTACCGCTGAGCTACATACTTGGCCCTTTTATTTTTTATTTTGAGACAGGGTATCACAAAGTTGCTCAGGGTCTTGCTAAGTGACTGAGGCTGACCTCTAACTTGCAGTCTTCCCGAGTTGTTGGGATTCTGCCCAGATAGGTTTTACCTTTTTCTCTGAGGCTTCATGTTCTATTTTATTGCCCAGAATGCCTTTCTGAATCTCCTACTTGGGGCCATCCTCCCTAAGGGGATCTCATGCTCTTGACTTCCTTGTTGTTAAAATTTCATTTGAGGGACTGGGGGTGCAGCTCAGTGTCTAGCATGTGTGAGACCCTGGATTTGATCTCTAGCATTGGAAAGAGAGAGGGGCAGGCAGGGAGGGAGGGAGAAAGTGAGGGGGAGAGAGAAAGAATGAATGAAAGGAAGGGGAGGGAGGGAAGGGAGAGAAAGAAAGAAGTGTGTTATAGTCCATTCCCTCAAAGGGTTGTTTCCGAGGGGCAACAGGTGGCTCCTTTTTTCTTTAAAAAAGAAAAAAAAGAAAGAAATTGGCTAGGAATTGAAGGCAAGCAGTCTACCACTGAGCTACACCCGAGCCATTAGACAACTACTTGGTTATCCCCTCTACTGGCTTCTGTTACCCTTCTCAGGTCACAGAAGAAGGAGAGCTGCCTGGGGGTCAGTCATTGCAGTTATTCTGAAGGGAGTTTTTTGTATGACCTGTTCAGCTGGGGTGGAATACTAGAGATGTTTGGGTGAGTGAGTTGTTGGTTGTATGTATTTTGGATCTCATGTTCCTTTGTCTGATATTAATTCATTGGTTCAATAAGTTAACAGATACTGAGTATGTTCTGTGTTATGCTAGATATACAAGATGAGTAGCATTTCACATTTGAGACTTACATGTCAATCACATCAGTTCCATTGTTACCTTTTTGAAAAAATTGTTTTTACATTGAAGAATGATTTTAAAGACTTTCCTGAGAAACTTCACAGGAACTTGAAAGCCTCTTTTGTACTGACTTGGTGCTTTGTACATACTTATGAATTTCAGATTCTTAAACTTTTTTTTTCAAATAATTTTCTAAATTCAGAGTAGTTTTATTTAACTTTAAATAGTAATGTCTTTAATACTTGGAAGTCAGACAGATGTATTTTATTTTTATTAGGGAAACACTTTTTATTTAAGAAACTATTGAGTACTTATGATGTGCAGGGTTCTGTTGGAAGCCACCAAGGCTACAGTAATAAGCAAAATTCTACCTGCCTTAAGTTTATATTCTAGTTAGGAGTGAGAGAAATAAAACATTCTAAATTCTTATGAATGTAGTATGGTGCGTGGACAGCAGCATTACTATCACAGCTTGTTAGAAATGTGATAGCTAATTATAATACATCTGTTTCTTAGACTTTCTAAACCAGGTCTGCATTTAAACAAGATCCCTAGGTAATTTGTATACACACTCAAGTTTGAGAAGAGTATTACTTTTAAAAGAATAATAGAGCAGTGTGAATTTGGAAAAGGCTTGACCATCCAATTTTGGATGGGTGGATTGCCAAGGGGACATGCTTGGCAAGTTGGTGGTAGAGGTAAGGCATCCCTTTTGGGATGCCCCAGTACATACGTCCTAGCAAATGAAGCTCTGGTGGACATGAGCCCCTTTCTGCACTCCTTCTGAGCAAGGCACCTTGGTGGTGAACAGCCTCTATCACATTCATAACAGTCATGTATCACTTATACCAAAGAATGTATAAAATGTATGTAAAAGCTTAAGGATGTATGTAAATGCTTATATTGTATAAATATATGTATGTAAAATAAATGTATGTAAAAGCTTATATTGTCCTCAATATACAGATTAAGAAGTAGAATAAATACTTTTAAAAGTCTTATCTCATTTATAGCACCCCTCTCTTAAGGTAACCAATATCCTTAATTGGTGTTCATCATTCTCTTGTTTTTCTTTCTCTTTTTCATTTTGTGTTGTACCTTACAGGTATTTGAATTTTGAAAAACCAAGTAGCAAGCACAAATCTAACTGTAGTAAGAACAGGACAGAACTGCTCCTTTTAGATGAAGGCTCCCAGGAGAATATGAACTGATTAGAGTCTTCATAACCTATTTTGCCTCAGTGTTGCTGGGAGTTATAAGAGAGCCCTTCTGGGGCAGTCAGTGGGCAAAGCCATTCATGAGTTCTGGGAACATAGTGCTCAATATAGTCAGAACATCAGGCAGCAAAGAAGGACTAGGTGCTGGGAATCAGGCAGGAATATTTTCAAAGAGGATAGGTTGCTATGTATGTTTTGCTTCTACTTCTTACTATAGCCCATCTGTAGGTTAAAGCAGAATATTCACCAGAGGGTGAAGAGTGGTGTAGGTGTGAGACTTCATTCCTTAGGGAATGGTGACAAGTGGGAATGTCATTGCACAGTCCTAATAAGCCAAGTGCACTTGAGATGTGGATAAGGCTCACTTAGGCATTGTATTCTTAGGTCAGTGATATAGTGGCAGTGGAACTCTTGATAGTAAAAGCCTTCAGCTTGTCTAGATGTGGCTACAATCTGGATGGATGTGTTACCTTTATGCCTGGTGCCCAGCAGTCATCTCGGGACCTCCCTTTGATATCCTACAGTGAATGCTTTGCCGTTTTCCTGGCTGCATCTTTTGTTTCCTTATACCCCTATTATATCATTTTATTTAGCTTGCTGTCTGTTTTGGTAGAGCACACAAAGAGTAACTTCTTTTGGAAAGACTGCATGAGAATTAAATTTTTAATGCTTTTTTTCCTGAAAAGTGATTTGTAGTCTTCCCCACACTTAATTGTGTGGCCAGGGAATTGGAAGTCATTTTTTTTTTTTTTTTTTTAATTGGCTTTCGAAGGCAGTTGCTGTTAACGTTTGAAACCACATAAAGTTTTTTAGGATTTGCTATGTTGGCACTTTTTTGGGGGGGGATAAAAAGTAAGTCATTTTTGAGGTTTTTAGTCATCAGTATTACATTTTTGGTTTGTTATGATTTAACACATGTTGTATTTTAAGAACAAAATGAGGAAAAATAACTGAAACCATCTTGCACATGTGACTCTTGAGTAAAGGAGCTTCATATAATAAAAAATCTTGCTGGGCGCAGTGGCGCAAGCCTGTAATCCCAGCAGCTGGGGACCTGAGGCAGGAGGATTGTGAGTTCAAAGTCAGCCTCAGCAATGGTGAGGTGCTAAGCAACCCAGTGAGACCCTATCTCTAAATAAAATACAAAATAGGGCTGGGGATGTGGCTCAGTGGTTGAGTGCCCCTGAGTTCAATCCCCAGTACCAAAAAAAAAAAAAAAAAAAAAACCTTCTGGGCAACATCATTTAGGTATATTTTTATATGTTACATATTTTATGTATTTTATATGTTTGAAGACCAATTTTAATTTTTATGATCTGACTTTTCTTGCCTGTGTATGTGAATGAAAATCATTAATTTAACCATTCTCTTCAGTACTAACAGTTCTATCCCAATTGCCTGCTTTATACCACTCATTAATTTTGTGTTTTTGTTTTGTTTTTACAGTGCTGGGGATTGAACCTAGGTCCTCAGACTTACTAATCACATACTCTGCCAATGAACTAAACCTGAAATCCTATTGATTATTTTTAAAGGTGTTCTTAAATACTTCTACCCATGTTAATACTTTAAGGCAATTTTTGTTTTATAAATTTTTTTTTTTTTTAGTTGTGGGTGGACACGATGCCTTCATTTTATTTATTTTTATGTTGTTCTGAGTATTGAACCCAGTGCCTCACACATGCTAGGCAAACACTCTACCTGAGCCACAACCCCCATCTCCTGTTTTCTAGATCTTTTTGAATATGTATCAATTAAGTATTTCATATAGGTACATAAGATTATATTTCTTTTTAAAACACTTTTTATGGAAAATCTCATATATCAGAGTAGAAAAGAATAGCATAACTAATTGTCATACATTTACCACCCAACATTAACAATTATCAGCCTTTTAAAAATAAGTACCATTTTATTGTTTTAAGAAAGAAGTTCTTTATATTTGATTGATTATTTATGTTATGTTCTTTGAATTCTTGTATTTCCTATATAAATTAGTTATTAGATCTAGAGACTTAAGTAGATTTGGGTCCAGTTTTATTTTGGCATGTTTAACTCACAACCATACTATGTATTTTCTGTTGCATCATATTATGGACATATAAAGTCTGATTATCTTTATTTAGTAGTAATGTTAGATTAATTCTTTATAGAGTTTCTCAGCAACCTTATAATGATTTTAGCAGACACCCTGTATGTATTTCTTTTTTTTTTTTTTTTTTTTTCAGTGCTGGGGATTAAACCCAGGGCCTTGTGCATGCGAGGCAAGCACTCTACCCACTGAGCTACATCCCCAGTCCCCTGTATGTATTTCTTAATCAGAAATGGGAAGTAAAACATAGCTAGTTTTTTTTTTTTAAATGCCTTCAGCTTGTTCTCTGTCAGTAATAAGTCACATCAACTATTAACTAATGAAAGAATTTCATTTAATGATTCAGAATAGACTAATGAACTTGCTTATATCCCAACTAATTTGAAATTTAGCTTGAATTTGATTAAAATAAGAATTGTTTTGTTTTTAAGCTAGTCAAATAATTTTTTGTCCTTCTATAAAAAATTCAGACTTATTTAAGAAAGCACATTTTTTAAAAATAATGAAGTAGAATCTTACTATAATAGAAGGAAATTTTTTTTTGCTAAAGATTGCACATTTCACGAAGCATTACTATGAAGGATTATTTAATGGTTAATTGAGCAAAATCAGGAAGCAAAGCAGAATCATGAAGTAAAGCAAGGCAGTGATGGACTCTTAAGGATGGATGTTGCGGGGCAAGAGAGTGGAATTGTTGAGATTTACAAAGAAGACATGAAAAGTACTGATGAGGGTTGTGGTTGTGGCTCAGCGGGAAAGCGCTTGCCTAGCACATGGAGGCACTGGGTTGGATCCTCAGCACCACAATAAAAAAAAAACAAATAAAATAAAGGTATTTATGTCCATCTATAACTAAAAATAAAAAGAAATTCTAAAAAAAAAAAAACCCAAGAAAATAAAAGTACTGGTGATATTTTTCCCCCTTAGACTGCGTAATAATTGCGTGGGTATCAATTTCTTGTTTTTTTTTTTCTTTAAAGTTTACATTATATGCATTTTTTTTTTATTGTAAACAAATGGGATACATGTTGTTTCTCTGTTTGTACATGGAGTCAAGGCATACCCTTTGTGTAATCATAAATTTACATAGGGTAATGTTGTTTGATTCATTCCGTTATATTTTTTTTCCTTCCCCCCCACCCCTCTATTCCCTCTATACAGTCACATTATATGCATATTGAACCCATGGTCTCATGCATGCTAAGCAAGGGCTCTACCACTGCACTACATCCTCGGCCCCTACATATGCTGCATTTTAATCATCTGTAATGTATTTTAAACTCTGAAAGAATAAATGATCTCACTAACAATTTAAAAAGTTTCTCAAATGACTCATTAGATTTTAAACATAAAACATTTTTATTTCTACAAAAGTACCACTAAATACCTAGTTTACAAAATAATTTTCTTTTTCTTTTTCTCCCTTCCCTTCCCTTGTTCCTTTTCTTGTGGTATTCATAATTGAACTTGGGTGCTCTACCACTGAACTACATTCTCAGATCTTTTTATATTTTATTTTAAGACTGGATTTTACTAAGTTGTTCAGGCTGGCCTCGAACTTGGAATCCTTCTGTTTTAGCGCCCTGAGCAGCTGGGATTAACAGGCATGTGCCAGCCACTGTGCCTGGCCAAAACTATATATTTCTTTAGTACTAGACAAAAAAGAAAGGTCATTATATATTTTATTTAAAATTGTAATATGGCTTGGATGGTAAGGGTTTGATTCCTAACCTCGAAGAAAAAAAAGTAATGGTTTGTTTTTAAGTTTAGGTAAGGTGGCTATTTGTATCAAAATGAAGAAAAGTAGCCTGAATTGTGTGTATACAACCGCCTACGTAGACTGATATACTTGAGAATGCCCAAGTTTGGTGCTTGCTCTATATCATTTTTTGTGTACTTGATTCTAGGCCCATAAGCAATTGGCAACTCCTGTGTGTATGTGTTTGTATTTTAATGAAGTAAGTTTAAGAATCATTTTGTTTGGATTGGGGGACTTAAAGTGGTATCTGGGTTTTCATTGAAGGGACTTTATTCTACCTTTGTTGGCCTGCTTATTTGGGTCAGCTGAGGTATACTGCTGCAGAAAGAAGCAACTCAAGTTCTTTTTTAACATTGCTGCTGAGGCTCTTTTATGCTTGTCAATTTTTAGCTAACCAAAGAGCAGGATCATGATGGATATTTTGTCAAAGATTTAAGATTTTGGATATTTTATCAAGATTTAAGATTTTGTATTGAGTAATTGCCCTAAAAGAATATATTGTTCTTTAAAAAAACCTCTTAATAATGTAAAAATTTAAAATTTTTCATCAAATTATTGTTTGATAATCTATTACTATAATCACTACACTTCCAACTTAAAATTTCTACATCAGTTAAAGAAATTACCTTATAATTCTGGAAAAATGTTTTTAATATCTTAATAGAAGTGATATATTTAGCAAATAAGTTTTTTTTTTTTTTTTTTTTTTTTTTTTGAGGTGCTGGGGATCGAACCCAGGGCCTTGTGCTTACAAGAGCAAATAAGTATTTTTTATGATTGTGTTATATAGTCAATAGGGGAAACAATTTTCAAGATTTAAAAATAACAATTAAAAGAAAAATGTCTTATTACCCCTTTTAAAAAGTTCTTTTCTCCAAAACTTTGGTTAGGTAACGGAAATCCAAGATTGGAGTGCGTCAAGCCCACATAGTGCAGCATATGTTCTCTGGGATAATGGTGCTAAGAACCTCTACCGAGTTGGTTTTGAGGGCATGGTAAGTAGTAAAGTTCTACAACAGATGGAGTGCTAGAAGGGTAAAAGAATGGAAATAGTAGTCCTTGTTGTGCTACTTTCTCATCACCTTCTGTTATAATATGGTCAGCTGAATCATGAACATGCAATAAGAAGGAATTCTGTAAAGTGAGAATTTAATAAACTTGTAAGACATTTGTATTTTTACTATGTTTATCTAAACTATTGAATAGTAAATATGAGTTTTGCCCTTAATAAATGTTTGGGCTTCTTTCTATATATTGATCATGTAGAGCTGATTGATCCCTTTTTTTTTTTTTTTTTTTTTTAATATTTTTTTAGTTGTCATTGAACCTTTATTTTATTCATTTATTTATTTGTGGTGCTGAGAATCAAACCCAGTGCCTCACACATGCCAGGTAAGTGCTCTACCACTGAGCCACAACCCCAGCCCAATTGATCCCATCTTAATGTAAATCTAAAATTTATCAAAAAGATATTTCTCTTGTATTAATGGGGATTGATACAAAAAAGATTTAAAATAATCTATAAAAGACCAATCCTTGGCATAGACCTGGAAGACAGGATTAGAATGAAGTTTTATAGTGCATTTGTATTCTGTAGCTGATAAAAGTATTAGTTATAGTAGGTGTGGAAATTATTTTTAAGGATTTTTTTAAAAGTATAGAGTTGACAATTAGAAATAGCTGAGAAACACCTATAATTACCTAAATGCTTACGAGAATAAAGGATCTTTATTCAGTGGATCACCCTATATTTTTGCAGTTCATGGACCTTTGTTCAGACATTGACTTAGCTATTTAATTTTATAGAGTTTAATGCTGAAATTTTAATACTTTTCATATATTTTTTTTCATTTTTTCCTTTTGGTAGTGGGGATTAAACCCCGGGGCATGATTACACCCTAGCTATTTATTGTTTATTTTGAGATAGGGCCTCACTAAATTGCCCAGTCTGGCCTTGAACATGCAGTCCTCCTGCCTGAGCCTCCTGAGTACTTAAGTTTATAGGCATGTGCCATCATGCCTGACTTTTCATTTTTTAAATTTTGAATGTATTCCCCTTCAAAGAATTCTTTGTGTGTGTGTGTGTGTGTGTGTGTGTGTGTGTGTGCGCGTGTGTGTGTGGTGCTGGGAATCAAACCCTAAGCAAGAGCACTACCACTGAGCTATAGCCCCAGCACCAAAGAATTCTTTAAGTTTTATTTTTTCTTAACTGCCTTGGTTTTCTCATTAGGAAAGGCGAAAAATATCCATTATTCCCCTAGTATATTCTATTTATTTATCAAAGCTCGCCCTGTGAGTTTACACAGATACTTTATTTGCTAAGTTCTGTCATTGAGTCTATCATCCATTTCTAGTTTTTCATTATCCTCATGCTTCTGCCAGTTTTTAAGTTGTGAATTTTTGTAGGTGTCCGGCTGATTATTAATTAAGATTCAGACAGAAACTTTTGTGCTATTTGTGCTCAGGTATTTAGATAGTATTGGTTGAGGACTGAGTAGTATTTCCTTTAAATGGTTATACTATTATTTATCTAATGAGATTTCTGTTGTTAGGTAGCTCCTTCCTGCTACTGCTTTAGCAGTGTCAATAAACATCCTTATATACTTCTTTGCACATTATAGGTATATTTCCTTAGGATAGATTCCTAGAAGTAGAATTGCTGTGTTAAAGTATTACATTAAAACAATATGGTCTCATGAACTGAGGTTGTGGCTTAGTGATAGAGCTCTTGCTTAGCATGTGTGAGGCACTGAGTTCAGTGCTCAGAACCACATATTAATAAAGGTCCATCAACAACTTAAAAAAATATTAAAAAACCCTACAAAACAATATGATCTCTATGTCTCCTTGGCCAAGATTGAGTGACATTTAATGTTCTCATGTGAAAGAAGCTATACAAGAGTTGGGTTGTATAGGGGGTGGGTATGGGGGTGCTATATATATAAAGGAGCTTCCTTTCTTTATTGGAGTAAGATACTGTTCACCTACTCTATATGCTAGTACTTGTAGATATAAATTTGCTTTTAAATTTTCATAGTAACCCCCAGGACTTATCTCTTCTAAGTCCACATTTTCTATACTTATTAAAATTTGCGTTATAATTGAATTCATTATGCTGTGTCCATTCATGCACAATGTATTTTTTTATTATACCTCAGGTGCTTCCCCATTCAGGTTGCTTAATAATTTTTTTCTTATAAAAGTAAGTGGTAAGGAACTTCAGCTTACCTGTTACGGTAAAGTAAGGACTAGCAGTGAAATAAATAGGAAAATTAAGTAGACAAAGAATCAATGAAATGGATTTGGTATCTTTTTCTACTTTGTACTGCTATGTAGTTAATTGCTTCCACTTGTCTTTGCTTTCCTTACTAAAAAAGTGATTGGTCGTGTCAAACGAGATAAAAATTTTGGTTTGTCTTTGGTAAAAGTATCTTTAAAATTGTATGTGTCATGCACATTTCAAATATTAGTATTTGTTAATAGTTCTTATTTGGGTGTGTATTTTTGAAATACAGTGTTATTGATTCAGTTTTCATTTTGAGCTTTAAAATTAGAAAGCTAAAAAGCAAATAAGTATGACCTATCTGAAGATGAAGTTTATAATTTTCAACAGGTGTTTTTGAAAGCATTGTTCAGTATGCTTGTTAACCTAGAGCTATTCTTCTTTGGTACCTATGGTCTGAAATTTTTGCCTATTTCAGGCATGCCATATTTGAAGTTTTCAGGGGTGATTTTTCTTTTTTTTCCTTCTTAGTCTGATCTGAAGTGTGTTCAAGATGCCAAAGGAGGTTCTTTCTACAGAGATCATTGCCCTGTGCTAGGTGAGTTAGCAGATTAGAGAAGATTTCTAAATAATGAGTCAGAGTTTATGGAATTACAAGTTAGACTAAGCAAACTAATTTCCATTACAGATTTACAGATACTTAGGAAAACATTTTCTTTGATTTATTTTGGTTTTAAAGTATTTGTTCATTTTTTATGATTTATTTGGACCCAGAAAGAGTTGTCCTGTCTTGGGAATTGGTATGCTGTTTATGTCATAATTTATATTTGAAACATTTATCATCGAACTATAAATTCTTATCATTGAAATTTTTTACATTAGATTGCACCAATGTGTATCTCGTGCACTGCTGAGAATAGAATTTGACAATTTAGTGATTATAAATTCCTTATACAGTTCTATAAAAGTGTCTTATTAAGAGTTGCTCCAGAGGCTGGGATTGTAATTCAGTGGTAGAGTGCTTGGCTAGCGCATGTGAGGCACTGGGTTCCATCCTTAGCACCACATAAAAATAAATAAAGATATTGTGTCCATCTACAACTTAAGAAAAAAAAAAAAAGAGTTGCTCCAAGTTTAATAAAATAAATATGATTTCATGTGGCACTAAAATTTGAAAATCAAAACTACTTTTATAGATTCTTTAGTGTTACCAGGATTGACTTTACTGTTCTCTTCTTATTAAATCTTTAGTCTCGGAATGCTTTCCTTTCTCACATGAACTGTATTTTCCTAAATCATTGACTTGCCTCTTTGTGAAAAATTGCCATTTTCTTGTAGTACACCTTAATTTTTTTAAAAAAGGAAAGGTAGACAGATACCTGTTATTTTCAGAAATATTTTTTTTCTTGCCTTTCGAAGGAAAAAGCAGAATCAACGTACATTTTGTATCCCTTTAAGCATAGTGTTTTATGATCATAATTCCTTTATCGGAGAACTTTGAAAATCTAGGGAATGAACTTTGAAATATAAAAAAATAATCATTAGGCAAAAAGCACAAGATCTGTTTAAAAAAAAAAAAATACTAAGCACTTCAGAGAAAAATAAAAATCCCAGGGTTTTGTTTTATATCCTCTGTGTAATTTTGCTTTGATGTAGGGATAGTCAACACGTCTTCCAAGCAGAAAAGTGAATATTTTCAACCCCCAGAATGTTGTGTTCTGACATAGGTGATGTAGCCCTTTATAGAGTCTTCTGTTTACTCATTAATAAGTCATCATATGATTACAATTTTTTGTTTGTTTTTGTGGTGCTGGGGCCTCATGAATGCTGGGCAAGTGCTCTGCCTCTGGAGCTACCTCCCTTTCCCAGATTATTAGTTCTTGAAGTCTGATGTTTGTTTTTGTTTTTTGTTTTTTTTTCTGTTTTTTAAAACTCCCAGTTCTAGAATCTCATGCTTTTAAAGGCATTCTTAAACATTTCAAGATTAGATGGAACCTAAAACTAAAATATCTAGTTGTTATTCTTGTTTAAAAGTAATGCAGGCCTGGGGATATAGCTCAGTTGGTAAAGTGCTTTCCTTGCAAGCACAAGGCCCTGGGTTCAATCCCCAGCACTGCAAAAAAAAAAAAAAAAAAAGTCATGCAGTTGTGAGGGAGGTTGGCTATGGGTATAAAATTAGTTAGGAGTAAGTTCTAGTGTTTTCTAGCACAGTAGGGTGACTGTAGTTAATAATTTGTTTTGTATTGCAAAATAGTTAGCAGAGAGAATTTTGAGTTCTTACCACAAAAAAATGATAACTGTTTGGGTTGATGTATATGCTGATTACCTTAATTTGATCATTACACATTGTATATATGTATACCTACAGTTACTTTGTATCAGAAATAAAATATTCTGTAAAAGAAAAGATTGTAAGGGAATAATAATAAGACTAATATGTAGGCCAACAGGGTAAACTAGTTCAAGTGGACATATTACTAGAAAGAAAAAACTACCAAAATGATTAAAAAAAAAAAAAAAAAGAAATAGAAAGTTGGAATAGACTATAGCAAGAGATTGAGTTAGTAATCACATACATACAAAATGCAGTTGCATGTTGTTGCTATGAATTTTGTTCCCCTTTGCTTTTTAAAATTGCCTCTGCATTTATAGGTGAGCAGAATGGCAACAGAAATCCTGGAGGATTGCAGATTGGTGACCTGGTAAATATAGATCTTGACCTAGAAATTGTACAGTCTTTGCAGCATGGTCACGGAGGATGGACTGATGGAATGTTTGAGACTTTAACTACAACTGGAACTGTTTGTGGCATTGATGAAGACCATGACATTGTAGTACAGTATCCAAGTGGCAATAGGTTGGTAGTATTTCTCAATTTTTGATAACGACAAAGATTGTATGTAGAGAAAAAGAAGAAAGCAAATAATGTGATGTAGTCAAAGACTTGTTAAAAACTAGCTCTTAGGTGGTAGATTAAAATCCAGAATATGTTGATGATACAGAGAGGAACAAACAAGAGGTAAGTGTGTGTTATGTATATGAATTTTTGTATTTATGGTATAAAATTCTATTAATTTTTTCTTTTTCCTTCAGAAGTAGAATACATTATATCCGCAACAGGTCCAAAGTCATAATGGACCATCCCATCTACAGTGAATGAGAAAAGTAGCATTACAACTTCTTTGGCCCAAATCTCTAGGGTCAACTCTTGATAGTACAGCTCTTCCGTGCTTTAGACATGGACGCGTGCACTAAGTCTTATCAGCAATTTAGAAACGCATGTATTTCCTCACTTTTTCATCTTTGTGTGTGCTGCTTCCTCTGTGTGGAATGGATTAAACTCCCCTGAAGTCTATGACTATTGAGTTAATATATTTTTCTTACCTCCGCTCTTCTTCCACCTTCCCTCTTATTCATCTATTTAGATCTCCTATTGTCTGCTTACATTTTTTTCTTTAAATTTTGATTTCCTGATGTTGGGTTTCTTGGAGTGTGGACCTGTGCCTTTTGTTTTGACCTTGGGGGCCAAAATCTATCCCATTTACTAGTATAGTGCATTTTAACTTAAAAGCAGAGACTGAGGTTGTAGCTCAGTGGTAGAGTTCTTGTTTCGCACGTGTGAGTCACTGGGTTTGATCCTCAGCACCACATAAAAATAAATAAGTAAATAAAGATATTGTATACTTCTATAACTAAAAACTAAATATAAAAGGTAAAGGCAGTAGTTAAATTGAATAATCATCTTACCGACATGTACATTAAAAAATTCTGAGGTTTTTTAGGGAATGAATTTTATATAGGATAAGAAAAATTAACGTTAAGTTGCTTGCCTAACTATAGAATTAGTTCTGATTGTGTCCAGATCTTAAAGGCATGTGTAGTCATATCAATAGATGCAGAAAACAGGTATGACAAAATCTAGTAGTCTTTGTGAGTTAAAAACACAAAACATATTAGGGACAAAGTGGAATTTCTTTGGCTCTATTCAGGGGCCTTTTAAAGGGCATCTAGAAGAAACCCATGGACAAAATCATACTTAATGGCAAAAGGTTGAATACTTTTCCCTCTGATGTTAGAAATAAGACAAGAATATCTCCTTTTTCTCTTACATTAAACATTATACTTGAGGTTCTAGTGAGGGCATTAGATAGGAACAGAACTAAAAGGATGAAGCAAGAGAAAGGAAGATGTAAAACTGTTCACAGGTGATGTAATCTTGTTTATAGAAAAATCTAAGGAAGTTGGGTGTGATAGCACATACCAGTAATCCCAGTGAGCTGGAGGCTGAGGTGGGAGGATCACAAGTTCAAAACCAACCTTTGCAATTTAGCAAAATCTTATCTTAAAAGGACTGAAGATGTAGCTTAGTGGGAGTACCCCAAGGTTCAGTCCCCAGTTCTTAAAACAAAAATGACAACCCCCCCCCCGCAAAAAAATAAAAGAATCTAAGGAAACCACAGAAACACAAAAAAAGAAGCAACAAAAAACTAGTGAAAATAAATGAGTTCAGCAAGGTTACAGAACATAAAATCAATATAAAAATCATTTGTTTTTCTGTACAGGAACAATGAACAATCTGAAAATAAGCGAGGAGGTACAAGACTTGAACAGTGAAAATTGTAGAATATTGTCGAAAGAAATTAAAGAAGACCTTATAGGTCTTCTAAAAAGACATCTTATGTTCTTAGATCAGATGATTTAATATTGTTTAGGTGATATATTGTTTTCTGGGACTGCCTTAAGAAATTACCACATATCTCATGGCTTAAAACAACAGAAATTTACTTTTTCACAATTCTGGAAGCCAGAAGTCCAGAGTCTTGGCGTTGATAAGATTAATTCATCCAGAGACTGAAGGAGAATTTGTTGTTTTCCTCTCTCTCAGCTTCTGATGGTTGCTGACAGTCCTTCTTGTTTCTTGACCTGTATCATGTTGTCTTCTCCTACCATCTTTATGTTATCTTCTTCCCTATGAGTCAGTTTGTCCTGGTGGTTGTCTGTATATGACCTTATGAAAACTAACCATTGAATTTGGTACCTTTTGCACTTTAGTATGTGCTGCTTTCTCTATGTGGAATAGATTTAACTCCTCTGCAGCCCATGTATATCGAGTTAGTATGTTTTTGCTACCTCCTCTCTCCTTCCACCCTCCCGGATATTCATCTATTTAGATCTCCTATTTGTCTGTTTAAAATTTTTTTTTTTTTTTTTTTTTTTTTTTTTTTTTAATTTTGAGTTCCTGTTGCTGAGTTTCTTGGAGTCTGGGCATGTGCCAAATCCACTGTGACTCCATGTTAACTTGATTACATTTGCAGAAGACCCAACTTACAAGTAAGGTCACATTAACAGTTAATGGGATTAGGATTTCAATATGTAGTCTGGGGGTAGAGAGAATAATTCAACCTACAACAGATGGTAGTATTTTCCCAAGTAATATACAGATTTAAAATAATCTCTATTAAAATCCTGGTGCCTTTTTTTTTTTTTTTTTTGCAGAGATTTGACAAATAGATCCTAAGATTAATATGAAAATTCAGGGAACATAGAATAACCAAAAACTAAGTTGGAGATCTCAAGTTTCCTAGTTTCAAAATTTAAAAACAGGGCTGGGGATATAGCTCAGTTGGTAGAGTGCTTGCCTCATAAGCACAAGGCCCTGGGTTCAATCCCCAGCACCACAAAAAAAAAAAAAAAAAAAATTTAAAAACATATCTATAATAATGAAGATAGTTCATTAGTGAAATATGTTAAACATTTAGATTGATGGAATAGAGAATTCAGAAATAAGCCCTTGCAATTAGGTCAGTTGATTTTTGTTTGTTTGTTTGTTTGTTTTTTAAATTTAGCTGGTGCTGGAGATCAAACCTAGTGTCTCATGCCTGCGAGGCAAGTGCTGTACCATTGAGCTGCATTTCCAGCAGGTCTGTTGGTTTTGGGCCAGTGTTAAGATAGTTCAGTGGAGAAAGAATACCTTTTTTTCAACAAATGGTACTAGAACAAATGAATATCCACATGGCAAAAGAATGACACTGGGGACTGGGGAGATAGCTCAGTTGGTAAAGTGCTTGCATTGGAAGCACAGGGCCCTGGGTTCGATCCCCAGCACCGGTATGTGTGAAACCCTGGATTCAATCCCCAGCACTGAAAAATAAATTTAATTGTAGACCTTATTAGTATAATAACTAAATCTATAAAACTCTTCAGAGTCCACAATAGGTGTGAATCTTCATAACTTTGGATTAGACTAATGATTTTATAGCTATAACTCAAAAAGCAGAAGCAACCAAAGAAAAAGTAGATAAATTGGGTTTTATCAAATTTGAAAACTTTGGTATTTCCAAGGAGACTGCAGGAAATATAAAAAGGATTGGGATATGTAGCTCAGGGGTAGTGTGTTTCATGGCATGCATGATCCTCAGCACTGGGGGAGAAAATGTTTATGTATTATTTGACTATTAAGGGACTTGTACATAGAATATAAAAAGAACTCTTAACATTCAACAATAAAAGACAACCGAATTGAAAAATGGGCAAAGAAAAGATTTGAGACCAGGCGAGATGATGTGTGCTTGTAAATCCCAGCAGCTCGGGAGATTGAGGCAGAAGGATTGTGAATTCAAAGCCAGCCTCAGCAAAAGCGAGGCACTGAACAACTCAGTGAGACCCTAATACAAAATAGGGCTGAGGGGATGTGGCTCGGTGGCCAAGTGCCCCTGAGTTCAATCCCCAGTCCCCAAAAAACGAAACACACACACACACACACACACACACACACACACACACACGAAAGGATTTGAATAGATGTTTTTCCAAAGAAGCTATAGACGATGACCAATAAATTCATTGTGTTGGTTGACTAGGGCTACCATAATAAAATACTGCAGACGAGTAACTTAAACAATAGAAATTTATTTTCTTATCCTTCTGGAGGCTTGAAGTAAAAAAATTAGGCTGTTTTTGGGATTGGTTTCTGGTGAGTTTTTTGTTTCTGACTTGTAGGTAGCCACCTTCTCACTGTGTCTTCATTGGTCTTCCCTCTCTGTGTGATTAGAAAGAGATTTCTGGTGCTGCTTAATTTTATAAGGATACCAGTTCTATCAGATCAAAACCACAATGAGATACCATTTTGTATGCTATGATGACTAGACTAAACAGAGTCTATAATAACAAAGATTAGTGAGGGTATGGAGAAATTGGAAACATCATATATAGCTGGTGGTATTGTAAAATGATGGAATCACCTTGTAAAAGAGTTCGTTAGTTCCACTCTCATATATACACAATAGACCTGAAAACATATGTACACACAAAATCTGTTGATAAAAGCATTATTCATAAAAGCCAAAAAGTAGAAACAACTCAGATGCCTATCAACTGATAAATGGGTGAACAAAGTTCAGTGTTATCTTTACAGTGGAATACTGTTTGTCCATATGATGGAATAAAATACAGGCATACTGCAAAAAAAGATGAATCTTGAAAATGTGCTAGAGGAAGAAGCCATTCAGAAAAATAATTCACATAGTGTGTGATTTTATTCCTATAAAATATCCAAAATAAACAAATCTGAAGGAACAGTAAATTCCTGGTTATTTAAGGACTGGTTAGAAGGGTGATTGCAGAGGGACTGCTAATAGTTATGGGGTATCTTTATGAGGTGATGAAAATGAAATTTGATGGTGGTGGTTGCACAAATCTGTTATATTAAAAACAACTGAATGACACACTTTGAATGAATTGTGTGATATATGAATTATATCTCAGTAAAACTTTTTGGAAAAGAAAGGAAAATCTTAAGGATACAATGTAAGTTCCAATTAGCATTTACGTATACTTTTTGTGTTAAATATTCTCTTGTTTGGAAATATTAACACAAATTAGTATTAGTTGCATAATTCTTTCTTGTTCAAAATTCTTTCTTGGGAAGTAGAGTATTAACAGTAATTTGGCATGTGAGTTCTAGAGAATAACCTTTTTTTTTTCCTTTTTCAGCAAAATTGAGTACTTATTCTGTATTAGACTCTGTGATTAGTAGGATTACAAAGACAGTTAAGACATGGTTTCCTGCTTTGAAGGGTTTTCCCCTTTGAAGTTTTCACATAGACATAACTGGAAATAACTATAATAAAATAATACAAGTAATATCAGGTAAGTATTCAGGGTATCCTGATGGCACAGAAGAAGAGTGGTCATTTCTAATGGGCACATCAGAGAAAACTTGAGAAAATTATTCTTGTAGTAAATTTAAAAGATGGATTGGATTCCACGAGGACAGGGAACCACTTTAGGCAGAGAGAGCAAATTGAATCAGTATCATTTTGGAGTGTTGAGAATGAGGTGAAGGGCACTGTGGTTGATAAGACAAAATAAAAATTTGTGTATTCCATTCTTAACTATGTGAAGGCATTTTCTCTTTGGGGTTGATTTAGAAAGAAAAGTTTACTTGTATGATTACAGGAACTTAGTAACTAACAGATTTTTATGTTGTGTACACAGAATCTTTTATATGTTAATATCCATTTGAATTAAGGAAAAATTACATGATACCAGTACTGTAGAAGCTGTTCTGACAAGGGATCCTTTTTCCTTTGGAGTTCAGTGTGGGATTAAAGTGTTTTGTTATACATTATGGCACTTCTATTTGATGGAATATTAGTCATTAAAATATGGTTATGAAGATGATAGCAACATCCAAAAATGCTTATGTAAGTGAAATAAGTCAAACTCAGAAGATTAAAGTTGTATATTTTCTCTTATGGAAGTAGAAGAAAAGGAAAAGAAAGATGGGGACAGATCTCATGAAAATCAAAGGGAAATCAGTAGAGGAAAGGAGCAAGAAGGGGGGGAGGTGGGGAGGGAGTGGAAGATGCTGGGGAGTGATACTGATCAAATTATATTGTTATATTGTGTGTTGTGTGCATGTACCAATATATAACAGTTCCATCAGTATGTGTAACTATAATACACCAATAAAAAAGGGAAAATATATTTTCAGTACATAATAATTTTATATTTCACAAACATAAAATTATATTCTGAATGTTATTCAAAGTTATATTTTATGGTTCATAAATTTGTAATTCGTGACCAAAAAAAATGCTTATATATAGTAAAGAATTGAGAATCCAACAAATTTGTTTTAATGCAGTGATTATAATTATGAAAAATACCTATGCATGGAAAATTAAAACAAGATAGTATTTTCATGAGATTCACAATGGTTTGGGGAAATGGTGCACTCTTTGTAGTTTGGGTCTATTGAAATTTAAAAGAAATATGCAATTCAATCAGGAAGTTTTTGTTTTATAGCATTATAGTTTTACATTATAGTTGGACTCACTTTGACAAAATCATACATGCATGGAATTTGAGTTACTCACATTTTAGTCCCAGTTCCCTCCTCTCATCCTTTCTCCTATTCTCCTGATCTTCCTTTCACTCATTTATTTATTTAAAAAAATTTTTTTATACTTATAGATGGACAGAATGCCTTTATTTTTATTTATTTTTACGTGATGCTAAGGATCAAACCCAGTGCCTCACACATGCCAGGCAAGTGCTGTGCCACTGATCTACAGCCCCGGCTCCAGCCCTCATTTATTTATTTTTGATTAGTGCTTTCTACACATACATAAAGGTGGAATTCCCTGTGGTATATTTAATATATGCATTTAGCATGATTTTGTTAAATTCATTCTGCATTTCCTCCCTTTTCTCATTCCTCCTCTCTCCCTCTCAGTCTCCTCCTTCTACTCCATTAATCTTCCTTGTATCTCTGATATCCAACTTCCCACACTTTCCCCCCTTATTTTGCTTTAGCTTCCACATATGAGAGAAAACATTTGACCCTTGATTTTCTGAGTTAGGTAGTTCTTATAAGAATCTCTATTGAAACAACCTGTGTACAGAAGACATATGTATAGGAATTTTTAAAATATTGTATGTATTAGTAAAAATTTAGAAGTACTTTAAATGATAGTCCATAGGAGAATGGTTAAATATGTTAGTGTGTATCCATGCCATGGGATGGGATTCTCTGTAGCTATTAAATTGAATTAAATAGATTTATATATAGCATTATAAAATAAATATTCCAAGATGCACTGTCCGAGAGAAAACAAGTGTAGGATAATACATATATGTATGTCTATGATAATCCCATTTATGAAAAAAACAGCTCTCTAGCATATGAATATCACTCAGCATATTGATAGCTCTGTAAGGATACATAATAGAGAACTAGTAATGGTTTCTAGTGGGGTAATAATGAAGAGCCAGGTATATTTGTGTGATATGGAACTTTACATGTTTCTGAAATGTTTGAGTTTTAACAATGCTCATGTGTTTTATTAACAGTTTTTAAAAGCATCCAGAGGGTGGTGAAATCACATATGACTTTGTTGAAGACTTTGTTAAAATTAAGTAAACTTACTTATTTTGAGTTTGACTTTACTTTTGTAGATGGACCTTCAATCCTGCTGTTCTCACTAAAGCAAATATTGTCCGAAGCGGGGATGCTGCACAAGGTGCAGAAGGAGGGACTTCACAGTTTCAAGTTGGAGATCTTGTACAAGTTTGTTATGATCTGGAAAGAATTAAACTTCTACAAAGAGGACATGGTGAATGGGCTGAAGCAATGCTTCCAGTAAGTATGTGTAAGATTGTTTGGGACTAGAAATTATACTCTACTTATGTAGCTTTTTAAAGTAAATTGATTTTGGAAACTAAATTGGCATAAACCTTCTTAGAATTGTACCTCCATTGGCACTTAGAAATCAGAAATTGCGTTGAGTATGGTGGCTTATGCCTTTGATTCCAGCAGCTCATGAGGCTGAGGCAAGAGGATTGCAAGTTCAAAGCCACCTTCAGTAACTTAGTTAGGACCTAAGCAACTTATGAGACCCTGTCTCAAAATAAAAAATAAAAAGGGCTGATGATGTATGTGGCTCAGTGGTTAAGTGCCCCTTGGTTCAATATGCAGTATCCAAAAGAAAAATTGTTTTCTAATTATTTTTCACTGAGAAGGTCTAGTAAGAGATATGGTTGATCTTTATTTATTTATAGTTTGTGGTACTGAGGATTGAACCCAGGGGTGACTACTACTGAGCTACATCCTGTACCTTTATTATTTATATTTGAGATAGGATATCGTCAAGTTGCTGAGCTTGGTCTTAAATTTGTGATCTTCCTGATTCAGCCTCCTGAGGAGCTCGGATTACAAGTATGTACCATCACACCTGTCTTGTGGTTAATATTTTTGATGTAGTACTGTTAGTGGAGAATGTGATGTGATGTGTTAGGCAGTAGAGGCTTTCCTGATACCAAACTCCCTGAATAATATAGACCATTCAGTTTCTAGCAGTTTCATTTTAGCTTTCCTGCGTTGGAGGCCTGTGTCTCTAAAACTGTGTCTCTAAGAGTGGTTAAGAGAGGCTCAAAATGTGCATCTTCTGAGGGTAGCTTTCTTCTCATACATTATAGTTTAATTTTATTATTTATTCATTCAATACATTTTCATCAAATGTTCAATAACAGATTTTTTTGTCATTCCTTCATCCATCCTTCTCTCTGTTCATCAGTCCTTTACTTTCCTCTTTGTGTACTACCCTGTTTTATCCTGATAGTTATCCCTTTACTACCTCATCCTCTATCCTGTCCTCTTCATCTTGCTCGTCCTCCTATTCATTTCATCATTTGCTTCCTCCCCTCTCTTGTTTCATTTAGTTCCAGCTTCTGTCCTATTTCCCCATTCTAATTTACACTGTTCTGTTCCTGTCCCATATATCCTCCCCCATCCCTCTTACTATCTTGTCACCCCCATTCTGTGTAGTCCAGTCCTTCTTTCTTGGATAGCATCTCCTTTTCTTCCTATCTAACCCTAATTTCTGATGTAGCTTGCCTTCTCTCATTCTGTCCAATCCCTCCTCCCTGTCTTTCCTGTTGTTCTGTCCTTTCCTCAGTCTATCCATTTTTCCTGCCTTATTTCTTCATCAGATATTTTAGCACATAGAATGTTCCATGTTAGGCTTTAGAGATACAATAGTAAACAAGACAGAAAAAAAAAAAAAAAAAAATCTTTCGTATGGTACTTTTATTCAGAGACCAGCTGCTGCATTCACATACTTACATGTATATGCACTTACCCAAACTTTGTTATAGCAATATTATAAATAGGTGGTGGTGTGGCATCCTTATTTTAAAGGTGAAGAAATCAGAGCTGAAGTCCTGAACTTTTGTCCAGATCTTTCTTCAAAGCTAAAGTGCTCTCTCTGCCATATTAAGCTACTACATAAACAAAACCTTGCCAAGTGCACTGGTGCACTTCTATAATCCCAGTGACTCAGGAAGCTGAGGCAAGAGGATCATAAGTTTGAGGCCAGCCTGGTTAACTTAGTGAGATCCTGTCTCAAAAGAAAAAAAAAGGGCGGGGGGGGGGGAGGCTGGAAATATAGCTTTGTGGTAAAGCACCCCTAGTACTGCAAAAAGAAACAAAAAAAATGCTAGATAATTTCTAGAGGGGAAATCTATGATTTCTGTAGTGGTGATGTGGATTTTGACTTTTTAAATCCTCTTGCTAGAAACAGGTTACTGGATTAAAATAGCCAAAAAAGCCATAGACATCTGTAACAAAGCTAGGTAAGAGTAGTCTGTTGAATCCTAAAATATTATTGAGAAGAGATAGATTAGTGTTAGTTTCTGGGCCTATATCCATCTGTATGGCAGCAGAGAGAACTAATGGGACATCCAGTGGATCTGAGAACAGGAGCTATATTGTTATAATAGCTATCAAATATTTATTGTCTAGTGTGGTTGACTAATGTCATAACAGCTGAACCTGAGAGGGATCTTGCCAATCCAATTAGGGATAAAAGCCACAGGTCCATGCTAATGTGTGAAGGAACTGGAGCAACTTAGGCCAATAAACTTTAAAAACAAACTGAAGTTCCCTTCCAAGGCGAATCCTATCATCAAGCAGAAAATGCTGAGAATAAAAACAAAATTGAGTAGGATAGAGACAATAGGGACAAAGGAGTAAGTAGGTCCAGATAAAATGTGGCAGGGATCATGGTTGAATTCCACTACACAGTTATTACTGAGAAAACAGAATAATGAACAGAATAATTTCTCTATAGCAATGAAAATATATCAGAAGAATGTTGCCAGAAAACTGAATGAAACCAAAATCTAATAATTCAAAATGAGCTTTGAGAAATTAAGAAAATGATGGCAAAAAAAAAAAAAAAAATTAGAAATAACGTGCTAAAACTTAGGAAATGAAGAGAAAAAGTCATTTTAGAAATGAAGACTAAGCTGGAAGGAACACAGAGCAAATAAGTATAACAGTTGCCTTAAGAGCACTAGAAGGCAAGAAGTAGGAATAAGAAAAAAGATAAAAAAAATTTTCCACAGAAAGAGCAAGCATGGAACACCCAATATGTGTATATTAATAAGCCTTTCCAAAAGGAAAACTAAAACTCAAATTGAGTGAAATAAATGCTACATCTTTTAATTTTGTTGATTATTTTTTGCAGTGTTAGGGATTGAACCTAGGACCTTGAGCAGACCAAGCAAACACTCTGCTACCAAGATACATCCTCACTTTAAAATCTGTGATTCCAAAAGAATACTTTTTTGAAATTAAAAATTTGAAACTAATTTTTAAAGGGAGGGTATATTGCATACCTGGGAAAACTGACCCAGAACAATAGGATACTGAGCCATATTCCTGGTAAAGTAACTGAGTCTTCAAGAAAAGAAAAAAATTGTTTGGACTTCTAGGGAAAAAGGATTTTTTTCTTTGCTGTTAAGAAAAAAATCTGATCTTGCTGGATGCGGTGATACATGTCTTTACTCCCAGCTACTATGGAGTCCGAGGCAGAAAGATAAGAAGTTTGATGCCAACCTGAGAAAGTTAGTGGGAACCTGTCTCAAAATAAAAATAAGAAAAGGGCTGTGGATATAGCTCAGTGTGGATATAGGCTCGCATGTGTGAGACGCTGGACTCAATCCCCAGTAAAAACAGACACACACAAAGAAGAAAAGAAAAAAAATCTGATCTCAGTATTTTATGTCAGAAAATAATGAAAATAACATTTATTTAAGATACTTAGGAAAGAAAATTTTAAGCTGAAGATTTTATATATAACCAAACTGACTTTCAAGTGCAATGACTGCAGATTGCTATGAATATGTAAGAATACACAGAATTTTATTTACATTAGCCTTTGCTGAGTAATCTTAGAAATGATTAAGACAACAAAAATAACTGGAGGTTAAATAACAGTTATGATGGAAAGGGGAGAGTATGTAATGACCATGTATTTTAACAAAGTAAAGTATAATTATTGATGGTGGGGGGCGGTGATGTCAGATGTAAGATGCCGATTCTACCGGGGTAGCGTGAAGGAGGCCGCCAATTCCATTTCAAAGCATCTTTGAGCCTGTGGAGTAGACAACATGAGCAAAGCTCACCCTCCTCATAAATTAAATAATTCTGTTTCTTTTTTCTTTTTGTGGAACTTGGCATTGAACCCAGGACCTCCATTGCTACTGACCTGTACCCTAGTCTTTTTTTTTTTTTTTTTTTTTAATCTTTTTTATTTTTACAAACTGCGTTTTGATTCATTGTACACAAATGGGGTAGAACTTTTCATTACTATGGTTGTACACAATGTAGAGTCACACCATTCATGTAATCATACATATACTTAGGGTAATACTGTTTCGTTCTACTGTCTTTCTCTCCCCCACCCCCTCCCACCCCATTTTCCTCTACACCATCCAAAGTTCCTTCATTCTTCCCTTCCCCCTGCCACCCCCTACCTCGTTATATATTGTCATGCATTTATCAGAGAAAACATTTGGCCTTTGGTTTTTTGGGCTTGGTCTATTTCACTTAGCATGATATTTTCCAGCTTCATCTATTTACCAGCAGGTGCCATAATTTTTTTCTTTATGATTGAGTAATATTCCATTGTGTATATATACCACAGTTTCTTTATCCATTCGTCAATTGAAGGGCATTTAGGTTGGTTCTACAATCTAGCTATTATGAATTGAGCTGCTGTGAATCTTGATGTGGCTGCATCACTGTATTATGCTGATTTTAAGTCCTTTGGGTATAAACGGAGGAGTGGGATAGCTGGGTCAAATGGTGGGTCCATTCCAAGTTTCTCCATGCTGCTTTCCGGAGTGGCTGCACCAATTTGCAACTCCACCAGCAATTTATCAGTGTGCCTTTTTCTCTACATCCTTGCCAATACTTCTTATTGCTTGTGTTCTTGATAATAGCCATTCTGATTGGAGTTAGATGAAATCTTAGGGTGGTTTGAAATTTGCATTTCTCTAATTACTAGGGATGATGAGCACTTTTTCATATACTTGTTGATCACCTATATATCTTCTGCTGTGAAGTTCTACCCATTTCCTTAGCCCATTTATTGATTGAGTTCTTTGTATTTTGAGTGTAAAGTTTTTTTAAGTTCTTTATAAGCTTTGGAGATTAGTGCTCTGTCTGCACTGTGTGTGTGGAAGAGATTTTCTCCCACTCTGTAGGCTCTCTTTTCACATTAATTGTTTCCTTTGCTGAGAAAAAGCTTTTTAGTTTGAATCTATCCCATTTATTGATTCTTGCTTTTATTTCTTGTGCTGTGGGGGTCTTGTTAAGTCTGGTCCTAAGCCAATATGATGGAGATTCAGGCCTACTTTTTCTTCTCTTTGGTGAAGGGTCTTAGGCCTAATTCCTAGATTCTTGATCCATTTTGAGATGAGTTTTGTACAGGTGAGAGATAGGGATTTAATTTCATTTTACTGCGTATGAATTTCCAGTTTTGCCAGCATATTTGTTGAAGAGGCTATCTTTTCTCCATTGTAAGTTTTGGTGCCTTTGTCTAGTATGAGATAACTGTACTTTTTTTTTTTTTATTATTGTAAACAAGTGGGATACATGTCGTTTCTCTATTTGTACATGGCGTAAAGGTATACCATTTGTGTAATCATAAATTTACATAGGGTAATGTTGTTTGATTCATTCTACCATTTTTTCCCTTCTCCCCCACCCCTCCCACCCCTCCCCTCCCTCTATACAGTCCTTCCTTCCTCCATTCCTGCCCCCCTCCCTAAACCCAACTCCAACCCCAACACTAACCCCTCCCACCCCCCATTATGTTTCATCATCCACTTATTAGCGATATCATTCTTCCTTTGATTTTTTTGAGATTGGCTTATCTCACTTAGCGTGATATTCTCCAGTTTCATCCATTTGCCTGCAAATGCCATAATTTTATCATTCTTTATGGCTGAGTAATATTCCATTGTATATATATACCACATTTTCTTTATCCATTCATCAATTGAAGGACATCTAGGTGAGATAACTGTACTTTTGTGGCTATGTCTCCATGTCTTCTGTCCTGTACCATTGGTCTACCTGTCTCTTTTGGTGGCCAGTACCATGCCGTTTTTGTTACTATTGCTCTATAGTAGAGTTTAAGGTCTGGTATTGTGATACCTCCTGCATCACTCTTCCTGTCCAGGAATGCTTTGGCTATTCTGGTTCTTTTGTTCTTCCAGATGAATTTCATGATTGCTTTTTCTGTTTCTATGAGAAATATCATAGGAATTTTAATTGGAATTGTGTTAAATCTGTATAGCGCCTTTGGAAGTATGGCTATTTTGATAATATTGATTCTGCCTATCCAAGAACATGGGAGATCTTTCAGTCTTCTAAGGTCTTCAGTTTCTTTCTTTAATATTCTGTAGTTTTCATTGTAGAGATCTTTCATCTCTTTGGTTAGATTGATTCCCAAGTATTTATTTATTTATTTATTTTGAGGCTATTGTGAGTGGAGTTGTTTTCCTCATTTCCCTATCAGGTGTTTCATTGCGTGTGTATAAAAATTGCTTTAGATTTATGCGTGTTGATTTTATATCTTACTATTTTCTGAATTCATTTATGAGGTCTAGAAGTTTTCTGGTGGAATTTTTGGGATTCTCTAAATATAGAATCATGTCATCAGTGACAGAGTTCTTCTTTTCCTGTTTGTATTCCTTTAATTTCTTTTGTCTGTCTAATTGCTCTGGCTAGCATTTGAAGGATGATGTTCACTAGTAGTGGTGAAAAAGGGCATCCTTGTCTTGTTCCAGTTTTTAGAGGAATGCTTTCAGTTTTTCTTTATTAAGAATGATGTTGGTCATGGGCTTAGCATAAATAGCCTTTACAATATTGAGGTATGTTCCTATCATCCCTATTTTTTCTAGTGTTCTGAGCATGAAAGGGGTGTTGTATTTTGTCGAACGCTTTCTCTGCATCAATTGAAATAACCATATGATTCTTAACCTTAAGTCTATTGATGTGATGAATTACATTTATTGATTTCTGGATGTTGAGCCAACCTTGCATTCCTGGGATAAACCCCACTTGATCCTGGGATAAACCCCACTTGATCGTGGTGCACTATCTTCTTAATATGTTTTTGGATACGGTTTGCCAGGATTTTGTTAAGGATTTTTGCATCTCTATTCATCAAAGATATTGGTATAAAATTTTCTTTCCTTGATGTGTCTTTGTCTGTTTTGGGTGTGAAGGTGATATTAGCTTCATAGAATGAGTTTGGTAGGGTTCCCTCTTCTGTTTCCTGGAATATTTTGAGATGTATTGGAATGAGTTCTTCTTTGAAGGTCTTATAGAACTCGGCTGAGAATCTGTCTGGTCCTGGGCTTTTTATGGTTGGTAGGCTTTTGATGGCTTCTTGTATTTCATTGGTTGATATTGATCTGTTTAAATTGTGTATGTAATCCTGATTCAGTTTGGGAGGATCATATGTCTCTAGAAATTTGTCAATGTTGGTATTTTCTATTTTGTTAGAATACAGATTTTCAAAGTAGCTTCTCATTGTGTTATGTATTTCACTGGTGTCTGTTGTGATATTTCCTTTTTCATCACGAATTTCAGTAATTTGAGTTTTCTCTCACCTTCTCTTTTTTAATGTGGCTAAGGGTTTGTCTATTTTGTTTACTTTTTCGAAGAACCAACTTTTTGTTTTGTCAATTTTTTTTTTTTTTTTTGGTGCTGGGGATCGAACCCAGGGCCTTGTGCATGCAAGGCAAGCACTCTACCAACTGAGCTATCTCCCCAGCCCCTGTCAATTTTTTGAATAGTTTCTTTTGTTTCAATTTCATTGATTTCAGCTCTGATTTTAATTATTTCCTGTCTTCTACTACTTTTGGTATTGATCTGTTCTTCTTTTTCTAGGGCTTTGAGCTGTAATGTTAGGTCATTTAGTTGTTGACTTTTTATTCTTTTCTTGAATGCACTCCATGCATTGAATTTTCCTCTTAGTACTGCTTTCATAGTGTCCAAGAGATTTTGGTTTGTTGTATCGTCGTTCGTGTTTACCTCTAAGAATTTCTCTCTCCCTGATGTTTTCTGTTATCCATTCTTCATTCAATAGCATATTATTTAGTCTCCAGGTGTTGGAGTAATTTCTGTTTTTTATTTTGTCATTGATTTGTAATTTCAATCCATTATGATCTGATAGAACACAAGGTAGTATCTCTGTTTTTTTGCATTTACTAATGACTGCTTTGTGGCATAACATATGGTCTATTTTTGAGAAGGTTCCATGTGCTGCTGAGAAGAAAGTGTAATCTCTCATTGATGGATGGAATATTCTATATATGTCTGTTAAGTCTGAGTTATTGATTGTGTTATTGAGTTTTATGGTTTCTTTGTTTAGTTTTTGTTTGGAAGATCTATCCAGTAGTGACAGCAGTATGTTAAAGTCACCCAGAATTATTGTGTTGTGGTCTATTTGATTCCTGGAATTGAGAAGAATTTGTTTGATGTACATGGATGCACCATTGTTTGGGCATAAATATTTATGATCATCATGTCTTCCTGACTTATGGTTCTCTTAAGCAGTATGAAATGTCTTCCTGACTAACTTTGTTATGAAATGTTATCCCTCCTGACTAACTTTGGCTTGAAGTCCACTTTATCTGAAATAAGGAAACTCCTGCTTTTTTACTGAGTCCATGTGCGTGGTAGGTTTTTTCCCATCCTTTCACCCTTAGTCTGTGGATGTCCTTATCTATGAGATGAGTCTCTTGAAGGCAGCATATTGTTGGGTCTTTCTTTTTAATCCAGTCTGCCAGTCTCTGTCTTTTGATTGATTAGTTTAGGCCATTAATGTTGAGGATTATTATTGAGATATGATTTGTATTCCCAGTCATTTTGGCTTATTTTTAGTTTTTTAGTTGACTTGGTTTCTCCTTTGATTGGTTTTTCCTTTAAGGTAGTTCCTCCCTTTGCTGACCTACATTGTTGTTTTTCATTTCCTCCTCATGGAATATTTTGTTGAGAATATTCTGTCGCGCAGTCTTTCTATTTGTAAAGTCTTTTCACTTTCATTTATCATGGAAATATTTTATTTCATCTTCAAATCTGAAGGTTTGTTTTGCTGGGTATAGTATTCTTGATTGGCAACCATGTTCTTTCAGAGCTTGAAACATGTTGTTTCAAACCCTTCTAGCTTTTAAGAGTTTGGGCTGAGAAATCTGATATCCGTATTGGTTTTCCCCATATGTAATCTGATGCTTTTCTCTTGCAACCTTCAAAATCCTATCTTTATTTCATATGCTAGGCATTTTCATTACAATGTGCCTTGGTGTGGATCTGTTGTGATTTTGTGCATTTGGTGTTCTGTAAGCCTCTTGTATTTGATATTCCATTTCATTCTTCAGGTTTGGGAAATTTTCTGCTATTATTTCATTGAATAGGTTGTTCATTCCTTTGGTTTGTATCTCTTTGCCTTCCTCAATCCCGATAATTCTTAAATTTGGTGTTTTCATGATGTCCCATAGATCTTGGAGGTTCTGTTCATGATTTCTTACCATCTTCTCTGTTTGGGCAACTTTATTTTCAAAATTAAATATTTTGTCTTCATTGAGATTCTGTCTTCCAAGTGGTCTTGTTTGTTGGTGATGCTTTCCATTGAGTTTTTTATTTGGTTTATTGTTTCCTTCATTTCAAGGATTTCCGCTTTTTTTTTTTTTAATAGAATCTCTCTTTGTTGAAAAGAAACTGTTGCTTCCTGCAGTTGCTCTTTCAGCTGCTTATTGGAGTGATCATTCATGCTTTCATTGTTCTCTTATCTCATCCTTTGCTTCACAAATCATTTTAATTATGTATATCCTGAACTCCTTTTCTGACATTTCTTTTACTATGCTATCATTGGATTCTATTAATATAGAATCTAGGTTTGTTTCTTCCCTTTTTTTTTCATATTGTTCATGTATCTTCCCCTTTAGTAGTGCAGATCTGGGGTATTGCAGTTTCTTCCTTATAGGCTTATAGTGACCCTATGGGTTTCCAAAACCTTTTCTTTAAGGGGGAGATCAATATTAGCAGTGCCTAGTACAGACAATTTGCAACCCTAAACCAAATAGCCCCTATGAAGACGTTAATAATATTGTCATAATAAACAGAATGAGTTCAATTATTATCTACAGTATAACAAGTAGATTTGCAATAAGGTCTGCAGTTTCCAGTAGAGGACAAAGAGGATGTGGAGGGGTGTAGGGATAAGCTGTTAATGGGATAAGAAAAGAGTACGTAGAAGTCGTAGATCATAGAGAGTGAAAATGTAATCCAAAGAAGTTGGTTGTTAACATGAGAAAAGGGAGAAAGAGACTCTGAGAAACAAAAGAAAAATAGAGCGAGGAAAGCAAAAAAATAAAAAACAAAAATTTTCAAAAAGGAGAATAAAAGAAAAGAAAAAAGAAAAATAATCTACATTGTAGCAGTCATATACTATTCAATCCTCCCAGTCTTCAGTAGCCTGATGCATGAGAGGTATCTGACAATGAGCTTCCAGTCTCCAGCAGGCATCTCAGGATGGGATTTGCCCCACCTAAAGATGGGAGCTACTGCTTCCAGCATAATCCAAGATGGCCACTGTGGCTTCAAAATGTGTTGGCAAATGTGGAGTTGCAGCTTGGGGTGTGGGTGTGGTCTGCTGGAGGTCCTGGAGTCGGGGTGTGGTAGGTCTGTTTGAGGGATCCTGGAGGTGGGGTGCAGTCAGTTCGGCCAGCGGTCCTACAGGTCCTGGCTGTTTTCTCCAAATGGCGGCAGCCACATGTAACCAAACCTGCAGGTACTGTGACAGTGGACTTCCAGGCAACAGCAGGTAACTGGCGATCCACTGGCAGTCTGCAATCGGTCTGCTGGCTGCTGTCGTACGATGGGCAGGTGAACCTCGGGAGGTGGGTGATGGGTAGGTGAAAGGCAGGCGATGGACAGGCAAGAGACAGGCAAATGGCGGATGATAGGCGCCAGTCAGTGAGCAATTTGCACTCAAAAAGTAGTTGAGGGCTGGGAAGATAGCTCAGTTGGTAGAGTGCTTGCCTTGCAAGTACAAGGTCCTGAGTTCAATCCCCAGCACCACAAAAAAAAAAAAAAAAAAAAAAAAAAAAAAAAAAGTAGTTGATATGCTGGCAGACTGCAGGTGATCACAGTAGACAAATGGGTTAAACAGCTGGGGATTGATAAGCAGCAAAAACTGCCTCACTGAGAAACAGATATCCTGTGCTCAAAACCCAAGTTATGGAGCAACAAGGAATGCAGCCTCCCTCTAATTCTCCATCTTGGATCTCTCTACCCTAGTCCTTTTTATTTTTTATTTTGAGATAGGGTCTCAAGTTGCTTTGGACCTTGCTAAGTTGCTGAATTTGGCTTTGAACTTGCTTGTGATCTTCCTGCCTCAGCCTCCATCGCCTCTGGGATGAGAGGTGTGCACTACCATGCCTGGGTTACATCTGTGTTTAAATCCTTTTTTGAATCATCTGATTCTAAAACATGAATATAGAAATAGCAAGTATACTGCCTGGTGAGATGACTCATGCCTGTAATCCCATTGACTAGGGAGGCTGAGGCAGAAGGTTTACAAGTTCAAGGCCAGTCTCTTTGAGTGAGACTGTCCCAAAAAAGAACAAGGGTTGGGGATGTGGCTCAGTGGTAAAGCACCCTTGGGTTCTGTTCTCAGTACCAAAACATGAACACACAAAAAACAAGAACATAGTTGCAAGCTATTTTATTACTGTAATTGTGGGGAATTGAATCATGTTTTTTTAGAAATCCTTTTTCCTTTTTTAAGCTATATCAGTGATGATTTTGGACTATCTGATTTGCAAGTTCTCAAGGTATATCTTACAGGGTTATAAAAGGGTTAAATGTAAAAACAAATTTTTATGAACAAGATACTTTATCATGACCTTTTATATCCTTAAGTGTAGTAGTATTTACTAAAATATTTTATGTAGTTTTTATTAATGTATTAAGTATATAATACTTATTATCTTCTAAAGATGTTCCTTCAAGTTTATAAATAATGGACAACCCATTTGAATATGGACATCCTTTAAAAGATTTTAAATTAGGAACAAGTAAAATTAATTTTTTTTTTTTTTTTTTTGCAGTTCTTGGGGTAGAACCCTGGGGTACTCTACCACTGAGCTATCTTTTTTATTTCTATTTTGAGACAGGCTTCATTAAGTTCCCCAGGCTAACCTCAAACTTGTAATTCTCTTGCCATAGCCTTCCAGATTGCTGGGGTTTATAGATATATGACACCACTCCTGGCAGATAAAATTAATACTTTAAAATATAAAGACTAACTGTATCTGTTGGCATATGCTTATGATCCCAGGCACTTGGGAGGCTGATGCAGGAAGATCGTAAGTTTGAGGCCAACTTGGGCAATTTAGTGAAACCCTGTTCCAAAACAAAATAGGAAAGGTTGGGGATGTAATTCAGTGGTAGAATGCTTTCCTAGTACGCATGATGAAGCTTTGGGTTCAGTTCTTAGTATTGGACACGAATGTGTGTTTACTTGCATGCACACTGATTTATTTTATGATATGTATTTGGAAACATGAATCTATCTGTTTTTGAAAAGACTTTAGGTAAAGTTGGCCGAGTACAACAGATTTATTCAGACAGTGATTTAAAGGTGGAAGTTTGTGGAACATCTTGGACATACAATCCAGCAGCAGTTTCCAAGGTGGCATCTGCAGGATCAGCCATTAGCAATGCATCTGGTGGTATGTTTGCACTGTGTTTACTTTCTGAGCGTAACTTACTTTGTTTAACATAATATTCCATCCATTTTCCTACAAATGACATGATTTCATTCTTCTTCATATCTGGAAGCTAGAGAGGAAAATGCAAAGAAAGGTTGGGGATCTCATGAAAATTGAAGGGAGATTAGTAGAGTAGAGGAAAGGGACCAGGAGGAGGAAAGGGAAAGGGGAAATACTGGGAATGATATTGACCAAGTTACATTGTTATATTGTGTGCATGTATGAATGTGTAATAATGAATCCCACCATCATGTACAGCTATATGTACCAATAAAAATATGGAAAAATGAAATAATATGGTTTACATTAGAACATTTGCTAATTTCCAGTTCTCATATACAGATGATGATATGTGTGTGTGCTTGACTTTCTTCCAGATTACATAGGCTCGCTTGACTGCTGACCATATTTAAAGTTTCACTAAAGGTTTTTCTTTTTCTCTTTGTGATGAGCAAACTTTATTCTGGCTGAAAAAGTTCCATAAATATATGCTTTTTTTTTTTAGTTTATCAGGGACTTCTTAACCTGAAATTTAACATATTACATTCTAGTCAGAACTACATTCTGCTTAAATTAAGCAGAATTAGACTGCTTAATTTTTACTTTATTTCTTACATTTTTGCTATCAACTGGCTTTTCTATCTGAATATTTTTACATATTAGCCATAGTTCCCCATCACTTGATTATTGATCATTAATATAATTATTAATAATTATATTAATACTAATATTAATAATTATATAATCACTTATTAATACATGCCATAATAAGTAGAAAAAACATGTTAAAATGTGAACTTTCTGGATGCTTGGAGAGACTTGTTTCCAAGGTCTTTTTTTCCTGTACTTCAGCTTTATATAAACAAACTCAGTTCATTTTACAACATGTTACATGTTACTGTATGTACATTGTTGTCATTTATGTAAAAAGATAAAACCATAATTGTAAATGGAAAAATATAAAAGGAAAATGTTAGTGGACCTCCAATTTTATTTTTATGCTGCTTTATCTTTCTCTGCGTTTGTCTTATTTCCTGTTGTAATTTGCTAGTGTACTTAAAGTGTAAATCAAATAATGTTTGCTTTTACCTTAAGATTAGATGGCATCTCAGTAGGCTGACCATGTTCAAGTAAAAGAGATAAGGGTGATTAATATCCTGCTCTTAAATAATATGGACTTCTTGATTTGTCTCTTGCCCCAATTTGTGATTCCTCTGTTTTCCAGTAGCTACTTCAAGAATTAAGGAGTAGAACTTGATAGTTCCTTCATTAATTGATAATATTTTTAAAAAAATCTTATGGAAAGGTTGTATATTCATCCCTGAGTTGTTCTTGTTTTTGTAAAAAATTGGCACTTAAAGAAGTGTGCTATTAGCATTTAGATGTCCTTTTTCAGATGGAAATTGCTTTGCCCCTAAAGCATATCACAGGGTACTACAGAAATGACATTACTTTTGTACCATAATCATTGATATTTTGATTACTTCTAAGGTCTGTAATTTTGAACTCCAAGAGGCACTGTGATTTGCTTAAAACCTAAAAGGAAGTTTGTATCATTGTTGTATTCCCATCCTAATGTTTATTCATCATATTTTTGGTAGGGCTTCTAAATCTTAAATATTGTTAGTATGTAACTCTATTTTTCTGTAATTGTAACCTGAAACACATAAAATGGAGAAAATTAGAATGCTTATGGGCATGAATTTAATGTAGCTTCATATAGTAGTGATTATATAACTTGCATGGGTAGTTGTAGCTCAGTACAAAGAAAAACATTAATGATAGAAGTAATGAAATAGGAAAAGATTATAGAAATATGGGTAATACTTGTCTCTTAGTAATTAAGGTTTGAGACCCTCCTATATTAGCAACTTTATTTGATGCTTTGCAGAAAGACTCTCACAACTCCTGAAGAAATTATTTGAAACTCAAGAATCTGGTGACCTCAATGAAGAATTAGTTAAGGCTGCTGCCAATGGAGATGTTGCTAAAGTGGAAGATTTGCTAAAAAGACCAGATGTCGATGTGAGCATTTTAACAATTATTTTGAAGCATACACAGAAAATAGCATAGTTATAAGAATCTTAAATTCAACAATTGTTTAAGACTTTTCCATATTAGATAATTAAGATTTTGCTACATGTGTTTCATCTATTCCTTTTTTCTTGTTTTTTCTGAGGTATTTTAAAGCAGGCACCAGGCATTCTTCAGTGTGCATTAAAAAAAAAAAAAAAAAAAAAGATGTTTTCTTATTTGACACTATAACCTTTTGTATTTTATGACTGACAAAACTTACATATAGGTTTTTAAGTGGTTAATGTTGTTTTGGGAAATGTTAATGAATTTTCTTTATATAAATGTGATTATATGACATCTTTCAGATATTTCAGTAAATTTTATAAGTAGATTTTATCTCTTTTTAAAACATTTAATCTAAACTTGTACTCTTCTATGAAAGTTGACTGTTTCACAACTTATAATGTAGATGAATTAGAGGTCATTTGTTTGTAACTCTTTATAGGTGATGCTATAGTTTTTCCATTCACACAAACTATATTTTATTTTACTTATTTACTTGTTTTTTAAAAGCCTTACATATATATTTTTCCCCCTAAGCCCTGCTCCCTGCTTACCTTTTGGGCCTGTGTAATGAACCCAGAGGAGTGGAGCTCAAACCATATTTTAAATGGGCCATTTTCATTCTATAAACCATTGTACTTTGGTTTTGTCATTGGTTACATGCTGGCACCCATATTAAGTTTAGTGCCAGCCAAGAGGTTGTAGATGGCATGGCAATTTGAATCATCCACACTGTGTTCTAAGGGCTGTTTTGTCACCTCTTTGTGTGTTTGTTTGATTTTCAATATGCTAGAGTTAGAATATCAGAGCTATAATTTAAAGGTGTTATCTTTGTCCTCCAGAACTCTCGTGACATTTTACAGGTGATATATCAATTATAGCAACCCAAAACAGTGTTTTTCTGGATTGGTATTAAGTCACAAATAATTTGTTTTGATGTTGAAATTCCAAATATTTTTTGTGTTTTTCTAACAGAGAGTCAGAGTTCCTTTATATTTTGTCAAGCACATTAGCATTTTGTTATACTTAATTGTGTCTTCATTTAATTATTAAAGTTCTTATAAAATTATTTTAGAGCATGCTTTCATATATATTCTTTATTTGATCATTATGTCTAATTTTTTGTTTTTTATTTAATTTTTTTTAACTAATACTAAAAACATAAAAATTGCACATATTTGTGTTGGTAAAATTTTTATTAATGTATGCATTGTATAATGTTTAAATTAGGGTAAGTAGGGCTGAGAATATGTGTAAAGCTCTGGGTTCAGTTCCCTAGCACTACCAAAAAAGGGTATAAACACCTGTCTCCTCAAATATTTATAATGGAAATATTTAAAAATCCTTTTTTCTAGCTTACTGAAATATCCAGCTACATTATTTTTTTCTATAGTCATCCTACTGTGTAATAGCATATTAGAACTACTCCTGTCTGTAACTTAATATCTATTGATCAACCTTTCCTCACCCCTTGCTCCCCTTTACTCTCCCAGCCTCTGGTAACCATCATTCTATTCTCAGCTTCTGTGGTATGAATAAGATCATGTTGTACTTTTCTTTCTATGCCTGGTTTATTTCACTTAACAGAACTATCTATAGTACCATCCATGTTGTCACTGGCCCTTTAAGTTTTTTTTTTTTTTTTTTTGTGGGGGGTGGGTTCTATTTAATATTTAGGATTTTTTTCTAGTTCTTTGAAATATGTCTTTGGTATTTTGATAGGGCTTTCATTTAATCTGTACATTGCTTTGGGTATTGTGTTAGTCATCTGTGTATTACAGTGACCAAAATGCCTGAGCAAAATGAAGGAGGAAAGATTGATTTTTACTCAGTTTCAGAGGTTTTAGTCTATGGTTGTCTGACTTTGTTGCTTTGGGCCTAAGGCAAGGTAGAAAATGGTGGTGGAAGAAAACTGCAGAGAGGAAGGGGATAGAGACAAGGGCTTGCTTCCAAGGACCCATTCCTTCAACTAGGTCCTATCTCCCAATAATTCCATCAGATTATTAATTTGGTGATGAGGTCAGAGCCCTCAGGATCCAATCACTTCCCAGAAGCCTCACCTCTGAACATTGCTGCATTGGGGATTAATTCTTTAACACATTATCTTTTCTGGACACTTCATATCAAATAGTAACATGTATTTTAAGAGTATTGATTCATCCCATCCATGAATATGAAACGTCTTTCTATACTTTTGTGTCCTTTTCAACTTATTTCATCAAATTTAACCTCTTTGGCATGTAAAACTAATTAGAACAAATTAAAAAATTTTAAAAAATTAATTAAAATTTAACCTCTGTGGTTAAATTTATTCTAAGGTATTTTATTTATTTAGTTAGTTACAGGGTTTGAACCTAGGGGTGCTTAATCCTCAACCCTTTTTTATGTTTTATTTTGAGACAGGTTCTTGCTAAGTTGTTCAGGGCCTCGCTAAGTTACTGAGACTGTCTTTGAACTTGTACTTCTCCTACCTCAGCCTCCTAAGGTATTGGGAGGCTGTGCCGCTTTGCTATTGTAGCTATTATTATTATTATTATTATTATTATTATTGTAAACAAATGGGATACATGTTGTTTCTCTGTTTGTACGTAGAGTAAAGGCATACCATTTGTGTAATCATAAATTTACATAGGGTAATGTTGGTTGATTCATTCTGTTATTTTTCCCTTCCTATTGTAGCTATTATAAATGGAATTACTTTCATGATTTCTGTTTCAGATAATTTACTATTGATGTATAACAATGCTACTGATGTTTATATGTTCATTTTGTATCCTGCAACTTTGCTGAATATATTTATTAGTTCTAACAGTTTTTTGGTGGAGTCTTTGGAGTTTTCTATGTAAAAGATCATGTCATCTGCAAACAGCTACAAGTTGATTCCCTTTTTTTCAGTTTGGAGGCCTGTCACTTATTTCTTATGTTTGATTGTTTTGGCCATGACTTTAAAATATGATGTTGAATAAAAGTGATGAAAGGACTGGCATGTCATTCAGTGGTAGGGCATTTGTCTACTATTTGTGAGGCCCTGAATTCAGTCACCAGCACTGAAGGAAAAAAAATGTGAAAGTGGGCATCCTTATCTTGTTTCAAATCTTAGAAATCTTTCAACTTTTCTCCATTCAGTCTGATGTTAACTGTTACTTATTGTATATAGCCTTTGTTATGTTGAGGTATGTTCCTTCTATACCTGATATGTTCAGCGTCTTAATCATGAAGATGTTGAATCTTTTTTTTTTTTTTTTTTGGTTTTGCTGGGGATTGAAACCAGGGCCTTGGACTTTCAGGCAAGCACTCCAGAAGCTGAGCTATATCCCTAGCCCAGATGTTGAATCCTAAATGCTTTTCCTGCAACTGTTGAGATGACCATATAGTTTTTGTTCTTCATTTGTTGATGTCGTATACCAGAATTGTGTATTTAGAACCATCCTTGTATCCCTAAGATGAACTCCACTTGATTATGGTGAATAATTTTTTCATTATGCTGTTGTATTTAATTTTACTAATATTTGTTGAGGATTTTTGCACATATGTTCATCAAAGATTGGCTTGTAGCTCTCTTTTGTTGTCCTTGTCTGGTTTTTATATCAGGGTGAAGCTTGCCTCATAGAATGAGTTAGGAAGAGCTCCTCCTCTTTAATTTTTTGCAATAGTTTAATAATTTAAGAAGAATTGCTGTTCTTTGGTAGAATTAAGTATTGAAACTAGTCATCTGTTGGATATTTCTTTATTGGGAGATGTTATTACTGATTCAGTCTTGTTACATGTTACTGGTCTGTTTAGATGTTCTGTTTCATCATGATTCAGTCTTAGGTATGTTTCCAGGAATTTGTCCATTTCTTTTAGGTTCTCAAATTTGTGTACATACAGTTTTTCATGATAACCTGTAATGATCTTTTGTATTTCTATGATATCAGTTGTAGTGTCTCCTTTTTCATCTCTGATTTTATTTATTTGAATGTTCTCTTTTTCTTAGTCTTGATACGTTTGTCTATTTTGTCTTTTTGAAGAACCACCTCTTGGTTGCCTTGATCTTTTGAATGATTTTAAGTCTCGTGTTTAATTTATTTTTGCTCTGATCCTTATTATTTCACTCTTTCTATTCATTTTGGATTTGGTTCTTATTTTTCTGGTTCCTTGATGCACAGTGATAGGTAGTTTCTTTGAATTCTTTCTTCTTTTTTGATATAAGCTCGCATTATTATAAACTTTCCTGAGTAACGCTTTTGCTGTATCCTATAAATTTTGATAGTGTTTCCATTTTCCTTTGTTTCAAGCATTTTAAAATTTGCTCAGTTTCTTCCTTGATCCATATGTTGTTCAAGAGTAAGTTGTTTAATTTTCACATTTTGTATAGTTTATAGACTTCTTGTTGATTTCTAGTTTTATTGTGCTGTGGTTGGGAAAAAACTCAATATGATTTCACTTTAAAATTTGTCAAAACTCTTATAGATCTATCAAATGATCTATTCTGGAGAGTGTTCCATGTGTTCCTAAGAAGAATATGTGTTATTTGCAGTTGAATGAAATGTTTTTTAGATGTCTGTTGGGTCCATTTGCTCTAGGATGCAATTTAACTGCTGTTTCTTTATTGATTTTTCGGTCTAGGTTACCTGTGCATTGCTGAAAGTGGAATGTTCAATTCCCTACTATTATTGTCAATATTCTGTTCTTTTTTGTTTGATGGACTGTGGTTTGATCCCAGTATCTGTGCATACTAGGCACATGCCTTGCCACTGAGCTACATCCCCAGCACACCTCCCCCTGCCCCAATTGTTGTATTGGAATGTTCTACCATTAGGTCTATTAATATTTGCTCTAGCTGGGTCTGATGGCACATACCTGTAATCCCAGCAATTTGGGAGACTGAGGCAGGAGGATCATGAGTTCAAAGCCAGCAACTTAGGGAGGGTCTAAGCAACTGGATGAGACCCTATCTCTAATAAAATATAAAAAAGGGCTGGTGATGTGACTCAGTGGTTAATTGCCCTTGGGTTCAATTCCTGGTGCACCCCCCTACACCCCCCCAAATTGCTGTATATAGTTAGATTCTCTTCTGTTGAGTACATATGTAATTATAATTGTCATTTTCTTTTTTTGAATGGACCCCTTAATTATTATATAATGACCTTCCTGGTCTCTCCTTAATGCTTTTAATTTAGTCTTTATTTTTTAATTTTTTTAGTTGTAGATGGACAAATATCTTCATTTATTTATTTATTTTTATGTGATGATGAGAATCGAACCCACTGCCTCACATGTTCTAGGCAAGCACTCTACCACTGAGCCACAACTCCAACCCCTGATTTAATCTATTTTATCTGATAAAAGTGTGGTTATTCCTTCTTTCTTTGGGTTCTGTTTGTGTGGAATATTTTATTCATCTGTTTCACTTTCAGTCTGTGTATGTCTTTAGAGGTGAAGTGAGTTTTCTTATAAGCAACATATATTTGGGTCTTTTAAGAAAAGTCACTCCTTGTCTTATAATTGGAGACTTTAGTCCATTTCCTTTAAAGTAATGTTTTAATAATGTCATACATGCTGAAAAATATTTCTTTAAGGTTTGTTATGAAAAACAATTTCTCATCCTTATTTTCTCATTATTTAGAGGCATGTATTTTGAACTTATAACTGTTATTCTTCATATTTGTACCCCTTGTCTTCTAATATACTTTATTATTTCTTTTTTAAATTTTTTTTAGTTGATGAACCTTTATTTTATTCATTTATTTATATGTGGTTCTGAGAATCAAACTCAGTGCCTCACACATGATAGGCAAGCACTTTACCACTGAGTCACAACCTCAGCCCCTTTTATTATTTATTGATTTTCTTTCCTTTTTTTTTTTTCTTTTGTTCCATGAATTGTCTCTTGATTCTTCTATGGGACCTGAGGATTCTGCTTTCTTTCACCACCTCCAGTCCACCCCCACCTTGACCACACACACACACTTTCCAGCTTCTTCATGTGCTTATAGTATATTGTAATTTTGTACATTATATAAATGGCATTCATATTTGAGCTTTGGAGTATGCTATAATGTATTTTCTACTCAACCTTTTGTTTTCATTGGAGTTCTTAGTAGTCCTTTTTAAAAAATAAGAGGTATAGATTTTCATGCAGTGAAATCAAGTGAATTTTGGCAAATACATAAACCTACTTAGTCCACACCTGTTTTAAGAAGAACATTTCCTTTGCTTCTCTAAGTTCACTGTGGTCTGTTATACATAATTTAAGTTTTCATTTCTTAGTCATCTATATTTGTATGATTAATTTTCTCCCCAAATTCTTTTCTAATCATTCAATATCTTATGACATTAGATATATCAGATATATATTTATTTCATATTCTGAGAGAAATTTCTTTTAGTATCTTCTTACTTTTTCCATCTGTACAGGTTGCCCTCTCTGCCTAATGCCTGATGGCTTCCCTTCCTCTCTTTCTTGTGTTATATGTCTTGTTTTCTGTGTTCTTGTCTTTCCATGTTTATTCTGTCTCTCTTCTAAAGTATAGTTTTTAGTAGCTTTTGAGAAAGAATACGTGGGAAATACATCTTTCATGTCTAGATTTTTTTCCAACCTCACAGTTATGTTTTATATGGGGATAGAATTCTGGGTTAGACATAATTTTCCTTCAGAATAATTCCAGAATTGCTGTCGAGAAGAATGAAGCCATCCTAATTCCTGATCCTACATCAAGAGCTGTTTTTTCTTTCTTCCTTTCTCTCTCAAACCTGAGAATCTTTTGTTGTTGTTATCCTCAGTATTCTGAACTGGCACAATGTGTCTTAATGTGGATTTAAATTCATCCTTGCTTTAGGAATTTGACAAATCATGTCCTTTATATCTGTAACTTCGCCATAGTTTTTTCATTGGTGATTTCTTTAATTTTCTCTGATCTGGACTATTTCTTTTTTTAATATTTTGTTTTTTTAGTTGTAGGTGTACACTATACCTTTATTTTTGTGTGTGTGTGTGTGTGTGTCTGGTGCTGAGGATTGAACCCAGGGCCCCACACATGGTAGAGGAGTACTCTACAACTGAGCCACAACGCCAGCCCTGGACTATTTCTTAAATGTGATATTTTCCTCTGATATTTCCTGTCCCATCCCCTTTAACTTAATCTTCCAACCTTTTCTTGAAGTTTTCATTTTTCTGTTAGTTTTAAATTTCAAGATTTTTTCCCCTCTTGTTTCATATTATCATTTATGGTATCATGTTGGTATTTAAAGTGTGCATTGTATTTTTTTTCCTCTCTGAGTAGATTATTGGTAAGGTCCTTTATATTTTTTTTAATCCTTGCTAAGTTTTTAATCTCTTGTAAGTTATTTTTTTCTATTTGTTTTGGACTGTTTTTCATGTCAAATCCCATTCTTGGACATCTGGGGATGCTTGGTTATCCCTTCTTCTATAAGAGTGGACATGTAAAGGCTTATTTGGAAGTTCCTATGTCTGCGAATGGGTTTGTCAACCCTTGACCTTACCGTGGGGTCCATGGTTAGATGTTGCTCTGGGCTACTTATGGTATTAGTTGTTAGGACTTTTCTCTTTTTTCTAGGGCTGCTCTGAGTTCCCAGAGAATTGTCTTCATTCTCTGACTTTCAGCCTTATGAACACTGATTAAGAGAAGGAGGCCTGGGTTTTCTGCTTTCAGCTTGTAAATAGTTATATAAAACTTAACAGAAGCTGGACACAGTGGTGCACTCCAGTAATCCCAGTGGCTTGGGAGGCTGAGGCAGAAGGATCTCAAGTTCAAAGCCAGCCTCAGCATTGGCAAGGTGCTAAGCAACTCAGTGAGATCCTGTCTCTGAATAAAAATACTAGGGCTGGTGATGTGACTCAGTGGTCCAGTGCCCCTGAGTTCAATCCCTGGTACTTTGCACCCCCCAAAAAATTACAGAGTTTTAGCACTCCCCTCCCCAGTAGTCCAGATTTCTAAAGGCTGGAGCCTCTAATCTTTTCTTGGAACAAATGTTCAGGTTTCTGTCTAGGAAGGAAGGAACAGTAGCTAAACTGTCTAGTGTGGAGGGAAATTTGGGAAATATAATTGCTTTTAAAACAAACTCTCAACCAGTGCTTTTGTGCTTAGTGTCTATTATGTTTATTCCCAAATCCAGAAGTATTTTGCCATCAGTTTTGAGCTTTTTGGAGTTCATCGTTCAAAGAAGTGCTTCTAGGTTTTTCTCCTGGCAGGCTTAGGTCTCCCTTTTTGGTCTGTTAAGTTAGTTCTGTTTGTTCATCTGCTTTCAATCTTTCAGTGTAGATGAGCGCATGTGTGTATGTGTAAGCATGTCTTCATGCATGTGTATGCGTTTTCTGTCAAGTTTTATCTTAGTTGGTTGGGTCTTAAAAGAAAAAAACCCTTTAATGTTAGCAAATGATTTAGCAAATAAAGTACATGTGACTCATCTTTTAACATAATATAAGAAGAACATACTTTAAAAGAGTCTCATGATAATAAAAAAAAATAACCATGATCATGTGCCTCATATCCACCAGTGTTCCATATCTTAGAATGGATTTTTTTTTTAAACTTCAGTTTTCCTGTTTTTCTTAGCATTTTCCTTTTGATTTTAAAATGAATATTTGTTAAGTGAAATTTTTTTCCCTAGAGTTTCTTTTTTTCTCCTTGAATTTGTTCTTCCAGAGTAATCTTTTCTTAAATTTGAATTAATTATTCTATTTTGTTAATTTTTGTGTTTGAGTCTTCCTCAACCCTCTGATCCTTGGTTTTTTGTTCATATCTGAATGAAACATTAAAAAACTGATTGATAACTCTCTTTACCTCACAGGATTGACAGACTGACTTTGCATTGTGGTGATTGAGTGCATGGAAATTTGGGGATCTCCAGGTGCCATCATTTAGGGGTCTGTTCTTTATGACTGTTTAGTGTAGAGCAAGAAATCTTTTATTTCTGTCAGTAAACTGATAGGCAGTTAATGCTTTATTCCAGGACTGGGCCTGGAGTATGGCTGCTGCACATCAGGCTTATACCCAGTGTCCCTCTTGTGAACCCTCTGTTGTGCTTGTGTTTGTAGATTTTTATTTTGCCTAATGAGTCTTGTGTTCTTTATGCTTGGCTTTCTCTTCCCTATAAAGTCAATTATTGTTCTCTTTCTATTTTCTTTCTTTTATAAGTGTTTTTCTTTTTCTCCCCCTGATGTTAATTCTACCTTTCCCTCTGTCTTCATGGACTTTTACATTATTAACTATCATTTTAGTGTCTCAGCTGAGAAGATAGATAGGGTATAAATGTTTGGCCTTAACCATTTTTTGTGGTCAGATGGACAGGAATGAAAGAGGTAGAAAAAGGAATTATACTTGGCCTTAGGTATGCCCATAGGTAAGTTGTGCATGTACTCGCATCTGGAGTGAAGGACAGGTTGGGCATTATTGCTTTATAATAGTTTATATAGTCACCTTGCCAACTCGTTTGTTTGCCCTACAGTGGTATGTGGTATACTTGTTGAATTGAATTTAGTTATACTGTAGTGGCTAGTAACTTTCTAGAAGTTTTCCATTTACCTTGCTGATTTTTTCATTAACTGTGGTCTGAGATTTAATAATAAAAAAAGAAGTATACTGTATGTACAAATCTAACTTAACTTCCCTCCCTCTTTCCTCTTTATTTCTTTCTTCTGTACAGTCTGGCTAAACAGTTCTTTCACAAGCTCTTAGAATAATGAAACCTGTAATTTTAAAAAATTCTTGCCTTCCTTTACTAAATAAAGAGTGAGTTTCTGCGGGGCTGGGGATGTGACTCAGTGGTAGACTGCTTCCCTGACATAATGAGGCCCTGGTTTTAACTCCCCAACACCATAAAAAAGAAAAGTAGTAAGAACTTCTGGTGATCTGTATTAAGATATATGGAACATCAACTTATTCTCATGGAATCATACAGTGTATGAGATTTAAACCTATGTTATATGTATATATTGGTTCTTTCTGATTTTTGACATTAGTTCTTTTATTTTCTTTTTCTTTCTTTTTTAAAGGTAAATGGGCAATGTGCTGGCCATACAGCTATGCAAGCAGCTAGTCAAAATGGACATGTTGATATTTTGAAGTTACTTCTGAAGCAAAATGTGGATGTAGAAGCAGAGGTAATTAAACTAAGCTTGAAAAATATTTAAGTAAAAATTGTCTTAGAAATAATTCTACATGAGATGGATTTTCATTCTCAAAATTTAATACTTACCTAATGCTTTCGTGATAGAAAATGAAAATTTGACAAAAATTAGGTTAAAGTATTTCTTGGTTTTCTATGATTCCTCAGTATTTTAGGCATAGCCCTAAGTGAAAATAGGATTTGCATTTTCTGCTAATGTGGTAGAACCACTGTGCTGTTGGGAGCCCAGATGGGTTTACCTAAGAATCATACTAGGTATCTTGAGGGAAAGGGAACACAGACGTTCTTGAGTCAAGGTCTTTCCTGATCTCTGTGATACTCAGAGATAATTCTTTGTTTTTGTCATAACCGAATTTGTGTTTGTATAGACTTATTTCTTGATCTTAATGTGGATCTTTGAAATTTACAGTGCATGCTTATCACTGTACATATATACATTTATCTTAGGATATATTCTTGTAAAAGGGAAATAAATATTCCAATTATCATTGGAATTTCAGTTGGGAATCTGTGTGTAAAAGGGTTGCTTGCTTTGTTAATTATCACCTCATACTAAATATATATTACGATTATATTTGCTTTAGCGTCATGCAAGATTATTTTGAGTAAGTCAGAATCTAGCAAATTTAGCTTAGGCAGGATATTATAGTTCTGTCCAAAAGATTCTCCCATCTGGGGCTGGGGTTGTGACCCAGTGGTTGAGCATTTGCCTTACATGTGTGAGGCACTGGGTTCGATTCTCAGCACTGCTTATAAACAGATGAATAAAAAACAGATGAATAAAAGGTCCATCAACAACTTAAAAAAAAAATCTCTCATCTGGTGGAGCAATGTATTTTTATGAATTAAAAAACCTTAACACACATTGAAAAGGTACACATTTTTAGTTATATGTTCCTTTTGTGGTTTTTTTCCCCCCATCTCATTGTTTGTATTTTGAATTGTTGGACAACTTATAAAGAGCCTATGGTGTTTCAGAGGTAAACAATTCATCTTGGTTGGAATTACTGTTGCCCAGAAAGAGCTTGAATTTTAAATTACCACATTAGAAATTTATGAACTACATGGTAGTTTTATTACTGTGATATTTTTATGAATGAGATATACAAAGTTAATTTTTCTTTTGTAGTAGTTTGTTTTAGTTGCATATTCTTGGATGTGAATTTAGGAACCTAAGTGTGTGTTCTAAGGTTTTTTTTTTTTTTATGGTGCAGTAAAGGCTTACATTAATTTTAGCATTTTTAAGTGGAAGGCAATTAAATTTTTGTTATTGTTTTAGTTTGATTTGGGAAAATGGAGTGAAATTTGCTTACTGAATATCTCATTTTAAAAAATTTAATGAATCCAGAAACTGCAATATCAAAAACTACTGAAATACTAAAGTCCTTTTGATTATAGACAGTAAAGCAAAAGGCTAACAAAATTACATTTCTTTTTGCCTTATTTTTTCAAAAGTATACTTTCTGATTCAGAAGTTAATCACTAAAACTGCCAACATGGGACTGCACATTGATTTATGTATCTGGAGATTTCTGTTCATATGAGAGCCTCTTCAGAATGGGGTGCACCTATAGAGTTGGGAATGAAATTGGCATTGTTTTTCGAGTAGATTTTCTTTCCTTTTTTCCTCTACTTAAATTTAATTCATATATAGAACTAATGGTTAATTAATGCTGTGAACATATAAGATTGATGTTGGAGTGAGGATCAGTAGACCAGATGTTTGTAAATAACTTACTTTCAGTTTGTCAATTATGTTAACTAGAACAGTGAATTTGTGGGAATTTATACCATATTCCTCATTTAGATTTTCATTATGTACATTTTCTGTTTTAAAAAAACATTGTAGATGGATGTAATTTGTACAAGTAGAGTGAGAAAGGGGTATTTACTTGTCAGGTTAAATTAATGACACTTCCCCAATTCAGAAAGGAAAAATACATTTCAAAGTTGAATTTAAATGTAAATATAACTCATGGCCCAAGATTAGAACAAAATTCATTAAAGTCTCATTATTTTTTCCCTAGGATATAAAATTAACAGTCTATTAAATGACAGCAGTATAGTTTCATTTTAAACAGTAGTTCTCACCCAGGGGTATTTTTTTCCTACAGGGGAGCTTTTGGAAATGTCTGGAGACATGTTTGATTGTTACACTGGGTGGGGGGTAGGGGATTTACTACTGACATCTATTGGTTGCAAGATAAGGATGATATTAAGTATCCTACAATGTGCAGGGTAGGTCTTAACAACAGTAACCTGGCCTAAAATGTTGATAGAACTGAAGTTAAGAAAATAGCTTATTTTGCAAGTGCACTTAAATTTGTGATTCATTAGCCAAGTTTATAAAATAATTTAGTTTTCTTAATCTTTTTATTATTGGAAATTTTAAGCACTTGAAAAAAATAGTAAAATGAATTCTGTGTACCTGTATTACACAGGATTAGTTATTATTAATGACAAGTTTTGTTTTATCTATATCCTTTACTTTCCATTTCCTACACTGAATTATTTTTAAACAGCTCCAAATATCTCATTATTTATTATTAAATATTGTAGTATGTATCCTAAAATATAAGGAGTCTTGTAAACGTTAGCATACCTTTTATTATACCTAGAGATGATAATGTTGATTTTAAAAATTCAATTTCATTAAAAATTTTTGGAATACAGTTTTATAACTGTAAAACTGAGAAGGAAAAGGCTTCTATCTCTGGTTATCTTATTTTGTAACCTTTCATTTTTTTCATCTGCTTCAGGAAGTGAGCTCAACACAGTACAGATTGGGGTTTGTATACCCCAATTTAGCCAGCAGACTTAATCCAGAATTTGTTGTAAATGTTTTTTGAAAAACAGCACAACCATTCACTTATGGATTACCTACGAATGCTTTTCAGCATAGCTACAGAGTTAAGTAGCCTTTTAGTTTTGATAAGAGATCACATGACCTATAAAAACCTAAACAAACATGTTTTCCAGCCTTTTACAGAGAAGTTAGCTAGCCCCTTATTTAGATGACTGTTTTAGATTTTTCAGTTGATTTAAGCCGTTATCAAACTAAATTGTATGGAGTATATAAGATGACATTTTTCCCTATTTCTTTTTCTTAGGGAAAACTCAGAGCTATTTTGGAAAATTGGTTGTTTCCAGGTATGACCTACTGAGTACAGTAGGATTATATTTTGTGTCCTCCTTAATGTATAGGTAAAGGCATCAAGGATGGTGAGAGGTTAGGTATGTTTATAATAGGTGAGCTAATTTTGGCTCTGCTAGGGACTCAGTATTTATTTATTTATTTATTTTTTAATAAGAGTAAAGGTATGGAGGTTTAGATGGATGACCACTTCAAAAACATACCTTTTTTGATGTTTTCACATGGTACAAAAATATGCTTATCAGGAAACGTGGGGTGATTTTATCATTTAGGGTTAATGAAACTGCTTTGAACGCAGAGGATTGGTAGTAGGGAATAATAATAGACTTTGTTTATTGTATTTTTGCTGCCAGAAAGTTACTGGGTAAAAGTTAATTGGTAAAAAAATTGAATTTCCTCATTTGTGATAAAGAGTTGCAGTGTGGATTAAGAGAAATGATTATGATACCATTATGTTATACAACACTGTAGAAATTTAAGTTGTTGGCATTACCAGTAAACACTTATTTCCAAGTGTTGGAAGTAGTGCAGTTTTTCAAGAAACAAATGTTTCTATTTAATTATTCTTATCTCATTAATGACAACAGAATGGCAAAAACTGTTTTTCTAACTGTAAAACTGAAATGGAAAGGGTAGGTAGGCTTCAAGATTGGCTAGTTTAAAGGAATTATTTGTTAAACATAAATCAGGATTCAAAATAATAAGCAGTGAAATGACTTTAGGTGTCCATAATATCCAGGGATACACATTAATTCGAATTGCTATTAGAGACCTCCCCACACCCAAAAAAGCAGTGCATGAATGTCAAAAGATTAAGATGAGGGGAGAAGGAAAATGTACCCCAAGGTGAGAGACAGGGGGTAGATCAAATGGTGAGAGAGGAAGCAAGAGAACCTGGAGAACTGGCTTCTTCTTTTATAACATCCTGTTCTCTTGGGAACTAATTCACTTCATTGAGACCCTGGATAAATCCCTTCATGAGGGTGGCACCCGTCTGACCTAATCACCGTCCACCAAGGCCCCCATCTCTTAAACATCCATTACCTGTCAATACTGTAACATCAGAGAGCAAGCTTTCAGCACATGAGCCTTTGAGGGACAAATCATATGCAGACCACAGTAGTCCCAGATTAAGTCTCAGTAGATTAAAAAAGATGAACATCTTACAGAGTATCTTCTGACCATAATGGGATGAAGTTAAAAAAATCAATAACAGAAAGAAACAGAAGTAAACCTAGAAAGAGTCCCCCTCCCCCCCAGTAGTAAAGAGACTTGAAGAGTTTTAAATATCAGATTTGTGTTTTACAGAGGATTTTGCCTTGGGTATGAAAAATAGTTTGAGGTAAGAATACAGTGGACACAAGGTGAGATTAATTCAGATGAGTAAGAGTGAAGGTCTGAATTTATGTAAGAGTTGGAGAAGAGAATAGTTTGAGCATCATTTGGGGAATAAAAGCTATATAGACTGTGGTAAATGAATATAGACACTCAGAAGTAGTAGATGAATATGATTTATGGATACTGATTTTGTGGACCATATGGTCTGTGGTTCTGTCAGCCAAGATAGGGAAGACTGGTACAAGAGTAGAATTTTGAGGGTTGAGAGGAGAGAGAAGGGAGCAGAAGAGTAGACATCAGTTTGAGATTTAATTTGTGACTGTTTTACAAACTCTTTACTATAACCTTGTGGAGTTGTTTTACTCTTGTCCCTTGTAATTCTTATTTGACATCACTTAATAGTGACTGTGTAAACTGTGTGTAACCTGGGTGTAACCTGTGTTAGGTTTATTTGGAGTACTTAAGTTGGATTCAGAAGAAAGCAACAAGACTTACTAGTTAAGACCGTGGTACAACTTTGGTTTTCTACTTTAGAAGAGAGACATGAAATAATTTAATTGGAGTATCCTAGTGTATATATGCATATTTCATAATCTTTTAAATTTTTACTGTATTTCTTTTGATACATGAATATTGAGGTTTTTAATTTCTTAGTGTTTGATTTTACATGAATAAACTGTTGATGGGAACTGCAAAAAAATGTTTCCATAGTGGTATTCTAACAACCATAAATATATGGTAACTTTATAAACAGTTACTGTTTTTAGTCAGTTAGTGTTAGTGAATGATACTCCTTTTTGTTTATTTGTTTTATTTCACATTATTGGGGGTTAAACCAAGGGCTTCACACATGCTAGGCAAGTGTTCTACCACTGAATTACATTCACAGTATTATTTTTATTTTGAGCCAGGGTCTAAGTTACTCAGGCTAGCTTGAAACTTATGAATCCTCTTGCTGATTCAGTATCCTGAGTAGCTGGAATTCTAGTCATGTCTACCTTGCTGGACTGTGTGTGATGTTCCTGTTTCAAGGGAAGGGTAACTATATGATAAGCTTAAAACTTTTAATAGGAAAAAATTCAGATTTCAGGTTGGAAAAATCTTAATTCTAAGATTCAGAGATACTGAAATGTGTAAATATAAAGGTTGTATATGTATGTGTGTATGTATGAGTGTGTACTTGTTTTTCTGGGATAATGGGATAATGTTTTTCTGGGATAATGCAGCTTAGAAGCACAAGAGTTGAATCTTAATCTTTATGTGGTTGTTCTCCAGTTCCTTCATTCTTGATTTCTAGGTAACAGAAACTCCTAAATTAATTTAGTTGGAAATACTAGTAAGGTAGAAATTTCCCAAAGTCGAATTTACTGCCTTTTCAAGAATGGTTGAGGGGCTGGAGAGAGAGCTCAGTTGGTAGAGTGTTTGCCTTGCAAGCACAAGGCCCTAGGTTTGATCCCCAGCACCCAAAAAAAAAAAAAAAAAAAAAAAGGTTGTACAACTGTTGTAGATTCCTACACAATGGATTTTTGCCTTTATGTTTGAGACAATAGATCAGAAACTTTTGAATTTAGTAACTGTTTTGAATGATTTGTTTTTTTTTTTTAAATGTACTTAATCATAACAGTTTTTTTTGTTTGTCTTTGAAAAGTAGTTTAGATGATCTTGTGTGACGTGGATTTTCAAATTCTTTGAAAAACTAGGGAGGTCCATCAGGGGACTAGCTGCGTGGATTGGGAATCATGACTCTGGAGGAAGTTTTAGAGCAGTCCTACTTGTGGGTATCAAACTTTGGAGTGTAGTATTGACATAAAGATATTACCCTTATAAAAACCTTCCCTATCTGTATCTGCTTCTGTGAAGGTAATGAGACTTCTTTTTGTTGGAACTAGATACATTATTTTCATGGTATATTTCAGACTTTTTTTCCCTTTAGAAGGTAGTTTTCTTCTTGCATCACCCCCCAAAAGATAAAGGTATTTAACAATTGGATCTTCCTGCCCTCTCATCTCTTCAGAAATATACTTGTTATAGTCGATCTGGGAAATGTATTTGATTCCTCTGAAAGAGTTTTTGGCATTTTAGATGTATGGAATTTGCTGCTTCATGCTTCATTTTTGCCTTTTAAAGGGATCAAACTTTGTTTCTGTTCTCAAATATACAAGAGTGTATGCTCACTACTTAGAGGTAACCAGTAACCACTATTAATTGTTTAAGTTTATTTCTCCCCTTAAAGCTAATGGAGATCACATTGTTTGACATCTTTAAAAAAATAACTAATGTAGTATAATTTTTATGTCATTAAAAAGTCTTTATAAAAATTTTTAAATGACAAAAAATTTATGTAGTTTAACAATATCCTGATGAGTTAGTATCATGACTGATAAAGTAGAAGTAATGAAGGATTGGTGATTTAACTACTGGTTCAGTTTATGTATGATATATTGATCTATGTTTACTATTACCTTTGGAGATAATCATTGTTCAGTTTCTAATTATTTTGTTGACTCCACTATTTCATTTTCTAAATTCTTCTGGTTCTTGGTATGTTATTAAGCTTCAAGGTTTATTTCTCTTCTTAAAAATCCACTAATTCAGATTTGAATATTAACATTTAGGATAAAGATGGAGATAGAGCAGTTCACCATGCAGCTTTTGAGATGAAGGTGCTGTTATAGAGTACTACACCGGGGTAGTGCTGATTTGAATGCTCGCAACAAGCGTCGACAGACACCACTTCATATTGCTGTCAATAAAGGTCATCTTCAAGTTGTGAAGACTTTATTGGACTTTGGTTGTCATCCTAGTCTCCAGGTAAGACCCCCCCCACCCCCGTAAGACTTTTTAAAGAAATAATATTTCTATATATTGCTAGTATCCTATTTAAAGGGAAACACTAAATTCTGTGGTAAGTATTCCTTTGTTACCTTTCTTTTTTTGTACAATAGGTCATGGTAAAGGATACCAGAGGCATAGAAGGTCATAAAATTGGCAGCTATTCCTTCTTAGGAAAATTTTTTTAAAGAAAATGTCAAAAAGATTGGATTTAGGGTGAGGGGTACAGAATGAGAACTTATTAAAAAGTATCAACATTGATTAACTTTATTTTGTAACAGTGAATTTCACAGCTTAAAAGAATAGGTTAATTTCTCAATAATTACTTAATAAATTTAATTATCTTCATTGTGACTTAATTTATCTTAGTCTTGGTCTAGGTATTAGTATAGTCTTTGGAAATTTTCTGATTTGGAAAATATATAGTGTTTTAAGTTCAATTGACAGTGGGAACTAATTTTTTTTTTTTCCAGGTTTGGGGATACTAGATTTTGAGGCAAGAATCACCAAAGAAATAATTCTTTCCAACCACAGTTTAGCATCTAGATGAACTAAACCACATATATAAGGGAAACATAGTCTGTTTTCATGAACTGTTATGTTTGGTTGTTAAAATAGCCCATCTTGTGCATGCCTGTCAGGTTAAAATTTGGTCTGAATGCTTAATAATTTAATAGCAAAATAAAATGGCACATGATAATTTTGCAGATTTCTAGGTTCATTTTTAGATTATTCTCATACTTTTAACAGCACAGGCTTGAAATAGTGTATTATTTTTCAATAAAGAATGGTCTTTGAAACACAATTTGCATATATACAAAATATTTGTTCAAATTGGAAACTCTGATTAAAATAACAAGGGGAGAATCATTGAGATCTTAATCTGTTTGTAATTTAGGTAACTCACAGCAGCCAAAGAATTGAGAGAGGTAATTAAGAACAGGAGTTTGTGGAAGTGAGAACTTGGAAGAACTAAGAGAATAGGAGTCTTTATCAGCTAGGTGGTTAGAAAATGTTTCTGAAATGCAACCATTTAGGAACCGACAGGTTCTAGGGTGTGAGCTTAGTGGGTGATAGGACTGGAAGATGTAGAAGGAACTGAGGTGTTGTGTTAATCTGCTGAAGAAAAGGGAATTTATATCTATTGACCATTTTTGTCAGAAATTGGAGGTGAGGTTATATATTGAGAGTCTGAGTCGGGGTTGAGTTAGGGAATTGAGAATAGTGCTGAAAGTTTGGAATAGCTGTTGTGGGGATCAGAAGGCAGAACAGACCAGGGATCTGTAGAAGGATATTTAATCATGTAAACAGCTCATGTCAAATTGAAGATCACAAATTTTCAGTGTCACTAGATACAGGAGGATAGAAGGTAGATGGTTGGGTTGAACTTGGGTTAGGAATCCTTTATTGCAGGCAGATGAATATATTGCCTGTATTGACAACCTTTTTCTGTAAAGAACCTGACAATATTATAGATTTATTCAGTCTGTCATTATAGAATAAGGCAGCCAATTCTAGTAAAACTTAATTTACTATTAAATTTTCCTTTACACTGGTGTCTATTTTGACTTAAGTAGTCACTTCCTTGCCCTTTGAAAATACTTTGGTTAATGTTTCTCACGTTTCATTGCATAATGTATTTGTCTCGGGAGCTCTGAAAAATTGCTGATGTTTGTCTCTCATCCCCAGAGATTTAGTAGGTCTGGATAGCAGCCTGGGCTCAGGAGTTTTAAGAACTCCCAGAAGATAACGTGCAGCCAACATTGAAAAACACTGACTTTAAACTCATTGTTATGGGCCCTGAGACTGGTGTAGGTTCAGTATAGAATTTGGGGGATACAATAGTTAATGGTGTGACTTTAGTTCAATGTATCTGTTTTTTACCTGCATTTACATGTTTAATACAGAGGATGACCATTTATTAATTGTTGGATATGGCCTCTGTTTCTTTGTTTAATATTTCTATATATTACTATTAGTTATAATGATTAATTGAAGGTGAACTAATGAAAGTCTCTTTAAATTAAAAAAAAAAAAAAAAAGGATTCTGAAGGTGATACCCCTCTTCATGATGCCATAAGTAAGAAACGTGATGATATCCTGGCAGTTCTTTTGGAAGCTGGAGCAGATGTTACCATCACAAACAATAATGGATTTAATGCTCTACATCATGCTGCACTAAGAGGAAATCCCAGGTAAAAACGGTGCCTTTTACTATTTTAGGTGCCACATAGAAATATTTCCTTATGTTTGCATCTCTTTTCCTGAGACTTATAAGGAAATAATTTCAGTATTTATGTCATTTTAAAGGTATGTATAGAGTATGCTGTTGTTTAATAGATTAGTTTTATATGATTTATTTGGTTGTTAAAACTAATACAAATATTATAAAGTGATTAAATATATATTATTGTAGGTATAAAATATCAGGAATACTTATTTATATCTGAAGATTTAATTAAAATGCATTACATTTTGAGATTTTTGTTTCTTCAAATCATTCTCTGGGTTATCCATTTGCATGGTAATTACTTTTTAATTTTCAGCTAAATAAATATAAAATTACCTACTTCCTTATTAACAATGTAATTAGTTATATAAACTTCTAGTGTAGGTGAACCCTAGTCACTGTTTTTAAAGTACTAGGTGTTTTACTGAAGGAAGGGTTTGCTGGTTAATGTTTGAGAAAGACTGCTTTTGGACAGTCATGTTATTTATAAAGGATCTTCAAAGTCCCCAGAAAAGGAACATGCTTTGCTTTGCTTAATGTTGAGATTTATATGAATGTATTTTTTAGAACAACTTTACCTTAAAATTTTAGGAAATTCTACTTTATGTCTTCTCCTTATATTTGAATCAAGCCTACATATCATGACTGAGGCAAATGTTCACTTTGATGTTTATTTTGTAATCCTATCTATTCTGAATTCTTATTCTTTGATATCTTGTTTTTATACCATGTTTCAAGCGTTTGCCTTTTTTTTTTAAGCTTCTTAGAATCACCACTAGAGGGTGATCACAGAAAATAGAAGGATTTTATTGCCGTTGCTTGTTGATGCCCATAACATAGGTATATAATATAGGATGAAATGAATGAGCATATTTTTGCCTTGAATCTTTTTTATGTTACAAATATTTTGCCTTGAATTTTTTAAATATTACAAATATTTTGACACTCTATACTTTTTCATGTAAAGGAGACAGAATACTATTATATGTTCTGTGCCCTTCAGTTAAAATTGATGATGATGATATTACCTCTGATAAGTGCTTTACATGCATTGTCTTAAACTTTAATCCTTTCAGCACCACCCCTTCCCAACCTTTCAGTAGCAATTGGGGCAGAGATTAATATCCTATTTTTATAGATGAAGACTGTAAGGACTATGAAGCTTATAGCAATGCTTTTACTTATCTGAGATTATGTAGCTGATTAGAAGAGCATCTGGAATTTGAGCATAGAGTGTGACTTTAGAATCTTAGCTCTTAAAGCACTTTAGTGTTTATGATTAATGACCTATATATGAGGGAGGACACGTGGACAGTGAATGATTTAACCACAAACGGTGTATAGTTCATTATTCCCCTTGCTGTCTCATTGCTAAGAGTTCTTCGACTGCTTTCACTAATTTCAACATGCACTGGTTCGAAAATTGTTTATTCTGTGAATATTTCCAATCCATTCCATTCTTTTTATTCCCATTGTCATTGACCTAATAAAATACTTACAATTTTTATTTAGACTCTTACAATATCTTTCTAAATATTCTCCTGGATTTAACTTTTCATACAGTTTCCATTCTAAAAGAATAGATCTAATGACATCCTTTTCTTGTTCTCAGTCGTTTCTTATTATACTTAATAAAATCTTTACATCTTGGCTTGGCATTTAAAGCCGTTTCTAGTATGTCCTGAGCCTTACTTTCTTTTATCTCCCACTAGTTTAAGTTCCTTTACCTACCTTGCCCTTTAGCTGCTTTATTACACTGTCCTTCTTTACTAAAATAATGCTAGTTGCTTTTTTCCTTTTTTTTTTTTTTTTTTTAAAGCATTTCTTTCATTGGAATGCTCTGTCACCTTTATTGTGTCCATCTTTCCTCCAGATCCTCCTCTGTTTCATCATTGGCATTATTTTGTTTGCTTTTTATTTCCTTGTTTTGTATTGCATGTAACATAATCTGCCAAATGCTGTTACTGTTGCATTTCCATCTTTTCTTTTAAAATGGTGGGTGCTCATAGGCATTTGTATATCCTCCACAATGATCGGAATAGAGTAAGCACTTAATAAACGTTACTCTTAATTTGACAGCAAGGATAGTGTAAGATTTCACAAGATATTATGTGATTAATTACAGATTGAATTTTGTGTGGAGACTGTTGAGTTCAAACAGAGCAATCACTTCAGATAAGAATGGTTAGAGGGCTGGGGTTGTGGCCCAGTGGTGGTGTGCTTGTACTAGCAGGTGTGAGGCATTGGGTTCCATCCTAGCATCACGCTTAAAAAAACAGTGACAAATTAAAAAAATAAAGTTATAAGAATGGTTAGAAAGAGATTTTATTAAGGGAATTTATAGTATTAAACCATAAAGGATTAAACCATGAAGTTTAACTAGAAATCAAAGTGTTTTGGGAACAAATGTCTTTTAAATATTTTGAGTTGTTTCATTTTGATGGGGAGTGGGCATGGTATATTCAATAATGCTAGGCCTAGGCAGGAAAAATTTTTTCTTCCTATTTCTTGAAGAATTCCCCAGAAAATATATAACAGTGATTCCTCCAGCCAAATAATTCATGTCAGGTGACATTTCAAAAAAGGAAAAATGGTTTCATTCTATTACAAAGTGATGTTTTAGTTAAAACTCTTTAATCCTCCATTAAACATTTTGGGTAATTGTGGCTGTAGGTTGATAGAGTGTGATTTTACTTGAACACCAAGGAGTATCATAAGATGTTTCAGCTTATGTATCAGTTGTAATTACAAGTTGGGATGTTTTGAGTTCTGTTTCATATCATATTTTCTTCCCTGTAATGACCAGTAATGTCAAAAGACAGAGGAACCTTTTCTAATGAACTCAGAATAAAAAACAAAAATATTTTTATTGGGTTGGGGTTGTGGCTCAGTGGTAGAGTACTTGCCTAGCATGTGTGAGCACTGGGTTCAGTCCTCAGTACTACATAAAAATAAATACAAACCACAAAAAATAACATTGACTTCTTTGGCCTTTACTGTTTTTAGAAAAGCAGATATAGCACATTATTATTTCCAGAACTTAACCTGCCTTTTTTGGAGACAATATTAAATATGATTAATAAATTTACCAACACTTTTTCCTTGTTTATGAGCATTTTATAGTTTATCTTGATGAATCTATCACCTTCCATTTCAATTTTTCAGTTTTGTCCTTGTGATTTTTGTTTTATGCTGAAGTTATGCTTATTTAAGATAGATGGCTTAACTTTTGGATTTCATGTATAGTCCATTTTAATTGCAATTGATTTACTTAGTATAATTCTTAGCTATTTTGTGATTTTTTTCATTAGAATGTAATTTTCTACAGTATATTAGTTACAACATTGTGAATATAACTTAGTACCAGCGCAAGTATTTGCTTATAATTATTTCCATTTATTATGATTAAAATGTAAGAAAAGTCTACAGAATTTACATGTGGACATGTATATATGTGGAATTTAAGTACCATTCTGATTCCTTACTTTGCTTTTAGTTAGCAGCAATAATTTTCCAGCAATGATCAAGAACACAGTAGAGTTAATAATTATTAGTTGTGCTTTTCTAAAAGAAAAAAAGTCATTATCCCAGTCTTTAAAATGTGTATAGATATCCTATGTTTTTGAAGAATGTTCTTTGAAATTTAGATTTCAAAGGTTCAGATCAATATAGATTTTAAAATTTCAAAACTGATCTTGATGTTTCCTCATCATATGATAGCAATTAGATAAAGACATTAAAAACTATTTATGTATGTATGTATGTATTTGTATATTTGTTTGTTTATGGTATTGGGGTTTGAACTCGGGGGTACTCGACTACTGAGCCACATTGCACTTTTGCATTTTATTTAGAGACAGGATCTCACTGAGTTGCTTAGTGCCTCTCTTTTACTGAGAACTGGTTTTAAATTCATGATCCTCCTGCCTCAGCCTTTTGAGCCTCTGTGCACCACCATGCCCAGCAAAAATTATTTGTTGATAATAAGGCAATTGGTTTCTTCTTTTCTTTTTTTTTTTTTTTTTTTTTTTTTTTGGATACCAGGGATTGAATCCAGGGGTGCTTAATCACTGAGCCACATCTTCAGCCCTTTTTATTTTTTATTGAGACAAGGACTTGCTGAGTTGCTGAGGCTGGCCTTGAACTTGGGGTACTCCTGACTCAGCCCCCCAGTTGCTGGGATTATAGGTGTGTGCCACCAGGTGTGGCAGCCATTAGTTTCTTTCAGAATGTTAGTTTCACAATGAAACACTGGTTTTGGTCATTCTTTATGAAGTTTGCTCCACTTTAGAATAGCAGTTCCATGTTTTAATATAGCATTTTTTGTTTTTAGGGACATTTAACTAACAATAATACTGTTTATGAATTCTGCTATTTGATATTTGTTTTTTTTTTTTTTTTTTTTTTTTGAGTGGTGCTGGGGATTGATCCCAGGGCTCCTGCTTGCCAGGCATGTGCTCTATTGCTGACCTATACCCGCAGCCTGATACTTGATTTTTATAGAGACATTCTCCCCTGCAGATCAGTTGTGTTTTCTTCTACTTGTTTTTTTCCCATACATTTCTGATTTAAATCAAGAGTAGAAATTATTTCTGCTGATAGCAGTGAAAACTAAATTTCTTTGGATTTTTGAAGCAGCATGTTACTTAGGTAACTTTCTGTGAGGATACTGTATTTTAGCTGCTTTTAAGTTTTTAGAGCTCCCTTACAGGCATGAAAATAGCAATATTCTCTGCAGAGCTGGTAAAAACAATAAGTATTTTGGGGGTACTGATAACATTATGTAGTTATTTTTATACATAATTATTTGTAATTGTTCTTTAATATAAATTGAATGCTAAAAGTAACAAAAGTTACTACGTAATACGATATGCTTGTATTTTCAGGTTTGTATTATGATACCTTTGTAGACATTTTTTATTTGCTTATTTATTTATACCCACAAAGATGCATGATAAATCTTATTGAGTGTGTGAGCAACTCTGTTTTCCCTCTAGAACATTATGATAGCTTCATTTAAGTTTATTGGATCCAAAATATAGTCTGGTAAATGAGAATGTATTGAATATAGGAAGATTTGATAATCTGCAGAAGTCTGGCTTGGTGTCCAGTGCTTTTCTCTTCCTTACAATTCTAAACATGCTAAGTACTGTATTAAAAAAAAGTTGAAAGTCTTGTGCATATTTTAATAAATGCTTGTATATAATGCAACTGAAATGTAATTAATGTAAGCATGAAGTTCTGGTAGCTTGAATACAGTGATGATATTTATTTATATATACGTTCCTTTGCCCACTTTCTTTTAGGGATGAGTTTTCACTTTGAAATAGAGGAGGTCAGGATTTGAGGATTGTGTGAACATTTGGGTTTTCTAATTACTGCTGCTTGCCATTAGTTATCTCCATTAATTGCTGAAATGTTTCTCTCTTTATTAAAGAACATTAGATTATAGTTTATTGCAGTTACTAAGAAAATTAGGTGGATGTTGAATCGCTTGTCATTTTCCCCCTTAGTTTTTCTCCACTGAGACAGACTTGTGTGTATATTTTTTTATAAAGAACAAAGAAGACAGGAGAGTATTAAGATTTTTTATTAGGGTTGGGGTTGAGGCTTAGTGATAGAGTACTCGCCTTTAGCACTTATGAGGCACTGGGTTTGATCCTCAGCACTACATAAAAACAAATAAAATAAGGTATTGTGTCCATCTACAACTCAAAAAAAATTTTACAAAATGTTGTATTAGTAGAGATCTTCATTTTATAACTGAGGAAACAGGTATGGAGAATTTGAAATAACTTCATGAGTAAAAAATAGCAGTACTTAGAATTTTCTTTTTTGAGCATTTATAAACCTTTTTGGTTCAGGGTCAGAAGAACTGTATGCTTATGGCTTAAATCTCCTCAGGATATCCTGTGTATTTTCTCCCTTTCACTTTTTTTGCTAATGTTCAAATAAATAGTGATAAAATTAAAGGCTAATTTTGAGATAGAGTGACTCAACATTCTAGGGTATTTTTTTTATAACACCCTAGTTATAAAGGTTTTTTTTATAGTTTATTTTTACATTTAAAAATATGTACATGTCTATGTGAACCACACTGGCTTTGTAATGATATTTTCAGGTAAATTTCTCAGATATTTCCTTTCTTTAAAATAAGTTTTTTTATTTTTATAATGAAGCATAGTTTACATTTCATTATTATTTCTTTTCTGAAGAATAAGAAATTTAATACCAAGACACCATAAATAAGTAAAATTATTTTATTTGAATCCCTTAAGTCATTTGCACATTTTTTTGTAAAGCTTTTTATAAACATCTTTACTATAGTCCTTTCAAGTAGAATTAACAATGAAGTTGTTTGATTTTATCCACAGTCTGAATAACTTAAGGTGAAATTAGTTGACATGTAATTGATATTCATGAATCAACCGTCTTCTCTCCTGTAGTAATCAATGCATAGCTACAGCTGGTTGAAGGGGACCAAATCCATTGAAGAGGCGATTTGGTTCCATTTTACCAGCTTTAGCAAAGCATTGTAGTGCTGCCAGTTTGGGATACAAAACAGTTAAATGCTTTTTATTTATAAAAATAATAGTTATGGGCCATTTCCAAGTGTTAAAAGTCTCCTATCAGTGCTAGTGCTTCAGTCACTGAAAGTAAAATTTTCTATTTTGAAATCGTTTCCTACTATTTTCTACTCTTACAGTTTGGAAGTCTCTTTTAACAAGTTAATGCATTAAGGAATTACCAGTGTACATCTTTGTTTTAGCAGCTTTGCTGAATTCTTAAATGTAAGCAATAACTTACATCAAAACCAGCAACATTTAAAAGAACAAATAGACCTGGATATGTTTCAGAATAATGTTTTCTACTTATCTCTAGGCAATAAACCATATTCTTTGAGTAGTTAAACTGAAAGTTGGGGAAGAGTAATGTTAGTCACACATTTCTACTGCCACTGCTTTTTTTAGTAGTATGGTTAAGGACTAGTAGCAAGTTGCTGACGGGGTAGAGGAATATGAGTGGCCTTAAGAAAATACCTCTGCCCTTTGGTTTATAAATAGATCACACGTGTATTCTGTGTATTGCTTGGACTTGGTTTTGGGAGGAAGTACCGTGCATAATATCTTATTTTACTTTGATTTTGCTTATATAGGGTTACCAATGGGTCAGTACTTTCACCCTTTTAAAAATCTATTTCCCTGACTAAATTCTCCATCATTTTGAGTACAGATTGCCTAGTTAACTTCTTATTATCAACATAATCATACATTGACTTGTGGTGTTTAGCTACAAACAATGAATTTTGAGTACTAAAATCTACCATGTATTCTGTTGAATACATGCTGCTGTGCTGCTCTCTGGGGCTCTGTTGTACCCAATTTTTTCACACATTGAACTGCTAATACAACTTGAAAAAAATCCTACCATTTAAACTTTGAAAATCAGTACTTTAAATGTTTGTTATAACATGTTTTAGTGTTGACATTTGCATGAAATACAACTTTGGTAAATTATAGTTTGTAAAGTAAGACTCAGTGAAATGTAGAGAGTAAACATTCTTTATAGTTAGTCTTTTGAACTGAAGTGGGAGAAGGTCAACACTAACTTGGGCAACATTCAAATAATTCTGAAGAGTATTCTGCATCTGTTGGTGGTTAAGTATCATGCTGCTGGTGAAATTAGTATCATAATTCTTTCTATCATTTATTTGTGAAACAGGTGTTAAATTGCCTGAACTTAAGTGCTGAAGATAGCAGTAACACTGGCTTCTAATTTTAGTAGTTATATGGGAGCCATTTAGCAGATCCAGTTGCTCTAGTGTGCTTTTGGATGGCAGTTCAGTTTCATACACTGGCCATATCGGGGCAAGGAGAGACCATGGGAAAAAAATAGTACAGCATTTGATAATGTCAGCATCTGTTATCCCTGTCAGGGAGACAGTTGAAATGTTTGAGTTACACCAGTGTCAGCAGATGCCCAGAGTTTAACATGTACTCAGTTAAAAATGAACAGCTGATCTAAGTGATGGATGTGATATTTTAAGAGTGATCGAAAATATTCTGATATGTTAAGCTAAATTTGTAAGCACCAGAATCAGTTTATAATTTTTCTTCATAGATGAATAGCCTATCATTTTATTTTTTAAGGATTATATCTATTCAGTATTATAGAAAAGAAATACTTGTTGGAATGTTTAAAAAGAATTATTAAAACCTTTTATACTTGTAGAATAAGTAATATAATTGTTCATTGCAAAACATAAGTAGAATAATACCCTTTGAATAGTTTATAGAATAAGCTCTACTTCTGAGGTATATATTTTAGTTTTTGGTATTTAGTGAACGGAATATGAAGCACTGGCATTCTTTTTGTGGCTGTCCAGAAGGGCCATGTTTAAATGAGTTAAGATTTGATTTATTTTTATTTAATTTATTTGAAAATGCATGATTTTAAAATTATGCTTGTTATAATTTCCAATAATTGTGCAATTTAATGTGATGCTGTATTTAATAGAGTAATTCATTTTTCATAATTGGATGAAATGAAAATTGCCTTTCTGTTGACTATTTAATAAGGTACTTATTAAACAGAAAATGAACTATAATATAACTTATAGTCATTTCTTTTCAATTTCTGATGCAAAGATTTAAACTAATACTATTCTTTTTGTACCTGTGTAAACATTTTAGTTGAAATAACGACTTTGGTAAGAAATAAGAATTTCGAATACTAGTGTCTTCTTTTTTCTAACTTTATAATAGCTTATTGATTATTGCTAAGAACTTTACTATTTATAATTTTTATAAATATGTTATTTGTATATAAATATACAAAATAGACTGCATAAAATACAAAAAAGTATTTTGATATATCTAACCTACTATATATAGTAGATGTATTATGTCTATAAATTGAAATATAACCAATAAAAATGGTTATTGGCACTTGATTACATTATTTTCATTTTATATGCCCCTTTTGGAGAAAGCAAATTCAAAGATAATACAATCTTTTAAATGTTTGAAAGTCTGTTACCAGTATACCCTGTTGACTTATTCGGTAGCCAAGGATCTTGTTATTTTTTTCCCCTTAATTCTTATGTTTTAATTACTTTTTAACATTGTATTTAATGTGGAGATTGTGTTAAGAATTTGATGAACTTGCAAAGGATAAGGGCCACTTCTTTTTATACAGAGTTTTACTTAAAAGATAATCTTCTAGAATTATTGTTTTTTATAGTTGTCAACAAAGAAAACATAAAACAATGAAAACTTTTGCTCAGAATTTTTCTAATATTAATAATTAAACTTACCAAAGGTGAAAAATATCCATTAAAGCTTTAGTGAAGTCAACTTTTGTCATTATCTTATTTTTCTTACCAATCATTTGGCTCTACTAAATGTGGTATACTAAAATTAAAATAAAATTATGGAGGCAGAAAATAGGTCATTTGTATTATTCTTTTGTGCTAGTAATTCTATTTTCCCTGTTATGGTCATTTAAATCATGTGAGTACTCAAAAAAAATGTAAAATATACTGTTTTAAACTTTAATGTTTAAAAATGAGTTTCATTATAATTTGAATTCTACTTCAGTAGAACTTCTAATTTACAAAGTATAAATTGTAGGGATATTTAATTTCCATCTGTAAGTATTAGGTACCTTTGATATTAGTATTACTAAAGGTCATCATCTACTTGAAAATAGGTTAATTTACCGTATGAAGGTCATTCATGTTGAAAGAAGCCAGGGCTTCTTTTAGCATTTAAAAGTTCCCTCTTGGTGGCTTATTACCTACCAAAAATACATACTTCTTTACATTCCATAGCATTGTATGTTCATATGGGTACATAAAGAAGTATGTACTCTGAGTAGGTATTACTAAGTTGTTAGCTGTAAAAACACAAAATATTTTATTTTCCCTTTTGTTAATAAAACATCAAGCTTATTCATGTATTACAGTGGTAGATTATTTGCAGACATTAACTTATCAAGGCCTAAACTTTATAATATAGTTACCTGATCATGCCATTAATGCCACTTGTGTTTCCTTGTTCTTGATGGACATAAACATTTCTAAACATTTTGACCAGTTAAGTGTTGAACTTTTTTCTGGTTTCATTCTTTTTTTTTGCAAGACATTGATAAAATCAGTAGAATTTTATAGTATATTTCAAAAGTTGGTAAGATGAGCCTAATTTCTTCTTCATAGTCCTCAGAGAACTTCTTCTCCTTCTTCTTTTTTTTTTGTAATTTGCTTCTAGATTCTGGAAGTAGATAGTAATTAATTTGGCTCCAGTTCTTTTTACATTCCAGATACGTTATTCAAAAACTTAACTAATTAACCAATTAGTACTTCTAGAATTGATTCAGCAGTTGAAACAAGGAAAAAAACAGTTCTTTTGAGCATGTCAGTGAAGTGAGTCTTTAAAAAGGGTGAATTTTTCTTTAGTTTTTTTAAGGTCATAGATAAGAACTTTTACTCATTTGAAAACTTCTTTATTGTTTCTTTGTCTTTATTAGTTCCTTACCTGAATTTTGTACTTCTGTGTTTCTGTTTCAGTGGAATACAAATTCAGATAGTTGTAAATATCTAATTTTGGTGAGTTTATTCTTTTGATTGTAAAATTCTTTTCATAGAAAGGAAAACTACCAAGACAGTCAACTTTTTCAAAGTCTTACATAAAAGAACTGAAAGGTTTTAGCTTATGAGCACATGGATTTTAGCTTGATTATTTGGCATGAGAAAAAAATTTATAGTTGATGAGTAGCCTTTAATCATAAATTATGTTCAAATGTTAATTTAGGAAAAAAACTCAAGAAAATTTCAGATTTGGCAAAGGAGGAGGGAGGACAGGGATGATAAGATTTCTGCAGCCTATGATAGAAAGCTAGTGCAGCTCATAGGGAGCAAATCCGAACGTAGCAGTAGATAGCCCAGAACTACAGCAGTCAGCATTGCAGCATTAGAATTACACCATGTACTTTCTGATTTATTTTTGTGACCAATTAATAGTAAGCATTAAAAAATATTTTGTAAACTGCTAAGTTTCTTGGTTGACTAAATTTTAAAGTAGACACTAGTTTTTAAAAGATAGTGTACCTTGGAAACAAGGATGCAGATTTACTTTATTTAAAACCATCGTTTAATCTGACAGAATAATAAAGGCTAAGTCTTTAATAATTGAAGCAACACCAATAGCCATTCTTTTAATATTGCACATGTTTGAGATTAAGAGTTATCTGCTATGATATTTATACAACATTTCTTTTCACACTACCTAAGCTCTCAATTTGGACTATGAAATTAGCTGTGTATAGGTAGAGTTTAATAATAAAGGCATATATCCAGTCAATAAGAGGTAAGCATGCAAAAAGTCATAAACATCCTTAAAAGTACAGGCCCTGTACTGTTTTACCTGTGAGCTTAGTGTCATGCAGCATTCGCAGTAGGAAGAGAGGTAATGACCTAGAGAGTCACATCAGCAGCAGCCATCTCATCTTGATTGTTCCTTCACTCTATTTGCTGATTCAGCACTTCTTTTTATGAGCCGGATGAAGTAGGGGATTGTATCAGTGAACACAGAACGTCACCTTTTAAGATAAATTTGAAAAACAAATGAATAAACAGCATGTAACTTAACTTTTCTCTCCCCCTTTCCCTTAAAAGACAAAAGCTACAATAAAATAGAATATGTTGGCCATTTGCTTTGGTATGTTATATACTAGTTATTGTACAGATATGTAGAGAAAGTTAAGTAACCAAGGAAGGTTGCTACAACAGCCAAGAAAATGTACCTAATTTATTTGTTAGATGAAATGCTTCAGAATGGGGGAAAACTTGCAAAGGAAGTTAATTTTATAATATAAAAATACAAAAAACAAATACCAAAGCACACCTCACTCCCCCCAAGTAACTGTAAACATTCATCCTATTTTCCTTTGCCCACCAGAATACATTGGATTCTTCTGACGCCTCAGGAAGTACTCTGCATCTTTCTTGTTTTGAGATTATTTTTGGTTTTGAGTTTCCAGGATTAAATGGTAGATCTGTAGTGAAGCTACCTTATCATATCCAGAGGTCAAGTCTGCAAGCGAGGTCAGGACTTCCACATGGTCACTACAGAGTCTTAACTTATATTCTTCCCTCAGTGACCACAGGCTAAACTGTTACAGCTTTATAGGCAGCTAAGCATTTGAAACATGCACTCCCAGGCAAACAGGCTCCCTTGTGCCTCTCTCTTCCCTGACCATATTTAGTCAACCATAGCAAAAAATAGTCTCTCAGCTGTCGATTGTCGATCCAAAAGCTGAGGAAGCCTCTATCTTGCTTTCTGCCTATTGATTGTTCATCCTGCAGTCCAAATACTGCTTTGCCATTTGTCCTGCCCTTTTTTTTTTTTTTTTTTTTTTTTTTTTAAAAGTACTGCCAAATAAAGCGGTCTCTCATGTTTCCACTTACATTTCCCAGATTTTTACTGAGCTTGCGCTGAGGCTAGGAAAGCCTCATGCGGCTGTCACTATACTTAGAAGCACTGCAGAGAAAAGAGAGGAAAAAAATTACCCTGGCTAGTAGCAAGACAGTCTTTCAACAGAAAATCCCTCTGTTGCCAAAATACATTTTATAACCTAATTTTTTGTTGGTAAAAATGTTATGGATGGTAACATTTTTACACAGCTGAAGGCATGAGGGATTTTATAGGGTTTTGTTCTCGGCTAGTTATTGCTGTACATGCTTTTAAAATTTATTGAATAATATTTGTTTGGAAAATATGTAGAAATGGTAAGTAGAATCTGTATATTGATGGTGGAGAGAGATCAGTAAGTAGTATAGAAATGAAATCTTGGAAATGCTACTTAAAACTTTAAATGCAGTGTCAACTGATTTTAGTTAACTTGGTAGTTTTTAGTGAAAAATGGCCCAGGTAGCTTTTAAGCAATAGTGTATTTTTACATTGAAATTAAATCTACACGTACTAGTGCTAAAATGCAGTTTATTATGAATTAAATTGTTTTATATTCAAATGTGAAGTGTTTTTTTTTTTTTTCTTCCTTTTACCTTGTCATGGTTACCTAATTTTCTGAAATAACTCTTAGGTATGATCATTGCACGTTTTACCACAATAGTTTTTAACCTGTTTATAACTTTGCTATATATTGCATATCTCAAAAAAAATCTCCAACAGACTTCTGTTTTAAATTATAATAGCATCGTCACAATAAATCTTAAGTTTTTTAATCAAAAGCAAAACAATATTAAATCCTAAAATCCATTAAACCTATGAACATACACTTTAAAATCTCAGAAGCCTAAAAATGCCCAAGAAAAATCAGCCACATCTTATTAATTATATATTTTTTACATATTAAGAATAAAAAATTGTCATTTTTCAAAACTTATTCTCCTAATGGGAGAATTTATCCTTGACAATCTTTTTGTCTTCACTTAATACCTTAGCAGTTTAATTAGTTTGGATGGCTAGTTTAAAAGTGTCACAAGGAATGCTTCTGTAAATATCTGGCAATTTTAAAGAATCAGCTTTCCTAAATGTTGAAATAATCTTACACATATTATGAGATGACATGCCTCAGTGTGTATAATGGATTAATTTTTAGGCTCCTAGAGTACCCCATTTTTGCTATTTCGTAGCAGTGAAAGTATTTTTTTTAAGTGAACACATATAATGTATTATGTGCCACTTTTATGTCCTTTTAAAAAAATTTTTTTATAGTTGCAAATGAACAGCATGCCTTTATTTTATTTCATTTTTATGTGGTGCTAAGGATCGAACCCAGCACCTCATACATGACGGGCAAGCTCTCTGCCACTGAGCTACAGTCCCAGGCACTCTTACCTCTTCTAAATATTAATTCATTTAATTTTCATAACAACTCTATGAGGTATGTTTTGTGATCCTTCTAACATTTTACAGATGAAGAAATGGAGACATAGAAGTTAAATAATCTGCGCAAGCCTTTAAGCCATGTTGACTAGAGCTAGAATTGGAGCTCAGGTAGTTTGACTTCACTCTGGGAGCTCTTCACTGGATGCCATGCAGCTGTTCATTTGTAGTAATGAAGTGAATTAGAGAATTTCTTTTCTTGAGACTCAACAGTCACCAAAAGTTTAATATGTTACTAATATTCTTGCCATAGCATATTCAGAAAGATGAGTGTTCATTTGCTTCTTTGTTTATTCCATCCAACAAAATTTAGAGCTTCACATACTGGGTATGCAGAGTATACCTTTTTGAATGAAATACATTCAAGTTTCATAGAAATCTGCTTTTAGTACATCTAAAAGAACTACTTGTGATTGTTCAACTTTCTTAGTAAACTCTTTTATGAAAACTCTGGACTAACCTGCTTTATCTGTTATTTGAGAAATTGTTCGTTTACTTATTTTTAAGAATTTGTTGAACACTTAATAGGTGCCACAGTGCTATTCTAATGTGTTTTTACATTAAGTAATAAAAATATGTAAGGCTTTCACAGTTTAGCTGCTTTGTTTATTTATTTATTTTTAATGTTGCCTGTCTTTGAAGACTTTAGAGACAGCATGAAAGGCCCTAAAAATTGACCTAGTGCCATTTGAGTACTACATAGCAATGTAGACAGCTGCTTGTCCCCTCTACTTCTTAGAACTCATTTGTTCATCATTCAGCAAACGTTTAAGTACTACCATGTGCCAGAGATTATACTAGGCACCACTGTTAGTTGTTCCGGAACTTAATGCTTCTTTGGCACTATACACAAATGCCTGCTTAACTGGTTGTAAGATCTTATCTTTTTAAAATATCCATGTCCTTAACCTTTTGGAAAACATCCAATTGAGAAATAAAGAAGAGTGAGCATTAGGAAAACTATTACCAAATCTCATATACTAATCTCCACAGGTGAGAGTTTATTGGCTTAATAAGATCATTCATTTATTGACCTAGTAATACCTTTATCCTAGTAATTTTTTGGACCTTAGTGCTTGCAGCATAATAGTCTGTCCTCTTAAGTCACTGAAGTTCTACTGTGAATAACCTACAGCTGGCCTTCTTGATTATATATTGTGTGTTCCTAAGATTTCCTGCCCTGTGGAAAGAAGAGGAGGAAGGTTTCTTTGAACTATTGTCATTACATGAAGGTTAGGCTGGGCCTGAAGATAAGCTGTTTTCTTTCTTTTTTTTTTTTTTTTTTTGGCAGTGTGCCAGGGATTGAACCCAGGGCCTTGTGCTTGTCTTACAAGCACAAGCACTCTACCAACTGAGCTATCTCCCCAGCCTGAGCTATTTTCTTTAGGTCCTTATTATTTGTTTTTGTTTATTTTTTTCAATGAGTCATCAATTTCTAAGTAAGATGAGGGGATTAAAGGCAGGCCTCTTAATAGAGACAAAAATTAATCTACCTCAAATCTCCAGTGTAGAAAAACTTTAAATAATTTATGTTGACACTCTACTTTCAAGGAGGTGGAGCATAACTTCCCATTCCATAAGTGGATTGGGTGAAATGACTTCCTGTCAGAAGCCTGGTATGGGAATAGGGATTAAAGAATATAGTTGAGAGACCTGACAAACAGTACTTCAGCCAGGTGATCAAGGCCAACATCAAGAGTGATAAGTCATGTGGGGTATGTACTTTGGTATATGATAAAGGGGCACTCTTTGTGGTATTTCTCCCAAGAACCCAGAACCCCAGCATACTCATGAAAAAAAGTCATCAAATTCCATCTGAGGAACATTCTAAGGAAAACGCCCAGTTATTACTCCTTACACTTCTCAGAATCATCAAAAATGAGGAACGTCTGAAAAACTGTTAGAGCCAAAGGGAGCCTAAGGAAACATGACAAATGTGGTATGTCATATTGTAGTGCAAACAAAAAAAATCCATTGAATTTTCTGTAAATCTAAAATTGTTCTGAAAAAGATTATTTTAAAGCTCAGAGGGCTAGAGGTATAGTTTAGTGGCAGAGTACTTGCCTAGCATTAGTGAGGTCCTGGGTTTGATTTGTAGCACCACAAAAGTGAATAAATGAAAGATTGAATGAGCAAATAACAAAAACCCATTTACTCTTATTTGTTCTAATTATCTATGCAAGACAGTAGAATGCAGTTTGATGCATCATATATAAATGGAGTATAACTTCTCATTCTTCTGGTTGTACATGATATAGAATCACACCGATCATGTAATCATATATGCACATAGGGTAATAATGTCTAATTCATCCTACTATCCTTCCTACTCCCATACTCTCTCCACTACCTTCATTCCCCTCTAATCCAAGTAGCTCTAGTCTTCCCTAGGACCATCCCTGCCCTGCCTTTATTGTGAATTAGCATCCACATATCAGAGAAAACATTCAGCCTTTGGTTCTTTGGGATTGGCTTATTTTGCTTAGCATGATATTCTCTGGCTCCATCCATTTACTGGCAAATGTCATAATTTCATTTTTCTTTAAGACTGAGTAATATTCCATTGTGTATACATACTACATTTTCTTTATCCTTTCGTCTGTTGAAGGCCGCCTACGTTGGTTCCATAGTTTAGCTATTGTGAGTTGAGCTACTATAAACATCAGTGTGATTATGTAACTGCAGTATGCTGATTTTAAGTCCTTTGGGTATAAACCAAGGAGTGGGATAGCTGGGACAAATGGTGGTTCCATTCCAGGTTTTCTGAGGAATCGGTTCCATTCCAGGTTTTCTGAGGAATCGCCATACTGCTTTTGATAGTGGTTGCACCATTTTGCAGTCCTACCAGCAATATATGAGTGTACCTTTTTCCCCACATCCTTGCCAACATTTATTGTTGCTTGTATTTTTGATAATTGCCATTCTGACTGAGATGATGTCTTAGAGTAGTTTTAATTAGTACTTCTCTAATTGCTAGAGATGTTGAACATTTTTTCATATATTTGTTGATTGATTGTATTTATTCTTCTGTGAAGTGCCTGTTCAGTTCCTTAGCCCATTTATTGATTGGGTTATTTGTTTTTTTGGAGTTAAGATTTTTGAGTTCTTTATACATTCTGGAATCCGTCTACTCTTGACTATTTATATAGTACCCTTCCATTGGTTTTGCTTGGAGACTGTCTGCAGCATTTCTCCACAACTTATACTAGTAAACCCAGATTGATTTTGCTATAATTATTTTCAAAAACAAACATAGTTTCATTAAAATAATATATATTAAACTGGGCAAGGTAGCACATGCCTGTGACCCCAGCTACTTAGTAGGCTGGTTCAGGAGGATCGCAAGTTCAAGGACAACCTGGGTACCTTAACAAGATCCTGTCTCAAAATAAGATAACATAAAAGACCAGGAGTATAACTCAGTGTTAGAGTGCCCCTGGGCTCAATCCCCACCACCATTAATATATTAATGCAAAAAAATATGTTTTAGAATAATTTTTTTTATAAGTGTCAGTCGTATTTTAAAAAGATTTACTTTTTTTTGCGAAAATTGGGAAATGGTAACATTTGTATGGGGATGTTATAGATGATAAGTATCCTGAGGAAGGACAAAATGGCCTATCTAAGAATGTTGGCTGGGTTGCGTGCAGGGGCCTGTAATCCCAGCTACTTGGGAGGCTGAGGCAGGAGGATTGTAAATTTGAGGCTAACAGGGGCAACTGAGTGAGACCTTGTCTCAGAATTAAGGAAAAAAAAAAAAGGGTTGAGAATGTACCTCAGTAGTAAAGGGCCTAGGTTCAATCCCTAGTACCAAAAAATAGATAAATAAAAAATGTCAGGGGCCTTGGGGAAGAACAGTTTTAGTTTAAACTGGAAAATCATCAGGGCAAATTATGGAAGTAAGAAGGGAGAAAAGTGTCTAGAATGATTCCCAAGTTTGTGTCTAGGATGACTGATTAAATGATTTAAAAAAAAGATGGGGAGGTAAACCAATATCAAGAATATAGGAGGAACACTGGGAGGAAGCGGGGAAAAGAGGAATTTACGTTATACAGGTTGTAAGTCTATAAACATAGAATTGTTGTAATATTATTATACTGAAAAGTTTCAGACCCTTCAACTGAAACATTGTCACTTACATTAACTTATTTAATTCTTAAAACAATCTTGCAGTATTTTTTGTATTTATTTTTTCCAGATTTTTATTATTATTTATAGTTGCACATCATGAGATCTGTTATTACATATTTGTACATGCACATGATATAGCAATATAATTTGACCAATATCACTACCCAGCACTTCCTCCCTCTTTCCCCAAACTTATGGTATTTTATAGGGATTTCTTTAGAAGTTTTTGGTATTAGATATGAATCACAAAATTTGTAATTAGAGTTGTAAGCTAGAGATGAATGGGTGAGAATATATATATTTATATAAATTCATATATACACGTATATATACACACGTACACATAGTTAGGACTTCATTGGGCCAAGTTTTGTGCATCGTCATTGTAGGTCTAGAATTGAATTTCAGATGACTGAGTAACAGAAATTAAGCTTATAAGAGGTTGATGTGTAAGTCATAAAGAAATGTTGTTGCCAAGAGGATTACTACTCAATACCTGATCAGTAGTCCCCACCCCCCCATTCTGGTGGAACAAATAAATCTATGAGAAACTAAATTAAAATTGACAATTGGTGAGCAAGATGGTTGTTATGATTTTAATAGATAGTACTATTAAACTGTGATAATTTTACGTATGTTGATAAACTTTCTGCTACAAGATAAAGAATATTAGGGCCTTTCAGGAGACATTCTCTGTGAATAATTCTGGGGATACAATTTTTCTTATTCTTTCTCAAGGCTTTGCACAAACTATTTTTCTTTCTTTTTTAACCAGATATGATTTTCCAGAGGAAGACATAATTTTCATCTATTATATTGTAATTCCATTCTGGTGACTTGATTTTTAGCTGAATTAGACTTTTGGATCTTTCCTACAAGTATCTGTTCTCTAATTGTTATCTACCTGATTTATTTACTTAACTATTGTCTGATTTATTCATCCCATTTGCCAGTATAACACTTTTTTTTTCTTTTGTGGTACTAGGGGGTTGAACCCAGGGGCACTTTACCACTAAGCTACATTCCCAGTTTTTAATTTTTTGAGACAGGGTTTCACTAAGTTACTGGGGCTGGCCTTAAATTTGTGATCCTTCTGTCTCGTCTCCTGAGTTGCTGGATTGTGGGTATGTGCCACCACAAAGATGGTACAGTCATCCTCTGTATCTGTGGATTGTTTCAAGGACTCCCATGGGTACCAAAATCTGGATGTTCAAGTTCCTTAAATAAAATGGCATAGTATTTGCATATAACCTGTGTATATGATTGTATACTTTAATCATCTCTAGATTACTTATAATACCTAATGCAATGTAAGTGCTATATAAATAGTTGCTGTACAGTATTTCTTAGGGAGTGATGACCCTAAAATGTTGTATATGTTCAGTATTCAGTATAGATGCAATGTATTTTCCCTCATTACTTTTGATCTGGAAGTTGGCTGAACTCTCAGATGTGGAACCTGTGGATATGGTGGGTTAACTATATTTTTTAATCATGCTTATTTTAAACATAATTTTAATCATTTGAGCAGGATTAGTGAACAATATATTTATTCTGAAATGAAAATTTACCCTCTGAAAATATGAACTTTGAATTTTAATATTAGGATTTTATTTATTTTGAAGAATGTCATCTAGAAGGGACTAGGTTAATTTTCATCACTTTCAGTCATAACCAGGCCTTACTGTTTTTTCCTTGTTCTGACAATTCAAGATACACACTAAGAAAAGTAGAAAGGCAGAAGGTTTCTGGGGGTACATCTTCATATCTGACTGACTGCTTTAGTAACTTTCTGGACCATTGGCTCACCTTTCTGAGGGATGCAACTTTCCTCTGAAATGCAAGACTGAAAGAACAAGTCTCAGCAGACAACTTATGTATCAGAGGAGGAGTTACTCCTGTTCCCCTTTCCTTCCTTTGAGCTACTGGCAGTGTAATATGAGGGTATACTTCCAAAACTAAAATGGAATGTTGGGAAACGTGATTTCATAAGCCATCTTCTCAGGAATACCTATTCAGTTATGAGATTAAAAGAAAAAGAAAACTTTAATGGAGTTGGCAGGGACCACACACTTTTATCATTTATAACTTATTAGAACATTTGTACATTTGGCTTAAAGGAATAAATATGCAAATTTAAAAGATTTTAATATAGTAGGGCCAGATTTTATCTTAGTGTTTTGGTTCCGAAAGTTCCATCTGCCCTTCCTTCCTTCCTTCCTCCTTCTTTCCCTCCCTCCCATAAAAGAGTAGGATTTATTCAAGTAAAAAGAAAGGGGACAGAACTGTGGGGTCAGAGGGGACCCAACAGATGTTTCCCCCCAAAAGCTTTTCATTACACTAAAATATGTGCATGGTTAAGTCATAGTATTGTAAGGCTTATAATGAAAGATAACTATTCTGCTTCATCCCTCTTTATGCCTGTCCTCACCAATAACTTGTTGCTCATCCTGCAGTTTCTTAATTTATCAGTTGAAAACATTATTTGGTTATTTCTTGTTATGGAAAAGAAAGAGTTAAAACTATTAACACCCTCCATTACTACCTTTCCTTTCAACATACTTATATCACAGTTTTTGTTTAAATCAATACCAAGTGTTTACATTATTTTTTAATGATCACATTGTTTTTAAAAAAACTTTTTTCACATGGTTTAGTACTTGTATCTTAGCTTTCTAGAAGAACTGTGAAAATCCTGTAAATTGTGTTTCTTGAATGGTCAGATGTGAAGGGTAGTAGATAATTTGTGGAATTAGCATCATGATTATTCAGACATTCAGTAGTATCAAGTGCTATTACTAATTTCCCCATTCAGAATCTGAGTCACAGTGTATATAATATCTAGTTTTTAATTTTATTACCAAGTGAGGAGGATTTGCATGCTTAATAATGACTGAAAACAAGGTAGCATAAGAAATCTTAGTCTTACATGAGGTCTGTGAATGGAATTTAAGGGTTTAGAGACTTACTCAAAATCGTAGGTAAAAATTTTGAAGTGCATTTCTCTGGAGGAGAGTACATAGCTTTCCAAAACTGTAAACTGTGTTTATAACTTAGTAATAGCCTCAGAAGTGGGTCTTTAAGCTATGATACCCAATATACTTTGGGGTCACAAATTTGCTTAAAAATCTGATAGAAGCTCTTTGAATTGAACCTGTCTGAGTTCAATTTTAGAGGTTCTTGGTTCCATCAAAGCCTATACTGAGACTTCTTGAACTTCCTACTTGGGATTCATAGACTACTGCCATTAAAGAAACACATTTTGAACCATTTTGAACCATTCAAAATTTTATAGACTTTTATAGGCTTACAGTTTCATGTGTATACATGATTATTCTGCATTTTCTTCCTGTTTGTATGTAACATCCTTCTGCCTTAGCACCCCCACCCTAGTAGGTGACATTATAGACATGCACCACCATGCCCGTCCTGCCTGTTCTTAATTAACTCTTTCATTAATGGGTACTATTGAAATTGATCCTGAGAGAGACTACAAAACCATAATTGTGTTCTTAGTATAGACCATTTCTTTTCTCTGTTTTTCTTCCTTTGGTAATGTTTTCCATTTGTAGAACTTCCTTTCTATTTTGATTCTGTTCCCCAAATGGTGATAGTTTATTTACTCTTAAAATAACAAAAAGCTGCACATTGGAGAATTAGACTATTTGGATTTCTGTTTATTTCTAAGGATAAAATTTTCTTTAAAAATAATCTATTTGATTTCAAGAGTTTCTTTGAATATTTTTTCTAAAGAAAGTAAAACTATCAAATTATGTAAATATAAAAATGTGAATTTGATTTTCAGTACATTTGACTTTCAGTGCAATGCGTGTTTTACTCTCAAAATTACCGAGACCGTGGATTGTGGATGAGAAGAAAGATGATGGTTATACTGCCTTGCATCTGGCTGCCCTTAATAATCATGTAGAAGTGGCTGAGCTGTTGGTACATCAGGTAGGGAAAACAGTTCAACAATTTTTAACAATTTTACTGATTAATTACTTCAACAAATTCCAAACCCCATGTCGATTAAAATTCAGATATAATGCATGTTCTGTCTTCTCCTGATACCAGTTTTTAAATGTAGGGATGGGGATGTATGTATGCGTGAAGGTAGATCCCTTAGTTCCCACCATTCTTTCTACACAGCCTCTGGATTGGTCTGATGAAATGACCTTCAGCTAATAAGGATTTCCCAGAATTGCTGCTCTGTTGGTGAGGTACTAGCCAACCATAGCATCAAGAACCATCAATGTTGATACTTAAAATAATGTGGCCAGTTGCCATCAGACTGCAGACTCAGCCAAGATCAAGGAATTCAATTCACAACTACTTCTGAACCTCTAGAATTTGTGAATAGTAGCACAAACTCATCTTAGTCATTTCATTTATTTCTGAAATAAGATGATTCTACATTTTTATTTATTTTCTATTAAAAATATCTGTTGGGAGTTTGCTTTTCCACACTTAGATTTGTCTTTAGATAGCTTTTTAAAAATGTTGTCATAAATTGAATTGGTTTTGCATTTCAGTTTTCAGTTGTCTGTTGTTAATGTTTTAGTCGACTGTTTTGCTATGGCCAAAAGACCTGATAAGAATAATTAGAGAAGGAAAAGTTTTATTTTGGGGCTCATGGTTTTAGAGGCCTCAGTCCATTGATGGCTGACTCCATTCCTTAGGACCTGAGATGAGGAATCATCATGACAGAAGTGTGTGGCAGAGGAAAGCAGCTGGAACATGATACCAAGAAGCAGAGATAAAGAGACTCTACTCACCAAGGACAAAATACATACCCTAAAAACACGCCCCCAATGACCTACCTCTTCCAGCCACACACTATATGCCTTCAGTTACCACTCAGTTAATCCCTCTTGGGTTAAATCACTGATTGAATGAAGGCTCTCATAATCCAGTCATTTCACCTCTAAACCTTTTCACTCATGAGTTTTTGGAGGACACCTAATATCTAAACCATAACAGCTAGTATATATAAGTATAATTGCTTTTTATATTTTACTTATGTAGCCTGTGACTTTACTTAAATTTATTTGTTCTAGTAGATTATTCTTTATAGATTCCTTAGTATTTTCTATATAGATAATCATATAGATCAAAAGAACAGAGAATGCATAAGTAAAACCACACATATATGGTCAGTTAATTTTTGATAAGGTTCCAAAGTAATTTAACAGGGTTAAGAATAGATTCTCAAAAGTGATATTAGAGGAAATAGATATCTGTACAGCAACAGAAACAAAAAAAACAACCCCCCCAAACAAAAAATCGTGGACCTTTACCTCATACCTTATACAAAATTTAAGTGGGTCATACACCTGCTGTAAAAGCTTAAAGCATAAAACTTCATAGGAAAACCGGACAGTATCTTCTAACTTGGAGGTACACAGAATTCTTAAGGAGTCCGGAAGACATAATCCTAAAGGCAAAAAAATGAATGAATTGGACCTCATAAAAAATTTAAAAAATTAAACTCCCTCTCATTAACACTGTTACTGTCTTTAATATACAGGAAAGCTATAGTGGGGAAAACTATTTACAAAGCATGTGTCTGACAAAGGACTAATATCCTGGATATATAAAGAACTTTTTACAATTTAAGTATAAAAGGATGAATATCTGTGTAAAAGTGGGCAAAAGATCTAAACATGTACTTTACCAAAGGAGATTTTCAGTTAGCAAATAAACAAATGAAAGTGTGGTAGGTCATTAGGGAAACAGAAATTACAATCACTAGAAAGACTAAAATTAAAAAGACCAGCTATTATACCAAATGTTGATTAGAATGTAGAGCAATTAGAATTCACATATATTTCTGGTGTTTTTTAAAGCAACCACTTTGAAAAACAATTTGGTGGATTTCTTACAAAGTTAATGTATTCACTATATGACATAGCAGTGTCACTACTAGGGATGTATGCAAGAAGTGACATTTCCACACAAATACTAAATGTGTATAGCAGTTTTATTCAGAATAGCTCCACCCTGGAAGCAAAATCTAAATGATAGAGAAGCTCAGGAAACTTCAAAAGAAAATCCCTAGTTGTTCACATTTATATGAGAACAGATCTTACCATGATTTAGGTACCTTAGGACCACATTCAAAGAAATAAATACTATAATAAGAACAAACCAGAAACCCCAATCTTCCAAAATGTGGTGTAGCATTACTGGAGTGTCAGCTCTACTTGATACTGCAAGCAGGGGCACAGGTGGATATTAAAGTTGTCATCTGAGGGTGTGAATACTTTTAAGACTGAAACAAAACAATATTTTCTGAATATTTTGCTCTTTTTATTTTTGTGGTATCAGGAATCAAACCTAGGACTTTGCACATGCTAAGCAAGTGCTCTGCCACTGACTTAAATCCCAGACCCCTAGCTCTTTTCTTAATTTTATTTATTTATTTATTATACTAGACATTGTGATTAGGCAGTTTTACATGTTATTTTTCTTAATCTTTACAATACCCTATGAAATAAGTTGTAGTTACCCACTTAGAGCTGAGGAAATAGGTATGAAATTGTATAAGGCTTGCTGAAGCTCACATAGTTTATAAATGACCTTGAACCAAGGCCCCCTGACTCCCAAGTTCAGTTGTTTTGCTCCTCAGATCCTTTCCCCTATGCTTAGGCATCAGCTGTTCTCATACAGTCCTTTGTTTTCATTAGTCATATAGTTGTTCTCATAAAGTCCTGTAGGACCCTGGATAGGACTTCCTGTTCTCCCTTTAGTAACTTTTTTTTAAATGTACTAATTAAATATCACCTTCTCATCTCAAACAGTTTCTTTTCATTGAATGTGAAAGAGCTCAATTATGTAACAAGAACTGAACTTATCAGATTATTAGAGTAAATCAAAAGCCAATATGAAAACTCAGTAACTTCAGAAGTCTTTACAGTTAAAAGAAGTTGATTGTCTCTGTCACTGTATAATGGAGATTGAAAGAGAGTTGTGTTTGACATCTGTTCTATGCTTTGCCCTTTGTTCTTGGATGAAATCACTGTAATGGAAAAAAGAATGTTTTAAACTTGCTCTTCTGCTTTAGAAAGTTTGTATCCCCATCCATTTTCCCTATAATAATAGGACCTGTTACCTATGAGAATAATGTCACAGCAGCTTTGAAGGAGAAGATGGTCAAAGTATCCAGAGTTGTTTATTTTTTAAGAATAGTTAACAGATTTCATGTTCTTCACAGTTGTCAAAATATAACTATCTAAAATTTTTTTTTCTTCTTCAGGGTAATGCAAACCTGGATATCCAGAATGTGAACCAACAAACTGCCCTACACCTTGCTGTTGAGCGACAACACACTCAAATTGTTCGGGTAAAGTGTTTATTGACATAAATTTTGACTTGCAATAGTTTTTTGTCCAGAGTTTTAGTACCTCTTAAAAATTGAAATATAATACAGTATTAAATTTCTCAAAAATGCATAGTCTGACACAAAACTTACAATTTTAGTCTAATATTTTGTGTCAGTGGGTAATTTCTAATACCGAAATTCTAAGTTCAAGGTCTCTATCATTTCCTTGTTAAATTTGTGAATTCTCATAATAATAAATGAGAAAATTTCAATGTAACGTGTAAATTAGTTTTAAAAAGCATATTACCTTTTAATGTGTATAATAAAGAGTAAAATATAAACAGCTTCAGCTGGACATTTGCTGCAGCAAATTCCAAAAAAAGCTGAAATGTATTTTTTATTTTACTAATCTGATGATTAAAAAAAAGTTGAAAGAGAACTAGTTTAAATATTTTTGTAGAGTAGTGGTTCAAGATTGAAGACTGAAGCAGTGACATCAGTATCACCTGAGAACTTGATGGTAGAAAATTTTATTATTATTTATTTTTTTGCAGTACTGTGGATTGAACTGTACCACTCAGGCACACCACCAGCCCTTTTTATTTATTTAAGACAGGATCTCACTAGACTGGTCTTGAACCTGTGATCCTCCTGCCTCAGCCTCCCATGTTGCTGAGACTATAGGTGTGTGCCACTCTGCTCTAGAAAAGTAATTCTTGTGCCTTACCTCAGACCAACCAAATCAGAACCTTTGGGGATGGAAAAATCCCTGGTTTAAAAATTACACAGGTAATTCTGATGCTTATTGAAATATGAGAAATCTTGCCTTGGAATTACATTTTATATAACCATTTTTTGGAATGAAAGAAAAATAACATAATTTGACAAGACAAGGAAGACCATATGCTTGAGATTGATTCTTTAGATGGTATTTTTTAAAATAGCTTTTGATGATATTTGTAGAAAGGATTAGGAAAATTATTAAAGTACCATAAGCAAAATCTTAAACTTATATCTACCGCTTAAGTCATTTATTGAAATATGTCTGCCATGCATTTTAGCTGAGGCTGTAGTTTAGCAAACACTGTTTCACATTTATTTTTTGAAATTCTTTTGCCAAAACATCTTAATTTATCTTCCATGATATTTGAACTTGCCTCACGAGGACACATTTGAAAATTGACCAAAGAGAATGCTTCTTTGTTTAAATAATAGAAGAATTTTGAACAGTATGATTTTTTCCTAAGAGCTTAAGATAACTTTATATCTAAAATTAAAAGGTGAAAACAAAGTCCTAAATTTATCCCAGTTTTCATTTTCAGAGTAGATGAATTGAGCTGCATATTGATTTTCATTTCTTTCTATTTTCCCCACTTTAATCTCTTTGAGTATCCAGAACACATCCTTTTTTGTAAGGAACCACAATACTTAGAATAGTAGAAAGGAAAGACATCAAAATCATTAGCATAATAGTAACTCCTTCAAGTAGGTACAGTGTGCTCTCACTGTTACTTTAAACACACTGAAGTTTCTTAGGGGTGCAACACATTACCAACTTGAGATGTCTTTCTCTTTTAGCTTTTGGTTCGTGCAGGTGCCAAACTAGATATTCAGGATAAGGATGGTGATACTCCTTTGCATGAAGCTCTGAGGCATCATACTTTGTCTCAACTACGTCAGCTGCAGGATATGCAAGATGTGGGGAAGGTAGATGCTGCCTGGGAGCCGTCAAAAAATACAGTGAGTAAATATGGTCTTTCATTTAGTACCAATAGAAGCATCTCTTAATGCAAGGTCTTTTATTTGCTACTCATCTAATTAACATCTTATGCAATATTTTATCAGAGCTACATACTTAGAACTTTATGACAGGGTATGGTGGAGCATGCCTGTAATCCCAGCTACTCAGGAGGCTAAGACAGGAGAATCTCAATTTCAAGGCCAGCCTGGGCATCTTAGCAAGGCAAGACCCTGTCTCAGAAAAAAAAAAGACTGAATATGTAGCTCAGTGGTAAAGATTCCCTGGGTTCAACCCCCAGTGCAAAAAAATAAACTATAGGAATTTTAGTTTATGAACTAAATGCTAGTGAGTACTACTTATGTTGCCCCGCATTCTTACCTAAAGTTGTTTCATTCTTCTTTTTAACTCTAGCCTTTCAAACAGGCATGGAATGGTGTCTTCTTGTGGTTTTGATTTGCATTTCCCTAATGACTGCTGATTTTGAGTATCTTTTCATATGCTTGTCACCATATGTATTTGGTGAAGTATCTGCCCAAATCTCTTTTTCATTATTTTGTTGAGTTCTTTGTGTTCTTTTGTTTTTTGTCTGTTTGCAGTGTTGGGGCTTGAACCCAGGACCTCTTTTGTGCTAGCCAAGTTTTTTTTTTTTTTTTTTTTAATCATTGAGCCTGTTTTGTTGTTATTGTTTCAAGAATTCTTTTTATAATCTGAATACAATTTTTTTTGTATATGTGATGAGTATTTTCTCCCTGTCAGTGTTTTCTTCCCTCCCCTTCCTTTCTTCCTCTGTTATAATAATTGGCACAATATTATGTAATTTTTTGTATAGAAATGGTAGCTTAGTAATGTTCAGAAATACTTTTTAAGAACTGGGGATATAGTTCAGTGGTGTAACACTTGTCAAGCTTGTGCAAGTCCCTGGGTTCAATCCCCAGTACCACCAGAAGAAAATAGAAAAGAACTTTTCAAGAATTATGTATATAATTAGCGTATTCAGTAGTTGTCAGGCATTGGAGATACCTTGTCCTCTGAGTGCAATTATCAAGTGTAGCTAAACCACAGGTGCAAATGCATCAATTGCATATATGATTACTTCTGATGAATCCATAGCTATTTTCTTCTCAAATAGAGGTTGAATATTTTCCACCTTTTCCACAAGCTTAGATTCCATTCTTCTTAGGTCTAAGAAGCAAGACTCCATTTAGTCCAGGATTTTCTCGAGATCCTTATCTGGATCTAAATGGTTCGGGTTCAGGGTCAAGGGACTGCATCTGTTAATGGCCTTCTTGCCAAGCAGAGTCCTGGGATAGTGCAGGGTATCACATGGCAAGAAACAGGGATTGTGTGTTTATGTGTGTCTTGTCTTTTCCTTCTTTTAGTAGTGTTTTTTGTTTTGTTTTGTTTTTTGAGATGGTGTCTCATTAGTTGTCTAGGCTGGCCTTGAACTTGTGATCATTTGCCTCAGCCTCCTGAGAAACTGGGATTACAGGCAGGCTTAATACTGAGCCCAGCTTTAAATAGTCTTTATGGCAGAGCAGAGTTTCTTTAATTTTGATGAAATCTAATTTTAATAAAAATTTTTCCCTTTTATCTGTGCTTTTGTGTCCTTTCTGAGAAATCTTTGCTAAACTCAAGGTCACTAAGGCTTTCTCTTGTTTCATACTAGAACTTTATAAAAGTTTTAGCTGTTATAGTTCTGTCTATGGTTCATTTTGAGTTAATTTTTACATACAGTATGACATATGAGTCAGAGTTCATTTTCTTGTTTATGGAAATCCAGTTGTTCCTGTGTCATTTGTTGAAAAGACTGTTTATCCCTACTGAATTATCTGTGTACCTTTATCCTAGACCAATTAACCATACATGTGAAATCTCTCTGGATTTTGTATTTTGTTCTTTTCATCTGTTTTTAGCTATGTGATGCCAACCCAACTGTCTCGATGATTGTAGCTTTTTATAATGTTGAAATAAAATAGTGTAAATTCTCTAATTTTCTTCTCCCCTCCTCAGAGTGTAGCTATTCTAAGTCCTTTAGATTTTCATATAAATTTTTAAAATGTAAAGCATTCTGAGACCAGAAGGCTTCAGAATTGCTGTCTTATTGTATAGTTGTGGGAATATTCTCTAACTCCTTTGTGCCTCCTTTTTTTCTCTTTTTAAAATGGAGAGAGGAAAGTATCTACCTACATAATTTGTTGTAAAGATCTTGAAAAGTGCTTGAAGTAGTACTTCATACATTATAGATGCTTAGTAAATATTAATCATCATGCCTATTTTTGGTAAGAGTTTTGAATTAGTAGTTCAGGTATTATCAGAACCTAATTTGTCTCATTCTCCATTTTGGGGTGAATTTATAGTTAGTTTCTTTTCTCAGTTCTCTTTCTCTTCATTGTTTCAAGTTGGTTTCTAGCATCTCCAGAGCCAAATTGAAGAGAAAAGAGTACTATTTCTCCAATATCTCAACCAGAAGACTTGCTTTTGAGTTTTATTGGCCTTAATTGACCTGATTGAAATTGTGTGTCTGTCCCTGAACTACTTACGTAGGTGAGGTGGATATCTGATTGGGCTGAGCCACCTTTTCCACCTTTACAACTAGAGGATGAGTCAGTTCTCAAACTATATGCCTGAGAAAATTGAGGGATGTGGGGGAAAGAGGAGTGAATGACAGAAAGGAAACTCATAAATATTTACTACATGTATGCATGTGCACACATGATACTGTTATACATAATAGTAAAAATTGATAGCAGACTCCTATGGAAAAAAATCATGGTTCTTTTCATTTGATTTCAGTTAATAATGGGACTTGGTACCCAGGGGGCAGAGAAGAAGAGTGCAGCATCTATTGCCTGTTTCTTGGCAGCTAATGGTGCTGACCTTAGCATTCGAAATAAGAAGGGTCAGTCTCCTCTTGATCTCTGTCCTGATCCAAGTCTCTGCAAAGCATTGGCAAAGTGTCATAAAGAAAAAGTCAGGTGTGTATTATTTATTATCATAAACTTTAATATTCCATAAAATGTTATGTGGTTATATAATGGAGGAATTGACTACTTAAAAGTGTTCGTGCAGTTCCTTTGGGAAGTTTTGTGTTGCTCCTTTCTTTCATGTTGTTTCTCATATTGTTAAGTATACTGCTTTATGCATAGTAAGTTCAAGATGCTTTTCTGAACTATTGGTTTTCTAGGAATGTATGTGTTAGAGGAAATTATCTATGAGAAAAAGTGTTACTAGTAAAATTTTTTTTAATTCATTTTTATTGTAAACAAACGGGATACATCTTATTTCTCTACTAGTAAAATTTCTGTGACATGATACATATTTAAAATTTTAATATGTTTCTAAGAGGGACAATTTATATTTTCTGAACAAAACATATGTCATACAAACTTGGTAATAATTCCAACATCCTGAATAGATCCTGAAATGTACTTAGCATCAGTGAAGGATTGAAAAGGTGAACAAATGAGGGAAAACCAGTTCTATGGGGAATTTTCTCTAAAGATGTTTATTGCACATTTGTCATTTTTTCTGAAAGTAAAATGTCAGTGATATTAGTTATGATTTAAATAATTTACTTCTGAGATATTGTAGTTATACAAAAAGAAACACATCTCTTCTGTTATTGTAACAGTACTGTGTAGTATTATTGCCCTTTTTATTTATTTCTTGTTACTAAACATTTCAGTAGATGTCCCTTGACCTTTGTGTTCTCTCACCTCTTGTAATTTATGTGTAGTAATGGAATGGCATCTCTTTGGAACCCGTGCATAGAGCTGTGTTATAGGTGAATGTAATATAATGAGATATATGTATACTTAAAGAATATTAAATTCTGTTACAGAAAGACAGATGCATCTATAAATAGATACAAGGCACTATACATAATGCTGTAATAACAGTAGAGTCAAGGATAGAACCTGTGTGTTTTCATGAGTTTCTGAAGGTTGTGGTAGAAACAGGATTCCTTTTCTGTAGGTGTAGTCACACATATGTATTTCTGTGCCTTGTATGTATACTTTTATAGATAAATCCTGTCTTTCTGTAATATAATTTTATACTCCTTAAGAATACACTTAGTGAAGTGTTCAAAAAGCAACTGAAGTCTCATATCTTCTGAAGTGTTCTATCTGTTGTGAACTCTGGTAATGCCTTATCCTGTCTTTAGTTAGTATAACTAATATGATTGCTAGTTAGAATTTTTGTTTTATTTCTATTCCTCCTTCTGCTTTTACATATATATATATATAAAATATTTTATTAGTTGAATAATATATCTATATATAACAGATTCTGAGTATTGTTTATGTTAAAATGTTTTTTCTTTCTTTATTAGAAGATTCACCCATTTTCACTGAGTGAGGAGAATTCATGCAATTTGAAGTTTGAAATAGTAGAAGTACCTAGAGGTGAAGAGATATATATAGATAGAAAAGTACAGTTTCAGGGTTTCACATAAAAATGTCAACACTTAATTTTTTAACATAAACAATTGTTTTGTATACTAATGGTGCTCTGGATGTTTTAAAGACATTTAATTAATGAAATTGTTATTGAAATATTTTGATGGGCTTGATTTGGAATATTTTCTTTTATTAGTGGTCAAGTGGGTTCTCGGAGTCCTTCTATGATCAGTAATGATTCTGAAACCTTAGAAGAGTGTATGGTGTGCTCAGATATGAAGAGAGATACGCTTTTTGGCCCTTGTGGACATATCGCAACCTGTTCTTTATGTTCTCCACGAGTCAAGAAATGCCTCATCTGTAAAGAACAAGTTCAGTCCAGGACAAAGGTAATTTTTTTTTTTAATGTAGTATTTTATTATTTTATGAAGTTCTTTGAGACTATAAATAATGATAGAAAAGACTTTCTGATGTAATTTGTTTAATTTTGTTCTTCCAAGTAACATTTTTAAATACAGGAATGTATAATTTATACATTTATTTGAGATGAGAATTTCTGAATTTATTGCTGGTTTACAGTTTTATTTTGCCAACTTAATTATTATTTGAATTTAATTTTCACTGAGAAAAAATTTTTAGCTCAATGTTTTTCGTTTTTTATACCTAAAATATAACAGTTAAAAATAAATATTATCTACTGTTTTTCTTCCAAAACCCTCTGTAACCTAAAGGTTTATTTAATTCTACTTTGTATTATATACTGTGAAATTTTCAAGCCTGTAGGAAAGTGAAAACTAAAAAACCCACCCAGCAGTTTTGCTGGGCTGATTTCAGGGCATCTGACGATAAAGAAATAGTGACCCCAAGTGGTTAAAGGACAATGAACATATTCATTGAAGTAAACAAATTATAAAACTGGTACCTTGTTGCAACAGATTTGGAAGCAAGGATACTACAGCAATTAGAGAATTACAAACACATGCAGAATTAACACAGACTGTTTCTTTTGAAATAGCAAAAATAAGTTTCAAAAAAATATTAAGGAAAGTATGAAATAGTTACTTTCTAAACACTGCTGGAGGCTGGGAGGCTGTCCTGATTATATTCAACATGCTTTCATTTAGTAATTGAACTCCTGGGAGGAAAGTTATGCTTACAAAGATTTTTGTTTTTAATAGAATGCGTGAGTATATGGTTGTTAAATCAATTTACTATATTATTATAAACTCTTTAAAAACAATGTTAGATGATTCAGTGTCAGGGCTAGATTTGGAATCCAGGAGTATTAGGGTCCTAACTAATCATATTTTACTGTATTCTGCTATTACTACAACTATGTAAATTCTGTGTACATATTGAGGTGTAAGTTGGGAAAGTTGAGGGGGGGAGCACACACAACATTGTACTTGCACATGAGCATGTGAGAATGTGCGTGAGCATATGCTTGGAATGTTTGGTTGTTTCGGGGAAGTTATAGGTGGGTGGTGGTTATCATTTTTGGAGAGTAGTATTAAATGACACAAGAGATGGCTAAATATGACCTTATGTTAGAAAGAAAAAGAAGGGATAGTAGTTGAATGTGAAACCAAGCGCAGTAGGGGTTGGGTGAGGGTAAAAAGGAAGTCAGAGCCGAGGTTGTTAATAGTTATACATCAAAATTCAGATTTATTTAGTAGAGATGAAGAGAGGAGCTAAGATTGAAAGGTTGTGGAAGATTTACAGTTACGGGGAAAAAGAATAATCCAAAGCTTTGGGCCCCAGACAGCATGGGAATTGACCAACTTCCAGAATAGGGTGCTTTTAAGTAGAGTTCCTTACATGTATATAACAGAAAAATTCCTCTTGAACTTTAAAAATCTGATTCATCTGGCTAGATTTTTATTAATGTTAGATATCTATCTTCTCTTATTTATTTTTATACTCATTTATTTGTTCATTATCCCGTTTCCTTTTAAATGTAGTTTTTGAAAAATAGACAATCGAAGTCCAGCTCTTTCTTCCTGACCTCAGAGGAAATGGAGTTTCTCTATATGATTCTCTAGGACAGGAGGGGAAACTAATGCAGAAATTAGTGCCTGTTGAGCTACAATGCATAAGTACATGAAAAAGAGCATTTAGGGAAAGTAGAACATATTTGGGAAGTATGTGTTAAGGACAGAGAAATTTAATACACACTTATATCCTGCATTTGGATATAAAAGAAGTTGTTAGAGTTACTAGATTTATCTGTAGTTGTTCACTCTGTGCTTTTGCCTCTTTACTGTAGATTGAAGAATGTGTGGTATGCTCTGACAAGAAAGCAGCTGTTCTTTTTCAGCCTTGTGGACACATGTGTGCTTGTGAGAGTAAGTAGCCTGTGTGAAACTTCCTCAGTTATAATTACAGCAATATGAAGTGAAACAAAATTTATATCCATGAGGGGTTTTTTTGTATTTTGTATTTTGGTAACAAACAAAAAAGTTAATGGGCCTCTAGTATCTTCCAATTCTTTCTATTCTCTCTCTCTATACACACACACACACACACACACACACACACACACACACACACATACACACCCCTAAGAAGTAGGTGGTTTTCTCCATTTTGTAAATACATTCTTAAACACTTATTTGATAGGGAAGATGAAGTTGAGATGGAAAATATCTTCCTCAAAGATTATATACTAAAGTATTTAGTACTCATAATTTTAAGCAGAGTGTTGGGAGCTCTGAAGAGCATTAAGTGCCTTGGCAGTTCAAAGGTTATATCCATTTTAGAGGGGCTGAAGAAAGATTTTATAGAAACTATAATAACTGAACTTAGTAATAGGAATTTTAGATAATTATGGTTATATATTATGTATTGATAAATTCTTAAAATTTAAGAAAAAAATTTGCTCCCAAATTGAATACAAATTCCAAACAATATTGTTACTAACTTAATTCTTACCTAGGCACATTTTGTATAATCAAACAGTAGCCCTGTTTACATTCAGGCCTTGGCCTCAGCCTCAATAATGATTGTCCACCCTATACTGTAGGTGTTAGATGTGTGTGCCCCACTCTGTCAGCATCAGTGGTTTTTCAGTGTTTTGTTATATGTTATCCCTGAATAAACTGCCTTGAGTTTCTCTGGTTTTAAAGTGGACAATGAAGTGAAAGACTTGATTCACAGGCTAAAATGTAGAGTATACTTTCATATTTAATGTTAATGCCAAAGAACATGTTGACTTGCTGTGTATTATTTTATAATTAATTAAGAAGTTTAGAGTCAAGGTAGTATTAACAACACACATCAAATAGTTGTAGTAGTTATTTCTTTTTGGAATGAGAAAGTACTCTACTGAAATACAGTTTATAGCCTTTTCAAAATAAGTATTAGAAAGTAGTCTTATGAATTTTTTTTTTTTTTGTATTTTTCTGAATCTACTACTTTAGAAAAGTAGACACTAAGCAATTTGCTTGTTCTATCAGTTTGATAAAAGAAGGAAGGTAAAGGAACATATTTTAGGAATTTTAGAGATAAGAAAACATTTTTAGGAATTTAGTATGCAGACAACCTTGTAATTTTAGTATTAGTTGACATTCGTCAAGGGTATTTCCTTTCATTGTTCTCAAACCTTAAGATCTTGAAATATTATTGTGTTAATTTATTTTTAAAATATTCTCGCTATTCAACTATTAGAAAATGTCACTGTTTTCATAATGGACTCTGTTCTAGAGGCTGTCAACAGAGAATACTTATTTTTAGGTTTTTAACATTTCAGTGAGGTAGAATTGTGTATCCATATAACTTGTTTAATATTTAAGTGTAAAATTTAATAGAAATAAGTAGAGAAAGGCAGTACTTTAATTGGTGGTTTTCCTTGTAAGAAGTATCTGTGTTACTGTTTTTCAGACTGTGCTAGCCTAATGAAAAAGTGTGTGCAGTGCCGGGCAGTAGTTGAACGGAGAGTGCCTTTCATTATGTGCTGTGGAGGAAAAAGTTCAGAAGATGCTGCTGATGATATCTGTAAGTGAATTTTCTTAAAGCATTTTCTTATTTTGCTTTCTTGTTAGGATTTTAATGAATATTTTCCCCCATTTATAATACATTGTTGCTTTATAAAATATAAGGTATGTGAGTTGGATCCACACAGAGAAACCAGTAGAGTTTTCTGTTGATTTCATTATAATTTTAAGAAACTTCAAATTACATCTTCTAGGTTGTGGTGTGATTGTAGATCTTAAAATATAAGTCTTTGGAAGATCCTCCACGTGTGGTGTAAAGAATATTGTTTTTTTTTTTTTTTTTTTTTTGCGGTGCTGGGGATCAAACCCAGGGCCTTGTGCTTGCAAAGCAAGCAAGCTACCAACTGAGCTATCTCCCCAGCCCAAGAATATTGTATTCTTAAAGAATATTTGCTGTCTGTTTTTAAGGTGAAATTTAGTGTATCCGTTTTTGGGTGATGCTGGGGACAATCCAGAGCTTTGTGCGTGCTAAGTACATGCTGTTCCATTGAGCTATACCTGAACCCAATTTAGTGTATCTTGAGGGGACATCATTTTACAAGTTATTTTTTCAGTTTGCAAAAATATAAATATGGTTCCTTTATGTAGAAGGTCTACAAATTCATTTTAGTTGTTTGTATTTTATGGAATAGTAGTTATTTGGGACAGAGTAACTATAGGCATACTGAACTGTAACATAGCAAACAAGTAGAAAAATAATCCCATTTAAAATCTTTTTTTTGCTGTTCTAGGAATTGAATCCAGGGCCTTATGTATGCAAAGCAAGTACTCTACCACTGAACTATATTCCCAACCACTGTCTTCAACCTTTTAAATAATATAGCTGTTTAAAATTACTTTTTGTCTTTTAGCCAGATTTTTTTTATACTACAAACATGTTTTTGAACAGATGAGGAAGAACATTATTGTACCCACTTCTGTCCAAGGCTTTTGTCTTTTTTCACAGAGAGTAGAATAAAAATCTCAGGGACAGATGACCTGGAGTAAAAGACCAAGAATATAGAGAGTAGGAAACACGATATCAAAGATTTCCCTTCATTTTTGCAGTCTATTGATCAAGGCCTTTCTTGAGTTCCTCATTTCAGATCAGTAACAAGAAGAAAATTTAAATATAAAGGAAAGAGGCAGTTTTTGTATGTCTTCATAAAAATCATCTGAGAGACTTTAATTAGTACTGCCCAAACTGCTGCTGCTTTCTTGAGTTCCTGTGGTATAGGAGCAGAGAAAATAAGCATAAAATATATTTGTGAACTTCCAAACAAAGCAAGAAGAACCTTGGAAAACCTGGAAGTCTGTGGATTATTGTCTAACAGTGTTAAATATAATTAGAAATTAATGTGCAAACCAGTTTTCTTTAAAGATTCTTGTTTTTAAGTAAACAATAACAATTTTAGAAATCATTTTATGTTAAAACAGTAATAACTAAAAAAAAAAATTATCTCTTACAGCAAGCGGGAATATTCCAGTGTTACAAAAGGACAAGGATAATACCAATGTCAATGCAGATGTGCAAAAGTTGCAGCAACAGTTACAAGACATTAAGGAGCAGGTAATGATTTTGTTAAATAGTGATTCTCGGATGCTATGTGCTATTTTTTTGGTAAAACTAGTAGAATTTTCTGTAGTACGCATAATTTAAAGTATTGTATCACTTGTAGCATTTGAATATTTGTAATGAATAGTATCAGACTAGGATATTTAGCCAGGTATTTTTCCAAAGTAGAAAACATGTAAATGACTTAATAAACATGGAAAAAATGCCCAGCCACAGTACTAATTAGGAAGTGAAAATTAAAAACCACAGTGAAGGACCTTTTCAAATCTGTTAGATTAGGGAAAGTGTAAAGACTTGATAACAAGTGTAAGGTAGAATGTGTAGTAGTCTTAACTCTTACACTGCTGATGGAATATGAATTAGTAAGAATACTTTGGAAGGTAGTTTGTCATTGCCTAACAAAACTAAACAGGATATTGTTTAGGAATACAAATTTGGAAAAAAATCATATACATGGTGTTTAAAGCTAAGGGGTAGTGGTTTTCTTGACTGGAAAAGGCTGGAAAGAGGCACAAGGGAAGTTTTTAGAGCCAATTACCTGAGTTTCGGTCAGTTTGTGAACTTTTATGGTTTGTATACATATTTGTATATATGTGATAGTTGATAGGAAAAAGCCTGTGTGTATTTGCATAGTGAAGCAAGTGCAAAATTCAGAATGATGGTTATCAGTAAAAGGTGGGTGATTTCTTCAGTTTTTAAAAAATATTTTTAAGAATTTTTTTTAGAAGTAGATGGACACAATATCTTTATTTGTTTTTATGTGGTGCTGAGGATTGAACCTAGTGCCTCACATGTGGGAGGCAAGCGCTCTACCACTGAGCTACAGCCCAGCCCTTGAAGAGGTTTCTGAAGGGGCTTCAAAAGTGAGAGTAGCATTCCATACTTTAAACTGGGTTTTGGTTGTGTTGCTTTTAATATCTTACACATATCAACAAAGTACTCCTTTGTATCTACTCAATATTTAACCAAATCTACAATAAGAGAAAGGAATTGGCTGAAATTTATAGGTATGTGGTAAATAAGAAAGTAAGTCTTTTTTTTTGGCCCTGCCTTACCGTGTTTTAGTCAGCTTTTTTGCTGCTTTGACTAAAAGATTTGACCAGAACAATTTTAGGGAAGAAAAGTTTGAGGGCTCACGGTTTCAGAGGTCTTAGTCCGTAGAAGGCTCACTCTGTTCCTCAGGGCTCCAGGTGAGGCAGAACATCATGGTGAGAGAGTGTGGCAAAGGGAAGAAGCTCACATGGTAATCAGAAGAGAGAGACTCCACTTTCCAGATGCAAAATATATACCCATAGCCACATCCCACCTGTCTACAGTTACCATTCAGTTAATCCTACCAGGGATCAATTCTCGGATTAGGTTAAAGTTACAACCCAATCATTTCTCCTTCAAACCTTATATTGTCTCACACGTGAGTTTTTGGGGGACACTACATCTGAGCCATAACACTTAACTATTTAACCCAACAACTTACTCTGATTCAAAGACTTGAGCAGCAAAAATGTTCTTTCTGTGGTTTGACATTACATCAGTATTACCATGCAGTCATCACTCCTGAGTTTGCTTTCTGAATTTACAAGTAATCTAGTCAATAGATGGTGACCCAGGATAACAAATCACCAGTGGTAACTAGTTTAGAATTGAATATAATGTATTTATTAGGCATTTAAACACCCATCTGAAAAGATGAAAACTCTGACTGGATTAATTTTCTTTTTTAAATTCCAATATTTATATCGTGAATAAGTAAAGATAAAACAGGATTTTAAAGGTTCTTAAGTAAATGAAAATGTATCTGGCTCATTCTAACAAAATAAAACATTTAAAAAAATTTTGGAGCTTCTAATATTTTAGTTCTTTTCTCATTTCACTTAAAGAAAGATGAAATTGATCTTCTGTGAAAATAATTTTATCTCTTACTGTGAATTTAAATTTTGTGGTCTTTTGTTTGTTTGGTTTTTGTTTTGCATTGTGGGGGGTTGAACCCATGGTCTCACATATACTAGGCGAGGCAAGTGCTCTACCACTGAACTAAATCCAAGCCCTTTAAAGTGTTCTTATAATGAATAATGAGACTTTTTTTCCTTTTACTAACTTCATACATTTCACTAGAATAAAAGATGAAGGATTTATGTTGTCTGAAGAGAAACCAGAGTATTATATATACTAATGAGACTTATTGAACTTTGTTATGAATCCTAAAAGTAAGTTCATCCATACTTTTTTTTAAGTGGTGCTAGGGATGGACCCAGGGCTTTGCACTTTGCTAGACAAGTGCTCTTCCATTGAGCCACAGCTCTAGCCTTCAGTGCTACTATATTCATAGTTTAGCATCCCAGAAGAACTTTATTGCTTCTTAAAAATCCAAATTATCATACTTCACAACCTTAGTATTTAAGTAGTTTTAATCAAACTAATTTTTTGAGAAATGTTGGGATTTCATGGAGGAACCCCTGTTAAGGTTATTAAGAAAACCAAAGAAAACATCTAAATAAAACTCTTCACTTAAAACTCTCATCTTTCTATTACCACCTATATCTTCAACAGACAAAAATTAATTTCATTTGTAATTAAGAAAGTATTAATACTAGCCAGCCATGGTGGCAACACTAGCCTGCAACCCCAGCAACTTAGAAGGTTGAGGCAGGAGGATACCAAATTTGAGGCTGGCTTCAGCAACTTAGTGAGATCCTCTCTCAGAATAAAAATATAAAAAAGGCCTGGGGGTGTCTGGTGATGTAGTTCAGTAATCAGGTACCCTTAGGTTTAATCCCCAGTACCAAAAAGAAAAAGAATATTAAAGCAATAGCACAGTATACACAGATATGTTTACTTTTAGAAATAAGAATTACTAGTTATGTAGAACTCTAGAAATTTAGTGAAAATGAAACTATTTTAATGATGCAAAAAGGATGGTTTGGCTTTTTTTTTTTTTTGGTACTGGGAATTGAACTTAGGTGCACTTGATCTCTGAGCCACATCCCCAGCCCTATTTTGTATTTTATTTAGAGACAGGGTCTCACTGAGTTGCTTAGCACCTTGCTTTTGCTGAGCCTGGCTTTGAACTCACAATCCTCCTGCCTCAGCCTCCCGAGCTGTTGGAATCACAGGCATGTGCCACTGTGTCCTGCTGGTGTGACTTTTTTAAAATTCAAAAATATGTGATTTTCTATAGCTTTGCTTTCTTAGAATTCTTACATGTGACAATTGTCTTGGAGAGATGTGGTAAACAATTTAAACCATGATTCATTCATTCTTTCTTTCTTTCTTTTATCTCCAGTATTGTCAAAGTTGGTAACTACATTGCCATATAGACTTCAAACTTATGTCTTTTATGTAGACATTTCTGCTTATGTATTATTTCTTTGTTATATGAGAAAGATACGATTCAGAATGAAGTATAATATTAAGGTAAAATTTGTTGTTATAAGGTAAAATGTTTTTGTGAATAAATATGACTTCCTAGAATATTTTCACAGAAGTATACCTAACACACTAAATTCTTCAAGTATGAAATTTATTAATGTGTAACTAAGGCTGATTGTTTTTAATTTAAGGAATTTTGCATTGCTAGCAGAGCAGTATAGCATATTTCAAGAGTAAGAGCTCTGGGACTATGTAATCTGAATTCATTCTGGCATGCTGCTTGCCTTAAAGGAAGGTTTGAATCCCATTAAGCCTTAGTTTCTTTAGTTTTTTTTAACATGGGAGTGATGATAGTGCTGAGATTGTATGGTATCTAGCTTCCTGCGTGGCAAGTATTCTTGGCTCTATCTGTGCACTGCTCCCACCCTCTAGTATACCTGATATGTGATAGTCTTTGCATGCAAGAGCAGCTGAGTGAGACTAGTTTCATCCATTTCCTGTTATATTTTGGTATTTGCATCTTTTGTTTTAATTAGCATTTATTTTATGTAATACCCTGTGTATTATCCCAATAGAGCAACCAGTATTTATACTTTATACAGATAGCATTTTAAGTGTTCACAAATTTTTAAAAATTGTTTTTAAAAAGCAACAAAACTATTTGAAAAAAATAAAAGAAAATTAATGACAATGGAGTTTTAATACATCACACTTTTAAAATACAAAATGTCTCAGCATTTATTACTTTGTTTTCTCACATTACAGACAATGTGCCCTGTGTGTTTGGATCGTCTGAAGAATATGATTTTCCTCTGTGGCCACGGAACATGCCAGCTCTGTGGAGACCGAATGAGTGAATGTCCAATTTGTCGAAAGGCTATTGAACGAAGGATTCTTTTGTACTGACTAAGAAACACAGTGTTTTGTTAGCTAAAGTATGTGGTCATGGGATCTTTGTAAGCTCTTAAGCTAGTTGGAGGTTCTAATGAATTAATTTCTAATAGCATAGTTTCTTTAGTAGAGTGCAGTTAGACTGTCACTGTATCAGAACAACAACAAAACTCTACAGTTTTGATATCATGAGTTTTCATTTATTTTTTTTAAACTGGAAACATTAAATCCATGGTAATTTCCTTGTAGTTTGTAAGGGGAAAATCCTTTAATGATCTCCTTTTATTTTTATTTTTATTGCATAGTCTCTTAAAATTTATAAATTTGTTAGACCTCCAAATATGTACTTCCACGTACATGTGTATCTTTCAGTTTATTATGATTTTACACAATGAAGTGGCATGGGTACTCTGAAATGTACTGCATCAGATGAAACGAGCAAGTCAAATTATTATGTCACATGTTAAATGATAAAATTATATTATAAATTCCACATGGCTAAGGGAGTATTGAAGGGAAGAGTCTTTTTTTAAGATAATGAGAAGTTATCCAAATGTTCATTTTTGAATTCTTAGTATCACTGGAAGCAGACTAAGGGTAAATGCAAAGTCATTATTCTTTGTTTACTAGACTTAACAGAAAAATTGAATCAAATTACCAGTTTTAAGCAATCATAGTGGAGAATGGAAGTGGGGGGCAATAAAAGAGTACCTGTTGACTGACCATTGACAGTTGCATTTCTAATATTAATGTATGCACTGGTTCAGTCAGCCTTTTAAAAGTACCTGTGAAAAGTGTAGTTTTCCCTGTGATGACTTATCTGGGCTTGATCTAACTCATGCAATGATATAGCCCTGTTTGGGCCTCTGAGGTTCTATTCAGCTTGGATTCATTGTCCAAAGGCAGCAATCTTTTCTTCTCTGTATCTATTACTTCTGACAGTGTTACTGATTCTACCTTCATCAAAGGCCTTACTTTCATTATTCTCTCACATAGTAATTTCTTCTAATAATGAAACAGTCTCTTTGTATCTACAGATGAAGATACTATTTAAACTGCCAACAATATCCAAGATACAGTAAATAACTTAATAGTAGTTACTTGTTTAGAAAGAGTGCCCAGACATTTATAGAAATATGTCTGATTGCCTGTACAATATTGGGGTGGGTGCACACACTTGACTCTAGAGCTTCTACTTGTTTTCTCTCCTTTGAATGAGTAATCTTTTGTATCTAGGGTAAATATATACATAAATGTTTTGGGGTTCCTTGCTGCTAGATTATTAAAAAAAATCAGCTGTTTACAATAATATCTACTATGTACTGTGTATAAGCATACTTCTAAATGTAGTGATATTTTTTATAGTTTCTTTCCCCCCTTAAATCTGTTTAGCTTTTCTTATTTCTGTTTTTCTTCTGTAACACCTGAATGTGAAAGTATGAAGTGTATGGCCCTCATAGCACTGTTACTCACTGTTTAATTATTGGCTGGCTGCTTGTGGAGTCTTAGCAATCCTGTATCTGTGTTGAACTGAGTAATTTTTACATTTTGAACAGTAAGGTTTTGATAAATTTCAAATTTGAAACTTTATGTTGACTCTATATTCAGTTTTCTAGAAAGGGGCCATTGAGACTCTTATAAAAAGTATATTTTGAACTTCTCTTTTTAAAACGGAACATCTCACTAATGATGTTCACATAGACAGACTTTTTGCAAATTTGAAAAAGCAGAAATCAGGATTTTCCTTTCCTTCCATACCATAGACCACTTTACTTTTTCCACTAGGTCAGCAGGTCAGAAGGGAGCATCTAGCTGACTATTATAATTTGGCCAATCTGAGAACTGTGGAAAGGCTTAGCTGTCTTTCATTTAAGTCCCTTTTATTTGTCTTCTGAAGCTGCAGTGCTAAAACTTATATCCCTAAAAAGCAATATCATCTTCCAAGCTAATTTAATTATTTCCATCATATGAAAAATTGTTTTAACTTCTATTATACAAGTTATAAAGTCAGTATAAACTTTAGTGCTAAGTACTTGTAAACTTTGTGTTACTTTGAAGTTTGTTTAGTGAATAGAAAATGTTTCTGTTCATGCACCTAAAACTTAATTTTTTTTTTTTTAGTTTGTGAGGAAGAATAAGATTAAGAATTTAATCATTTAAGTGACTTTTCTCCAACTCTGTGAAACTGCTACCTCTTATATGTCTCTTAGCAGTACTTTGCCGATTAGGTGTGTTTCCTTCTCATTATTTAAACCTTTTTTATCCTGTGCTCAAAAGAACTGTTTTCCTAGAATAATTTTTTTTTTTAAAAAAAACAGCATGCATTTATTCAGAAATGTATTTATTGAGCTTCAGGGGCTAGATATACAACATTGAAAAAAGATCAGCCTCTTAGCACTCTCAGAATTTATTGTGTGGCAGTTGTATATTTGAAGTCCTATCTGTAGACTAAAGAAAGAAATCCAAAGGCACTGATAGCATTTCTTCCTAATGTTTCAGAAGACTTATCAGTGAGTAATATTTGGATTCCCTTTCTGTACCCCCTCATACTCTCACATTTTCTCCTTTATTCTTCAGCTCTGTTACTCCAGACACACACAATTACCAGATGGTGCTATCCTAATTGTATATGTTCACATCGTTTAACATTTTTACTTATACTATATACATATTTAATTTTGTCAGGAGCAAGATGTTCAAGAAAAGATAATTTTGTATTAGTAAAGGAATATTATTATTAGTCAAGTGTTTAGCTGGATGAATTATGCTTAAAATATTTATAATTTTAAACATTGCGGATTAACCAGCTAGCTACTGAAGCATAAAATTAATTGATAGATAATACTGCAAATGCCTTTATTATATTTTTGATGGCTTTAGGCTGCACAAGACCATTTTAGCATATTGAAATGCTTGTTGCTTAAGATTTGTCCAGTTCAAATTTCAAAGCTTGCTGGGTCATTTTTATGCACTAGAAACATCCTACCTAGTTATGTGTTCCTTAATTGCTGTTCTATGTTTATTCTGAATTCTGGACCCTTTTTGGACTAGAAATTAAACTTATGAATAAAGAAAATGAGTCAGGACATTGGGGTTGCAATATGTGGGAAACAGAAAAGTTGGTGTTTGAGTGTAGAGGAAAAAAGGATCATGTAGATTTCATCAAAGCATTAATGAAGAGAGTATGCTTAATTGAATAACAAAATGGGTCTCTTAACCAAACATTTAGTTTAGCTTAATCCACAGTTGTTTTGTAAATTATAGATTTAACTACAGCTTGCTTTTTTTTAATCCAAAAGGAAAAGCACTTATCCTCTCAGTGTCTAAAGTGTTTTATAGTAATAATTTGTATAAAAATCGAATTTTGGAATAGATTTTTTTGGTTTTTTTTTATTGTGGTAAAAAAACACATAACATAAAATTTGCCATCTTAACTATTTCTAAGTGTAAATTCAGTAACTGTTAAATACATTTACATTGTTGTGAAACAGATCCCTAGAATTTTATCTTTGCAAAACTGAAATGTTGTGCCTATTAAACAACTCCCCTTTTCTCTCACTCCTCTGTGGAATGAAATTTTGACCATGTAGAAACCCAACACCTGAATTATTCAGTAGTTAGTGTTTTCACACTGTAAAGTCATAGTGGGGTCTCTAAAATTTGGGGGCAATAGCATTTCTCTTCCTCTGCCCCAATTGTTATTAATTATATTTGGGTAGATTTTAAATGCTTGTTAATTGAAAGAGTTTGTTATTTCACTCTGAGTCAAAGGGGAGAAACATACTTTAAGTATCATAATTAGGTTAACTTTGAATTTGTAGCATATTGGGAAGGTAATAGATTTTCACAAATTATGTGTGCCTTTTTGTTGAAAATGTCCATTGTCTTTAAATTTACTTTTCAAAGTTTCAAAATGTTTTTCTCTCAAAATGGTAACCTAATTTCACTTGCTTGAATATTATGATAGGAATGCTTACTGGTATTACTTGATAATCATATATATCCTTGGAACTTTAACATACACACATATATATTAATGGCAGTATTAGTAATTCCACTTGTACTTTAAAACATTAAATTTGAGGAAACTTTTTAATGTCTTGTGTATAGTGCTTTACTACAGTGAGGGGGAATATTCTTTAGATTGAGCTTCAATGTACTGATAAATGGTTACTAGTGAGTGAAACTACAGTATCAATATGAACTAGATGGTGGAGCTGATGCATTAAAATTGTAAGTTGCATTTTCTACCTCTTTTTCTGTCAGAGTATTACTTTTTCCAGCATAATTCTTCTTATGTGTGAGTAAAGAGGAAATGAGAACCTGAGCTTAAAATTGAGATTTTTAGTTTGTTGAGAACTTAAGTGGTAGGTACAGGAGAAGTGACTTGTCACATTAATTTGGTGCCTGAATCCGTAACTATAAGATAATTGATGTGTACAAAATGTCTAAGATAATATTGCTGAAGATTTTAATTTTCCTGTATAGTCTCTTGATTTTGTTTCATAAACATGAATTCTTTCCTCCAAAAAAAATGATCTTATAATTTTTATAAAATAATTAAATGTGCCATTTTGTTTGAGATATAATTTCAGGAAGCTATTGAAAGTTCTGACTCAGGGCTTTTTAACAGTTAAGCAATTGTTAGTTATCTTTTGGAAACTCCATCTACATAATTCTTCAGTGCCTTGAAAGAATTATTAACTTGGCAACACTATTAAACTTTATAGAAGGTGGTCTTTAGTACACGTGTGTCCTTATATACACGTTTGTAAGTCATACTGCTTAGCTTGTGTAATAGTGATACTGCACATGTGCTGGGTTTGCATAATTCTTTAAAGGAAGTTTTCTAGATTTGCACTTGATATTTTTTTTTTAAATACTGATGATTTATGGCCATGACACTGTTAACCAGGAAAATGTTTCTATGTTGTCATTATGCAAAGTAATCTGTAAGTAATTTCTGGGAAGAGGAGAGAGAGAGAGAGAGATCTTACACAGTTTGCTATTTAGTAGTCAAGGAGGATCAGTTTGGGAAACACATTGTCTTCCCCTCAAATGAAACAAAACAAAACCTTTGTTCAAGTGATTCCATTTAAAAATATTTTAAAACGAAATTTTGAATTGCATGTCATTCTTCATTCTAGTCCTACAGATTAAATCCACAAGATTGTTTTTCTATGTTCAGTATGCTTGTGTCTTTCTAAATGCATTCTATTCAGTGATAGAGAACAGTTTTAGTAGTGTTTTCCTCTGTATTCAAGAATTGTTTAGCTTTCAGCATTAAGTTAATAATCTTATTTGTGGATGTAGTTATGTATGGAAAATGATTCTTGCTTACTATCCTTTGTTAAAAAAATGCTTAGTAAGAGCTAAGCTTTTAAAAACAAATGCAGACATTTACCATTAATAAAATATGTGGTGTAATATCATAGAATGCTTTTCTCTGATTTTTTTGAAAACTATTCTTTATAGTAATATACATGAATTTTTATTTTTAAGGCATTTGAAAACAAATCTCAATACATCAAAAAAAATCTATTATTGTTGGAAAGGAAATTACCATATCTTTGAGAGACAAGGACATTCATCTCCAACTCAATATAAGAAGTAAGCATCCACATCTAGAAGGCTCCCATTGCAATTGTTTACATTTCAGGTACCTCTATCTAAGGGCCAAAGAAGCTTTTCATATTTTAACACCTCCACACCCTTTCAGGATTAAAGTATATTGCGAAAATAGTCTGAATAGGATAAACTTCATAAAAAGTAAATCAGTCAGGAAGACTCAACTTTTCTTTTTAAAAAAACATCTTATTCCTCTTCAAATTCAGATGTAGATTTCATTTTCAAAAGGTAGACATTTTAGAGCAATGATTTCTTTGGCTTTTTTAGTGTTTTGTGACTCTATAAGTCATTGAATGGTTTAGGGGGTTATTTTTGCAAGTTAATACAGCACTTATTTGTGAGGTTGAGAGGTTGTCTAGTTCTAGTTTGAAAGATGTGCATCTCACATGCTTAAGAGAAAAAAACATCTAAACAAAATTTTTTGTTTATCTGAAAGAAGCATGTGTATTCCAACTTTAAAATTGTGAATTTATTTTGGGTAACCTCTGATTGTATTCTTTGTTTATTTTTGTTGCTGTATAATTAGATATTTCATGCTAATGTCTTATTGAATTGAAACTGTATAATAGCTTTTTGAAATAAAGAAATTTTAGAAAATCTGCTTTATATTTATCATTGACAATTATTCATCCTTCACAGAGGTTAAAATTAGTTAATAGTTGTATAGTACAGTGTTTTCCAAACTTAACTTTTAAATAGTGTATTGCAGAGCAAGAATAAGTAGGAATTTAAAGGGGTACATGGATTAAAATAGAATACCAAAATCGATCTCTCAGATAAATTTCTGAAGAATGATTATTTGGCTACTAGTTTCTCCCTTTATATATATATGTTAAAAAAAAAACTAGTTGATAAATTCATTTTTATTTTATTAAGGACAAAAAATTATCAAATGTTACATGATATAAACATATAAGACTAAATCTGTAACAGAGACCATCAGTTGCTGAGAGAATGACATGCCAAGGGTACCATTAGGCAGTGCTGCTTCTGCATGATGCTCTAATCAAATGTAATACATTTATACTTTTCATGATAGGTTCTTGCATTCATGGATATTACAACTTTCTCAAAAAAGTTTTCAAAGCAATATGTTACTTTTATTTCCATGTTCTCTTCTTTCTTCCTACAAAACTAATTAATCTTGAGCACAACATTGACAAACAGTGTAGAAATGCTTTTATAGGTGAGATTAACCCTCATTTGGTAAACAACCAGTAAGTCTGTTTACAGACTCAGTATGGACAAATATGAAAGGGAAAGGTTCAAGGGAGGACCTCACATGGCGGAACAGAAACCGCCATCAGCTGGATCTAATTGGCATCTACAGATTAATTCATCCAGTGACATCGGAATACACACAACTCTCAAGTTTACATAGAACATTCACTACAAAAAAACCTCATTCTGGGCCTTTAAAATAAACTTCAGTGAATTTTAAAAGATAAGAAATCACACACAGTATTCTCACAGACCACAATGGAATTAAACTAGAAATCAACAACAGGACAGCTGGAAAACCCCCAAGTACTTGGAGAATAAACAACATGTGGGCCAAAGAAAAGAGAAATTTTAAAATACTCCAGTTAAATGAATATACAAACTATTGATATTTGTGGGAGGTACCTGTAATACCAGCCATTTGGGAGGCTGAAGTAGGAGGACTGCAAGTTTGAGGCTAACTCCTGCAATTTAGTGAAATCCTGTCTTTAAATAGATCTGGGATGTAGCTCAGTGGAAGAGCTACCCTGGGTTCCATCGCTAGTATCACAAAAACAAGACAACAACAACAAAATAAAAACTAAATTGTAGGATGCAGCCAAAAAATAGCAACCTCTTGGAGACAAATGGTTAACGAGTATATTAGAAAAATGTAAAATCATTAATCTGAGCTTCCACTTCAAAAAGAACAAAGTTCAAATAATCAGAAAAGAAATAGAAATTAAAGCAGAAATCAATAAAATTGAAAACAGGAAATAAAATCAAGCAGCCAAAAGCTGATTCTTTGGAAAAGAAAAAAAAAAGTGATAAACTTCTGGCCAGCTTAACTAAAATTAAAGAAGGTATAAATTACTGAAATCAAAGTGAAATGGGTGCTGTCATTATAAATTCCAAGAAGGTCAAAATACGAACAATTCTAGCCCTACAGATTAGATGACTTAGATGAAATGGACTAATTTCTTGAAAGCTATGCTACACAAGGAGAAATAAATAATCTGAATATCTATTGAAGAAATTGAATCTGTGGCTGGGGTTGTGGTAGAGGACTTGCCTAGCACGGGGGAAGCACTGGGTTTGATCCTCAGCATCACATAAAAATAAATAAAGATAATCTATACATCTACAACTAAAAAATTTTTTTAAAAAGATTGAATCCATAATAACGTGTGTGTGTGTGTGTTACTGAGGATTTCACTGAAGGCTTTTGTTTAGGTTAGGTCTCTTGTCTACCACTAAGCTTTATTTCTAGCCCAATGATTAATCTTTCAAAACAGAAAGCAGCAGGACCAGATGAGTTTATTGCTGAATTCTTTGAAACTTTGAAGGAAGAAATTATACCAGTTATCTACAATCTGTCTTCCAGAAAATAGAAGCAGAAGGAACACTTCATGAATTGTTCTGTGAAAACAGTATTACCCCAAATCAGATAATGACATTACAAGAATGGAAAATTAAAGGCCAAAACCTCTGATGAATGTAGATGTAAAACTCCTCAACAAAATGTTAGCAAACCAAACCAGTCATGTATAAAAAAAAAAAATACATATGAAACCCCAAACCAAGTGAAATTCATTCCAGGTATGCAAGGCTGGTTCCACATTTGAAAGTCAATGTGATTCATCACAGAGGCTGAAGAAGAAAAAAGCCCCAGTCATAATACAAATTCTCAGCAAACTAGGAAGAGGGGAAGCTCTTCAATTTGATAATTTACAAAAACACTACACTTAATACCATACTTGCTTTTCCCCTAAGATTGGGAACAAGGGAACAATGTTGTCTTTCATGATTCTTATTCAGCATTGTACTAAGTCCTAGCAATGTGATAAGGAAAGAAAAGGTATACAAATTGGGAAGGAAGAAATTATCTTTGTCTACATAGTTTTCTATGTAGAAAATCCCAAAGAATTAAAAAAAAAAAAAAATGTCTTTTGAAAGGCACCTAGAAACCACTTCAGATGCAGGAACTTATGCAAGAGATTTTATTAAGTGGACAGGCAGAGTGTGTGCCCACAGGGTGAGAGAGAGAGAGAGGAGGAGAGAGGGAAAAGGAGTGAGAGTGAGGAGAAAGAGAAAAAATGGCGGGGGGAGCTATTCTTAAGTAGTGGAATTTCATGGGCTAATAACAACGGACCAATGACTGACTAGGAGGTTTGCGGGTTAACAATCTGGACCAATGACTGATGAGAATGTTCCGCAGGCTGACAATGGCTGGCTAGGATGTTTGCAGACTGACCATCTGGGTTGTAAAATGGTGTGTGGCAGGGGCAGAATGGCAGGGGCAGAATACCTGCGGCAGCAAAATAGCAGATCTGATGCTTATATTTTTAATAGTAAGTTTGCAAGGTTAATAAAAGTCAACTACTATACTATATACCAGCAGTGAAAGATTTTGAAATAAAAATACCATTTATGTTAGCACCAAAAAGAATTCAAAATCCTAGGATATAAATCTAACAAGATACGTACAGGAAAACTATGTAGAGGAAACCTACAAAACTGATGAAAAAAAAGTTTTTATGTTACTAGGTAGGAAGATTCAGTATTGTAAAATGTCAGTTTTTCCCAACTTGATCTATAAATTCTATGCACTCTTAATAAAAATCCCAGCAAGTTATTTTGTAGATATTGGTAAACCGATACAAAAGTTTATAGAAAGGGAAAGATCTCATATTAGCCAACACAACGCTGAAGAACACAGTTGGAGGACTGACACTACCTGATTTAAGGACTTAAAATATAAAGCAATCAAAACAGTTTGATATTGATGAAAGTATGGACAGTCCAGTGGAATGAAATAACCCCAAACTAGAGCCACACAAATTGAATTGACAGGTCTTTAATAAAGAAGCATAGGCATTGAAATGGAGGAAGAGTAGTCTTTGAGAAATGGCAATAGAACAACTGAACATTCAAATGCAAAAAACAAAAATAAAAAGACCAACACAGGCCTTATATTTTCAAAACAATTAAGTCAAAATGGATTACAGATTTAAATATAAAATTCCAAGCTATCAAACTTCTTGAAGATAACACAGGAAAACATCTAGGAGACTTTGGGTTTGGTTTTGTGTTTTTTAGATAAAATAATGAAAGTATGATCCAGGAAAGAAAAGCCTGATAAGGTGGACTTCATTAAAACCAAAGAGTTCTGTTTGTGGTGCACGCTTGTAATCTCAGCAACTCAGGAGACTGAGGCAGCAGGATCTCGAATTTAAAGCCAGCCTCAGCAGATTAGCAAGACACTTAGCAACCCAGGGAGACCCAGTCTCTAAATAAAATATAAAAAAGGGCTGGGGATGTGACTTAGTGGTTAAGCACCTCTGGGTTCAATCCCAGTATCAAAAAAAAAAAAAAGAAAGAAAGAAAAGAAAGATAAACTACAGAAAAACATTTTTGGATGAAATGTTTGCAAAACATACTTGCTAAAGAACTTGTATCCAAAATATCCAAAGAAAACAACCCAATTTAAAAATGAGCAAAAGTTCTGGACTCTTTACTAGAGAAGATAGGAATATGACAAACACGAAAAGATGCTCAGCATCATATGTAATTAGGGATTACTGTTTAAAGCAACAATGAGGTGGTACCATTCTTAGGTGGCTAAGATTCAAAACAAAAACAACAACAAAAAACTGGTTCACCAAATGGTGAAAAGGAAGTGGAGCAACAGGTGAAGGATATGGAAAATGACAACACCCCAAAACTGTCAGACCTGGAGGAAAAGGAAAGAGGAAGGCAATCATTAATCCTCTCCCAGTAAATTCTTTCCCAGTAACAATGGGAAAAAGCAGACTTTGATCCCTTCCTGTGTTCATCCCCAGCATCTCCTCCAAAAGCTAACATTCGCCCCTTCCCATCCACAATGGGTCCTGAAGGGAGGAGGTGAATACTGAAACGCTGGGCCCAGGACTTTTTACCTTTTCCCATTGCAGATGAGTCCTGGAAAGAGGAAAGCAAATAGAGATGCTCTGGGTAACAGTGAGTCCCAGAGGGAGAAGTTAAGCAATGATCATCGAGCTCTGAGCTTTTCCCAGTGACAATGAGTTTCAGACTTTTTACAACTTTTCTCCTGACTGCCTAAACCAACACATTCTGCCTCAGTCTCCAATGACTAATTACTTGTAAACTGTAAAACTAAAACCCCTTCCTTAACTGGTGGCCAGTTTTTCACCTTGAAAATGAGCCCTTCTAGTGCCTGATAGGTTCCTCTGCAGAATAAACCATGTTAATTCTGCCTATCCAAGAACATGGGATGTCTTTCCATTGTCTACAGTCTTTCTCAATTTCTTTTTTTAGTGTTCTATAATTTCCATTGTAGAGCTCTTTTACCTCCATGGTTAAACTAATTCCAAGTATTTTATTTTTGCGGAGGCGGGAGGAGGTTATTGTGAATAGGATGGTTTTCCTGATTTCTTCTTCTGCTGAATCACTGTTGGAATATAGGAAAGCTATTGATTTATGGGTATTGAGCTTATATCCTGCCACTTTGCTGAACTCATTTAGAAGTTCTAGATGTCTTCTTGTGGAGTTTTTTGGGTCTTCTAGATATAGGATCATATCTGCAAACAGATAATTGCCTTCTCCTTTTCCTATTTGTATCCCTTTGATTTCCTTCTCTTGACTGATTGCTAATGTTTGAGAACTGTGTTGAATAGGAGTGGCAAAAGTGGACTGCCTTGTTACTGATTTTAGAAGAAATGCTTTTAGTTTTTTTTCCATTTAGTATGCTGTTGGCTTTGGGTGTGTCATAAATGGCCTTTATGGTGTAGAGGTAAGTTCCTTCAATTCCTAGTTTTCTCTAGTGTTTTTAGCATGAATGGGTGCTGGATTTAATCAGAGGCCCTTTCTCCTTCTATTGAGATGATCATGTGATCCTTGTCCTTAATTCTGTCTAAGTGGTGAATTACATTTATCGATTTGCATATGTTGACCCAACCTTGCATCCAAGGAATGAAACACCCAGTTGGTCATAGTGTATTATCTTTTTGATGTATTTTTGAATGCAGTTTGCTAATATCTTATTCAATATTTTTCCATCTATGTTCACCAAGCGTGTTGGTTCATAGTTTCTTTCCTTGATGAGTCTTTGGTTTTGGTATCAGGGTTATACTGGCTTCATAAAATGTATGTGGTAGTATTCTCTCCCTTTCAATTTCATGGAATAATTCAAGAAAGATAGCTGTTAGAGTTTCTGTAAAGGTCTGGTAGAACTCAGCTGAGAATCCTTCTGGTTCTGGACTTTTCTTTTGGAAGGCTTTTAATTGCTGTTTCAATTTCATTACTTGATATTGGTCTGTTTAGACTTTCTATATCTTCCTGATTCAATTTGGGCATGTCATATATGTCTAGAAATTTATCAATGTCTTCCATACATTGGATTATAAATTTTCAAAATAGATTCTGATAATCTGCTGAATTCCAGAAGGGTCTGTGGTGATATCTCCTTTTTCATTTCTTTCTTTCTTTTTTTTTTTTTTTCCACATAAATAAGGGAGTTTATTAAGCAAACAAAGTGTCTCCCTGCAGGGTAAGAGAGAAAATGAGAGGAAGAGAAAGGGAAAGAGAAAGGGCGCGTGCTAGAGAGAGTGGAAAGCGAGGAGAAAGAAAGCAAATGTGTAGGAGAGAAAAGCAAGAGAAAAGATGGCGGGGGTAGCTACCAGGAAGCAGTTGAATTCTGCTGGGCTGACAGGGAACCAATAATGGAGAAGGATACTTGCAAGCTGACTGATGAACCAATAGCTAGCTAGGATGTTCACAGACTGACAGTAGTTGGGAGGCGGGGAAATGGCTTCAATGGAAAGGGCAGGGGAGCAGCTTTGTACATTATATTCCCCCTTTCTGTTTTTATAAGAAAATCTTTTGTTCTCCAGTTCTTTCCAAAGCTCCTTTTTCATTTCTGAACTTGTTGATTTGTGACTTCTTACTCTTTTGATAAGTTTGGCTGGGGTTTGACTAAAGTTATGTCAATTTTATTTATCTTTTCAGAGAAACAATTCTTTGCTGCACTGATCCTGTGTATTGTTTTCTTATTCTCAATTTCATTGATTTTGGCTCTGATTTTAATTATTTCCTGTTTTTTACTGGTCTTGGAATTAGTTTGTTCTTCTTCTAAGGCCTTCAAGTGGAGCATAAGCTTATTTATTTGGGATCCCTCTAAATTTTTTAACACTTTTTTAGTTGTAGATGGACACAATGCTTTTATTTTATTCATTTATTTTTATGCGGTACTGAGGATCAAACCCAGTGCCTCACACATGCTAGGCAAGTGCTCTGCCACTGAGCTACAGACCCAATCCCTAATTTTTTAATGTGGGCACTTAGTGCTATAAATTTTCCTCTTAGAACTGCTTTCATACTTTCCAAGAGATTTTGATATACTGTATCTCTGTACTCATTCATTTCTAAGAATTTCTTTATTTCTAGTCTCATTTCTTCTTTGATTCATTCTTCATTTAAGAGACTATTGCTTAATCTCCATGCGTTTATGTGGTTTCTGTTATTTTTCTTGCTGTTGATTTCTAGTTCATTCCATTATGATCTATAGAATACTGGGATTATATATGGGATTTTTTTTGTATTTACTAATATTTGCTTTATGACCTAACATATGATCTATCCTGGAAAAAGTTCCACACACTGCTGAGAAGATAAATTCAGCTAGCATCAATATTTTTAGTAGCCAAACATTAAAAACAACTCAAATGTTCAACAATTTAAATGTCATAAATTATGGTATACTCATATAATTGAATATTATACAGCAATTAAAATGAATGAATTATTGGGCATGGTAGTGTATACCTCTATTCCCAGTGACTCAGAAGGATTGCAAGTTTGAGGCCAGCCTCAGCAAGTTAGCTAATCTGTTTTGAAATAGAAGAAAAAAAATGAACTGGGGAAGCTGGGGAAGCTGGGTGTGATGGCCACGCCTATAATCCCAGGAATTCAGGAGGCCGAGGTAGGAGGATCACAAATTCAAGGTCAGCCTGAGTGACTTAGACCCTGTCTCAAAATGAAAAATAATAAAAGGACTGGGAATGTAGCTTATTGGCAAAGCATCCCTGGGTTGAATCCCCAGTACTGAAGGGAAGTGGGGAAGGCAGGTGGAGGAAGTACACACTCAGGAAAGAGGGTGTGTAGTTGCCCTGTCTTAGTCTGGGGTTTCAACATTTACAGAGGGACAGTAGCTGAGGAGTTGAACTAGAGGGCAGGGAAGGGTAATGCAATTTTGTGCCGGTTTTCCTTGTGCCCGTCCATTGCCCACGAATATTCCGATCAGGCTGCTTCCTGCGTTGCATGTCTCATTAGCTGCTTAACTCTCACTCTTGTGGTTTTATTGCTTTTTCATCAGTCAGTTGGCAAGCTGCAGGAAAGGATGCAGGCACAAGGATGTGGGCGGGGTTGCTCACAAGTTGTTTATTCTGCATCCCTGTGGCTGTGGGCATTTCTCTTTTGAGACTCTGTATTCCTAAATTCTTATCTCACCATGACCACTCCTTGGGTTTGATAATTTTCTAGAATGGCTTACAGAACTCAGGGAAACACTTCATTTACATTCAATAGTTCATTATAAAAGATACAGAGGAACAGTTAAAGGGTCTAGAAGGGTCCTGAGCGCAGGAGTTTCTGTCCCTGTGAAGTTGGGGTGCACCACCCTCCTCCATACATGGGTACGTTCACCAACCTGGAAGCTCATTAAATCTCCTTGTTTGAGAATTTTTGCAAACTTCCCTCTCCCGCCCTGTCTCCTTCCCCAAGGCTGGTTGGTGGAGATGAAAGTTCCAACCCTCTAATCACCTGGTGTTTTGGGTGACCAGTCCCATACGATGGCTACCTGGGGACCCTCCCCTAAGTTACCTCATTAGCATAAACTCAGATATGATCAAAAAGGGATCAAGATGAAGAACAAAAGAGACTCTTACCACAGGAAATTTCAAGGATTTTAGGAGCTCTGTGTCAGAAACCAGGGACAAACACCAAATATATTTCTTAATACACTACAGATTCTAGTTACCTAAGATATATAACTAGAAGTAGAATTATTGGGTCATTTGATAACTCTGTTTAAACTCTTGAGAAACTGCTGGAAAAAAAAGACCAGGTGCTGTGTGATTTCATTTATGTGAAGTGTTCATAATAGTCAAATCCATAGATTTCAGGGATGGCCTGATGGCTCAGGGAAGGAGTGAATAAGAAGTCCCTATTAAATGGTGCAGGGTTTCTTTAAAAACAACAACAACAACAACAACAACAACAACGTTTTGTTTGTTCTTTTTAATTATACAGGGTTTCATTAAAATTTTTTTTTGTTTGGTCTTTTTTGACATATTATATATACATGGAGTAACCACAAGTTCCCATCCTTGTGGTTGTACATGGGGTGGAGTTACACTGGTCATGTAGTCACATATTAATGTAGGAAAGTTACGTCCAATTCATTCTACCAACTTTCCTATTGCCATCCTCTCTTCCCTTCATTCCCTTTTGTCTAATGCAAAGTACTTCTATTCTTCCCTACCCCACCCCCTTATTGTGTGTTAGCACCTGCATATCAGAGAGAACATTTGGCCTTTGTTTTTTTGGGATTGGTTTATTTCATTTAGCATGATACTCTCCAGTTCCATTCATTTATTGGCAAATACCATAATTCCATTCTTTTTATGGCTGAAGTAATAATCCATTGTGTATATATACCACATTTTCTTTATCCATTCCTCTGTTGAAGGGCACCTAAGTTGGTTCCTTAGCTCAGCTATTGTGAATTGAGCTGCTATAAACATTGATGTGGCCATGTCACATAGTATGCTGATTTAAAATTCTTTGGATATATGCTGAGGAGTAGGCGTATGACTGTGTCATATGGTGGTTCCATTCCAAGTTTTTTGAGGAATCTCCATACTGCTTTCCAGAGTGGCTGCACCAATTTGCAGTCCCACCAGCAAATGAGTGAGGGAACAGGGTTTCTTTTGGGAGTGCTGAAAATATTGTAACTAGATAACGATAATGGTTGCACAACTCTGTAAATTCACTAAAACCCACTGAACTGTATACATTTTAATGTGGTGCATTTTATGCTGGGTATAGTGGTCCTTGTCTGTAATCCTAGCAACTCCAGAGGCTGAGGTAGGAGGATCACAAGTTCAAGGCCAGCCTGGGCAATGCAGGGAGACTCTAAGCAACTTAGCAAGACTCTGTCTTAAAACAAAACAAAACAAAACAAAACACAACAAAAAGACTGGGAATGTAGCTCAGTGGTAAAACATCCATCCCATCCCAGAGTTCAATTCCCTGAGGTATTTTGTGATAGTAGTGAAAAACTGACTAACATGGAGTCAAAGAAAGAAAAGTCAGAAGTCAGGCACAGAAGCAGATGACTTCCATGCCAGCGATGTGGGAAGCGGAGACAGAAGCAGGCAAGTTTGAGGTCAGCCTCAGCAACTTAGTGAGACCCTGTCTTAAACCCCAGTGTGTGTGTGTGTGTGTGTGTGTGTGTGTGTGTGTGTGTGTGTGAGAGTGAGAGAGAGAGAGAGAGAGAGAGAGAGAGAGAGAGAGAGAGAGAGAGAGAGAGAATGAGGAAAAAGAGGAAAAACATGAGGAAAGTAAAGAGAAGCTCCTCTCAGAGTTCAGAGCCTGGGGCCCTTGGGAGTGAGACTGCGTCATGTTTTGGGTATGAAGTGTCCCCCAAAGACTCGTGTGCTAAAGACTTGGTCCCCAGTGCAGCCGTGTTAGGAGGTGGAACTTTGGGGAAGTGATTGGATCATGAGGGCTCTGAGGGCAACAGCGGATTAATCCATGGACAGCTGAATGGACTACTGGGATGTAGTGGAGACCATAGGCGGCAGGACCTGGTGGAAGATGTAGGTCACTGGGGGCGGGTCCTGGAAGGGCGCTTCTTGTCTTGAGCCTCCTTCTCCCTCCCTCTGCTTCCTGACCGCCTTGGCAAGTCAGCTCCACCATGCCCTTTCCACCTCCATCCTCTGCCTCACCACAGCCTGCAGCAAGGCAGCCAGCCACCCACGGACTGAAACCTGCAGACCAAAGTAAATGTTCCTCCTCTAAGTTGTTTATGTCAGGTATTTTGGTCACAGCCATGAAAGGCTGACGAACACAGAGACCTAGGAAGTCGCGATCCAGGGCTGCCCTGACTTGGTGAGTTGGGAGATCAGGGGAACGAAGTCGTGGGCATCAGCCCAGGGGCCCCGGGCAGGCAATCTGGTTTCCGCTACCTGCTTTCTCCAGTTTAACTCAGGTTCTGTTACCCTTCAGCCCGCGTCTCCTCTTCTCTAAGGCCGAGGAGGCCTTGCTCAACCCTTGCACCCACTGTTGGGGGGACTCAGGCCTGTGTGCGGGCCCAGAGCTCCTCTATGCTGTTCTCTCCTCCTGGACCACTGAGGGCTTCTTATGCCAGAGCATTAGGGGCCTCAGACCGCAGGCTGGGCAAATGGGGGTTGTCTCCTCCTAGTTGCAGAAAAGATCGTACTTCTGGGTAGGATCCTAGGCATTTCCTCTGGAAAGATAAGTGAAGACACACACCATAGCCTGGTATGGGGCTGCTGCTCTACGGGGAGGGGCTGGCGCTCTCTGGGCCTCCACCCCCAGGCCCCTCTGGAATTCTGCTTGCACAAGGGAAACCAGGCTTCCTGGACAAGAAGCGTTCCCACCTACATGTTCCCTGTCAAACCAGATCTCAAGTGGAGAAATTATTCATTTACAGAAACTTCTATTCAGTTTAACGATGTTCTGAGTGTGGATTAATGAACATCATGATACCTAGCAAGTATGACATCATGTTTAATGAAAGCAACCTAAACATCTATTTAGTACCTACTATGTGTCATACACACATCATAGATTCAATCATTAACACCCTGAGTTTTATTTACCTATGAGGATAGGAAGGCTCAGAGAAATTAAACAAAGTACCTACAATCTTTCATCTGTCAGTATCTGTGCTAATATTCCAAATTAGTTTTCTCTCTTCTTCTTTCTTCTTTTTTTAACATCTGAAGTCCATGTTCCTGACATCACACACCTGCTGCCTTCGATGAGATCTCTGAAAGGTGTCAGTAAAAAAGCTGACCTGAGAAGTAATTGTAAATGAAAGTGTCAAGTTGAATGGGAAGAACCGGGCAGTTAGAAACCCACCTCACCTTCTGCTCTTTGAATTTGTACGGTGAAGGAACTACCAGGGAATTTTAGCGGAACTGGGATCTTTGTTAGCTGCAGCAACCTCTTAGTACCACTAGGGGTCAGTAAAATCCGCTTATTGGTTTTCGGTCTTGCTCTGGCCGGACTGCTCACAGGGCCCTGAAGATCATTCAGTGGGTGAACTGAGCTCGGCCTTCACTGGTCTCTGCTCCATTACACACACTGCATCTGTGTGCCATCCTCGCACTACCACGTGGTGGGAAACACAGGTACGGAGCAGAGAATTCCAATTCGTTTCTTACTTTTTTTTTTTTTTAATATTTTCATTGGTTGCTGATGAACCTTTATTATAGATTTATCTGTATGCAGTGCTGAGAATGGAACCCAGTGCCTCACACATGCAAGGCAAGCGCTCCACCACCAAGCCACAATCCCAGTCCCTCATTTCTTACTTTTAAAGTGGGGTTTTAGTTAAAAACTGCTGTACATGAAATACGATTATGACCGATTTCTTTAATATTTCATATCTTGTAATTGTATCTGAGTTAAGATTAAGAACAAGATTTGTTCAAGAACAATGATTTGTACAAGACAATAATAACGTAGTGAACGTGTATGAAGTGCCTTCCAAGTGACAGGCACCATAGTTCCTGTTTTACGTGGCCTTTGAATTCTGGCAGTCAGGCCCAGAGTCTCGGCCCTGAGGATTGTAACAAACTGCCTCTCTACCAGAGAAACAAAAATCAGTGTCCTCCATGGTGCTGGAGGGGAAGGTTTTCAGTTATATATGCTAATATTAACATTGGGTAATAAATATTTGTGGGACCAGAACACATATAATTTGAGTACTTTCTTTAACAAAATAATAGAAAATGACCAACACATTCTGTATCCAGAATTAAAGTTTCAAATTTTATTATGATTAAAAATATAAATTTGAAATTAAGTATATTATTATGCATTTGTATATGAAGTATAATTACGTATACCTATGCATATATTCATAAATATGTGTGTATATTATCTCTTTCATAAAAAAGAGAAAATGACCAATGTAAACATTGATATGAAACTAGATTTTTATTTGGAATGAGAAAATAAATCATAAATCACAATTAGAAAAAAAGACTATACACATCTCCAAATCCAGAAAAAAAGCATATTTTTTTTTAATAAACTTCCTGACATATCTAATGCCTTTTCACTCCTATATCTTTGTTTTTAAACTCTTTTCAATAGAAGGGAGATCAGTGGAATAGAGGAAGTGGACCAAGGGGAGGGAGCAGGGGAAGAAAAGGGCAGGTACAGTTGGAACAAAACTGACCCAATCCTATGGTTATATTGTGTGCATATACAAATATGTAAAAACTAGTTTCACTATAATGCATAATTATAATGCATTGGTTAAAAAACTAAGAATTTAATAAATAAAATGGAGATTTTAAAGTTCAAAAGAAGTCTTTATCTTTCAATGTGTTGAAAATTTTGTAAACTCTTTTCTTAAATAGATGAAGGAGGAAGATGGTTTAGTTATTCCATTTGCGTGGTTGCTTGAGAATTATAATTGGGATGCATATCATGTGAGGTTCCACATGCAGACATAACTTGCTTTTTGTAATGTTGCTGTACTTTTATTCCATACAAATACAGAATTTCTGAAAATTGCATTTCATGCCATCTCCTTTAAAGAGAAAAAAATAAAATGTAATCATAATTGTATATACCATATTATCAAGTATACTCTTGGCAGGAGAGGACTTCCATCTTGACTAGGTGTTAGTGGCATCTCTGGCTTGTGATTTTTGCATCTGATGATTGAAAGAATTTTTCCAACCAGCTTCTGGCTGCATTCATTTCAAACCTTCTTTGTTCTCCACAATTTGCATATTTCTGATGCTCAATACCACAGGCCACAGCATATTGGGGGCATCCCCGACCCTATCCATCATACCAGGCAGGGAAAGTTTTCTTAGATGCCAGTTCTATACCTGGATAACTTAGAAATAATTTAAGTGTGTGCAGAAATAACTGGAAGCCACATTAATGAACCCAACTAAACTCCAAATAAATGTATCCTTAAAGTCACCTCCTCTGCCTCATCTCAAAAATTCCTCTGACTAGTCCACTGATACCCGGCTCAGGGAGAGTCATGAAAGGAAAAGAGAGTAGAAAGAGAAAGGTTTTAACTGATTGCAGGTGAAATATACTACTTTTGCTCTCACCTGTTTTACAAAGTGTCAGCATGCAAACATATGCTGGGAGAACACAAGCCTTGGAGCAAATGAGGGATTCTGCAGTTTAAGCTTTAGCTTTAGGATAAAACCCTGCGAGGATCCTTAGGGAACTAAGGCGCCCGCCACGCTTAGAGACTATCAAAGGGAGTACCAGAGGACAACAGAGACTCACATGACCAAGGAGCTCTCCAACTATAGAAAGGTAATCACAAGATGTCCTGATATCCCCTAATATTGTGATTTCTGCTTTGGATCAAATGCATCCTTTTTTTTTTTTATTGTAAACAAATGGGATACATGTTGTTTCTCTGCCTGTACATGGCGTAAAGGCATACCATTTGTGTAATCATAAATTTACATAGGGTAATGTTGTTTGATTCATTCTGCCATTTTTTTCCCTTCTCCCCCACCTCTCCCACCCCTCCCCTCCCTCTATACAGTCCTTCCTTCCTCCATTCTTGCCCTCCTCCCTAAACCCAACTCCAACCCCAACACTAACCCCTCCCACCCCCCATTATGTGTCATCATCCACTTATTAGCGATATCATTCTTCCTTTGGTTTTTTGAGATTGGTTTATCTCACTTAGCATGATATTCTCCAGTTTCATCCATTTGCCTGCAAATGCCATAATTTTATCATTCTTTATGGCTGAGTAATATTCCATTGTATATATATACCACATTTATTTATCCATTCATCAATTGAAGGATATCTAGGTTGGTTCCACAATCTGGCTATTGTGAACTGAGCAGCTATGAACATTGATGTGGCTGTATCTCTGTAATATGCTGATTTTAAGTCCTTTGGGTATAGGCCAAGGAGTGGGATAGCTGGGTCAAATGGTGGTTCCATTCCAAGTTTTCTAAGGAATCTCCACACTGCTTTCCAGAGTGGCTGCACTAATTTGCAGCCCCACCAGCAATGTCTGAGTGTATCTTTCTCCCCACATCCTCGCCAACACCTGTTGTTGCTTGTATTCTTGATAATCGCCATTCTAATTGGGGTGAGATGGAATCTTAGGGTGGTTTTGATTTGCCAAATGCATCCTTTTTGCTGTGGGTCACCATCATAGGAAAGGTCAGAAGACAATTCAACACATAAAAGTGAGTGATTAACTGGGACCTAAGAATAGACAACCTCTCTGGGTCACAACTATCCACTCAGGGATGACAAAAGTTTTTTTTTAAATTTTAATCGACATTATAATTATACATAGTCACAGGGTACAGAAGGCTATTTTGACCTATGTATCAAAGATACAATAATCAGCTCAGGGTAATTAGCATATCTATCACCTCACCCACTTAATATTTCTTTGTGTTAGAAACATCAAAAATCGAAAATCCCTTCTTCTGGCTTTTTCTTTTTCTTCTCTTTTCTTTCTTCCTTTTTTTTTTTTTTTTTTTTTTTTTGGTGCTAGGTATTGAATCAGAGGTGCTTTATCACTGAGAAGCTGCTGGTCTGGTGGCATGCTCTTTAGTCTTTTTTGATAATCGTCACTCTTCCTGGGGTGAGGTGATTGTGGTTTTGATTTACATTTCCCTGATGATTAGTGATATAGAGCTTTTATTTGTACACTTGTTCATTTGTATATATATATGTATATTTTTAAAATATCTATTCAAATCATTTGCTCATTTTCTTTTCTTTCTTTTTTTTTTTTTTTGTGGTGCTGGGGATCGAACCCAGGGCCTTGTGCATGCAAGGCAAGCACTCTACCGACTGAGCTATCTCCCCAGCCCTACCCATTTTCTAACTGGATTATTTGGGTTTTTAAAATTTATTTATTTATTTATTTTTGAATTGTTTGAGTTCCTTATATATTCTGGATATTACTCCCTTGTTGGATGAATAGTTTGCGAATATTTATTTTCCCCCAAGGGATGATAAAAGCTTTGCTCAGACTTCTCCCTCCACCTATAGACTTGCCCAGACAGTGCACACCCCACATTCTGACCCCCAGTTGGGAAGTCTTCCCAGCAACTTCAAGGCCCACAGATCTCTCCTCTATCCGAACTCTTACAAGTTATAAAAAAAAAAAAAAAAAAAAAGATTTGGAATTTTTTTTTTTTTTTTTTTGCAGTGCTGGGGATTTGAACCCAGGGCCTTGTGCTTACAAGGCAAGCACTCTACCAACTGAGCTACATCCCCAGCTCCCTCCCCCCCCAAAAAAAATAAACAATTTCTGCAACAAGTCTTTATTAAGCACCCATTCTGGGCTATCCTACAGTTAGGTTTCATCTCAGTGACTTGCTTATAAAGCATTTTCTATAAGTAGATCTCTGTTTAGTCAGAGTATAAACAAATTGGTGACAGGGACCAGAATTTCTTGCTGGCCTATCACAGTTCTGGGCATGTCAGCACTGAATAAATACTCGTTTGATTGATGCAGTTCTGTCTCCTCTGTGAGGACCAAACCTCTTGGCAGCTTCTTCCCAAGTAGACCGGAGACTCCCTAACTGGGTGGAGATGGTAGAGTTATCTCCTGCAGAAATTCTCGTGGAGTTCCCCCAAACCTTGCTGATGGGCTCTTGGCCACTGTACAGCCCAGATTTGAAACAACTTTTTTTTTTTAGTAAGCTGCTTAGAAGTCTTGAATTTTAGCAAGATGATAATCCAAACTCCAGTCACTGACTCCTTCCCCCTCACCCAAATTCCTTGCTTTGCGAAGTAGTAAAGTTTGAGGGTACTGGGCTGGGGTTGTGGCTCAGTGGTCGAGCACTTGCCTAGCATGTGTGAGGCACTGGGTTCGATCCTCAGCACCACATATAAGTAAATGAATAAGATAAGGGTCCATCGACAACTAAAAATATATATAAAAATAATTTTTTAAAAAGTTTGAGAGTACTTGTAGTGAAGTCAAAGTCAGTATCCCATAGTGCAAGCAGGCATGCTTTGTGCCCAGTTCCTCCAATTTTTGCTCTTCCTGTGACTGTGTGGCCAGTGAGTGGAGAATGGGGAAGAGCTGACTTGACTGTCCCCTGAGTTGGACCCAAAGGTGGCTCTGTCCTCTCAAGGCGTGTGAGACCTTGGCCAGTCACATCACTTGCTTCTTCCTCTAGAAACTGGAGGTACTACTAGACTCCACCATGTCGGATGGCTGTGGGATTGTAATTCTAGAAGGCAGTGGGAACTCAGTCAAGGAGTTTGTTCCCTATTTTGCAGGTTACCTTCTCTAGCTCCCTAGTTCCATTGGCTTCCTCGTCCCAAAAGATTCCTGCAGTGGAGGCAGACATTGCTCATACCCTGAGCTCCAAAGCTGCAAAACATTCTTCTTTCTCATTCTAATTGGGGGAGGGTATGTGTTTCAGTAGCCTGGGATGGTGTCTTGATCCACTAGAGAGCTTGGCGTGTTTTTAGGAAGGAGTTCCTGAATTCCTTTCTTGAGTATCTGGAGGTGCTGAAACCTTCAGGAAGTCAGTTTCCTTCCTGGGACTCAGGTGGGCATCTGACAGCAACAAGTAGGCTTCAGACCCAAAATAGCATTATCTGATTTTTCTGAAATTAATTATTTTTTTTACTATGCTAATTTAACCTCACGGCTGAACTCATGAGGCCCTGCTATTTGCCTTACCTTGGGAAGGTTCCTCTTGAAGCTTTTGCTGGATTTTTATTTATGTCTTAAGCCTGCAAGGATCCTTTTATCTGAAGTTAGCCGGGTAACCTCTGTGTCTCAGCTTCCTTGTCTGTAAAATGGGCATATGAGTGATACCCAGCTGACAGGGGAGTTTTGAGTAAATGGTTTCCCATCTCAATGAATAGAAACTCTGCCCTTCCCATTGCTAAGTCCCAAAGCTTGGTGTCCACCCTTACTTCTCTCTTCTTCTCCTTCTCTCAACCTAAGTCATGAGCAAATTCTGTTGACTCTGCCTTGAAGATCTATCTGGAACCTGATGCCTTCTCTCTGCTCCCATTACTAACCTGGACCACTCCTGGCTTATGGAATGAATCCTAGTAGTGATGCTTTTATTGTGTAAATCAAAGTAAATCTCCTGTCTGCCCTCTGAGAGAAGAACAAATCCTTAAATTACCCAAAGCATCCTCCCTAGCTGTCTCTCACTGTTCCCTGCTTGACTCAACCCACAGGCCTCCGTTCCCTTTCTTGACCATGCTAAGCACCTTCCTACCTCAGGGCCTTTGCACTTGCTCTTCCTGCTGCATGGAATGCCCTTCTAATGGATACCCACAGGGCTCATTTCCTCATTTCTTTTAAATATTTGCTCAAATACCACCTGATCAATCTACATGAAGTAGCAAATCCCCCTCCCTACTTAACAGCTCCCCTTGCTGTATCGAAGTTTCTTATTACTTTATCTCTCTCCCAATAAATTATGTGAGGACAGGGACTATGTCGCTCTTGTTCACTATTGTATCACTAGTGTATCCAGAACAGCATCTGGCATATCATGGTGGGCATTCATGCAATGTGTTGAAAGACCCAAGTAAGTGCAACATGTGCAATGTTGAGAAATTCCTTTCATAATTTAAAGGGGAAATATAAAGGTGGGCTCTTATGGGCTGGGAATGTAGCTCAGTTGGTAGAGCACTTACCTAGCATGCCTAAGGTCCTGGGTTCAATCCCTGGCACCACCACAAAAAAAAAAAAAAAAAAAAAGAAAGTGAGTCATCAGCAATGTATAATAGCTGACCAACATTTCTTATTTACTAAGGCTAATCACTGTGTTAAGGGTTTACCGTGCGTTACTATCCTATCCCATTGAATCCTCACAACAGAAATGTGAGAGATACTTAGAATGATTTATTATTTTACCTCTTATTGTTATTAATTATTTTTAGTAAAAAATTATTTTCTTAGTAACTGAGGTCCCAATGAGGAAGAGGGAACCTAGCTATGGGCTGGTTAAAATGTTACAAGTGACTGGTCATTTTTTAAAAAGTGTAGCATTGCAGTATCTGTCTTGGGCTCATTTACCCAAACCCTCTTCCATGCACTAGGCCACAGGAGACATTGTGTAAAGTGAACGGTCCCCTCCAAAATACCCTGGCCTCGCATTCGCGTGTCCTTTCCCCTTCCTGATCTTCTGGTAACTTCATTGCTGGGAAACACACCAAGTGGGGAAAACCCCACTGGCAGCCTGAGAATTCTTGATCTGAAAGAGCCTGAGAGATCATCCGACCTTCCCCTTCTGTTCACACAGGTGGAAATTGAGCTGAGGAGCAAGACCGTCACAGAGGAGATGGCAGGCTCTTCCTCCCTCCTTCCTTCCTTCCTTCCTTCCTTCCTTCCTTCCTTCCTTCCTTCCTTCCTTCCTTCCTTCCTTCCTTCCCTCCTTCCTCCCTCTCTCCCTCCCTCCTTCCCTCCTTTCCTTCCTTCCTTCCTTCCTTCCTTCCTTCCTTCCTTCCTTCCTTCCTTCCTTCCTTCTTTCCTTCTTTCCTTCCTTCCTTGATATGGGGTTATATTATGTTACCCAGGCTGGCCTCACACTCCTGGGCTCAAACAATCCTCCTGCCTTAGACTCTGAGGAGACGGGCCTGCAGACATGTCCCACTGCCTCTGGCTCATGTATGTATCCTGAACTTTGTAAACTAGTTGATGATTTTAAAGAACAAATGGCCATACTTGCTCGGTTTTTTGGTTTTTTTTTCCCCGCTCCTGACTTCTTCCTGCAGAGCTGACCCCAGGTATTTACCATGAATTCTTTTTTAAAAAGTTGGGATCTTCTCTTGAGTGAAACATGGGCATCTGTTCCGTGGACAGCAAAGTAATGGCACACTTGTGTCAACGCAGTGCTTGGTTCCACAGCACAGTGTACGGACGCCTCTTCCAAAACCCTGCCGCCAGGTTCTGTTACCACAAATCAGAAATCCCAATCTGGTGTGGAGAATATTCTCGTAAAGATTTGCAAGCTTCAGGCTAGACAGCTTTGTACACAAGAGTAGTGAAGAATTTTCTTCTTCCTCATTTGCAAATTATCTAAGAAAGCAAGAAAGGCAAAGAGGAGTGAAAAAGTTATATATATTTTTTCCTTCTTCATGTTATTAGCCTGTGAGATACAGTTTCATTTCAAAATGTGTGCTTGCTATTGTTTTCACTGGAGAAATGAGAATAGTCATAAACTGCTATATCTTTCCAGAATTCTCTCAGATTGTCAGAAACAGGAAAATATCCTAGTTTCCCGTGAAATGCCAGTATCAGCATAACACACTAGTACCATGCAGTGCCATTCGGTTATGCATTTCCTGGGCCTCTCACTAAAATATTATTTAAAAAAGACATTCGGAATGCTTCTGGTGCCAAGTAGGTGCTGCCTGGATCCTTCGTGATGGTGATGAACAGCCTTCTAAGTGCATGTACTGAGCTTAAGAAACACAACACCACAGCACGTAAAACCCCATGCCAGGTCTCACACAGCTGCCAAATCACATCCGCCCCTATCTCTCTGGACGATCCTTCCCCAAAATCTAGGCCTGGCACCTTGCCCTGAACGTCAGCCAACTGGACATTAGCAGACCAGGACAGAGAGGGAAATCCAGATATGTTCCCCTATAAATCTCCACTGAAGCCAAACCTTGACTGTCTGTGTGTTTGTGGGCAGTGGAAGAAGGGTACAGTGGGGTGTAAGTGGAATTTGCAGACAACCAGAGGAAAAAATCACCCCCAAATTCAGTCCTGTTGAACATACTGATGAACGGGGTGCATAGCTAACAACTGTTATACTTGGAGTTGTTTCTGTCTTACCAGTTTGCTTTCTGGGTGAGGTGCTAATCACCTAAATATGGCGACCCAAATCCATCTGGAAAAGCAGAAAGGGCTGAGGAGTTCCCAGAGTAGAAAAAGAATCCCCATCTAATTGAGAGTTAACTATAAAATACTGACTTCTTTCTTATGACCCCCGAACTAGCTTCTACTGTGGAAAGGGCACAAGCCAACTGCAGATGGAATTTTTATCCAGAGGTTCAAATTCATATTTAAGTGCTTCAGGTTAAATACCTTCATCCTTAAGTAAGACATTGTATATTTAAAAGTCAGATACTGTATACATCCATGTAAGTAAATGCTCAGAACACGGGCCAGCAAGGCACACACCAGAGAGCGAACAGGAGTTATACTGAGCAGCGATGATGGAGAAGAAGGTGGAAGAAGAGGAAGGAGGAAAGGGAGGTCTTTAAACAACATTTTTTTTTTATTGTAAACAAATGGGATACATGTTGTTTCTCTGTTTGTACATAGAGTAAAGGCATACCATTTGTGTAATCATAGATTTACATAGGGTGATGTTGGTTGATTCATTCTGTTATTTTTCCCTCCCCCCCCACCCCTCCCATCCCTCTTTTCCCTCTATACAGTCCTTCCTTCCCCATTCTTGCCCCCCTAAACAACATTTTAATTTAGATGCTGAAATGAGAGCCAGGCACAGTTGTGCACACCTGTAATGCCAGTAACTTGGGAGGCTGAGGTAGGAGGATTACAATTCAGTGAGGCCCTAAGGACTTAGCAAGACTCTGTCTCAAAAAAAAAACCATGAAAAAATTATTAAAAAAAAAAAAAAAAAGACTGGGGATATGACTCAGTGATTAAGTGACCCTGGGTTTGATCCTTGGTGTCAAAAGAAAAAAAAAAATAAGTATACAGACACTCTTTAATTTAGGACTGGTTACATTCCAATGAATCCATTGTAATTTTTTTTTTTTGAGGTGCTGGGGATTGAACCCAGTGCTTATGAGCTATCTCCTCAGCCCAAACCCATCGCTATTATTTTCACTGGAGAAGTGAAAACAATCATAAACTGTTATATCTTTCCAAAATTCTTTTGAATTGTCAGAAACAGGAAAATATTCTAATTTCCCATGAAATGCCATACACCTTCTCTCAAGGTGAAGCTTCTAGAGGGCACGATGTCTCCTGCATCCCCATAACCCTAGCACATCCCGACCCAGGCGCTGACCTAACTTGAAAATGCTCTACAGAAGGTCCTTTTATAATTATATTTGTCTAGTTGGGGAAATTGTATTTGCTAAAGAATAAATCCTTAGCAGGACCTTTTGTGATTTGACCTTCATATGATTTTTTTTTTTCTCCAGAGCTGGGAATGGAACCCAGGGCTTCGCATTTGATGGACAAGTGCTCTACCACTGAGCTCCCCCTTTAAAAGCACTCCTCCAGTGCCTTTAAATGACTTCCTTGACAGGTAGCTAGGCTTTCCTCTCTTTGCAAATGAAGGATTGTAACAGAAAGATGAAAAGTGTCTTTTCAAGATCTTCGGGCAGCACACAGCAAAGTGTAGAATCTGCTGTAATGATTTAGCATTCCAGCTGTGTGTTCCTTTCTGATCCCACTTGTGGTTGTTTTAGTGTCTGACTGGATCTCTATGAATTTTTTGTTTCCTAGATGTTCTGGAATCTTGAAGTATATCTCTTTGCTAGTCAGGACTGGGGACAGATGAGTAGGGCTATGGGTTCTTCCTTTCTTCCAGGGCCTTCTGGAAAGGTTTTCCTGTGGGCTCCTCAAGGTTCATCCTCCCAAGGTTTAGTTTTGCTAGCTACCTGAACAACCATGGGGATGGTGTTTGAGACGGGAATGAGTATTCTCAGTCATTTCTGGTGGGTAACATAGGGTGGTGATTCACAGGGAAATGACCCACTGTGAGGAATCCTAGAGAAGACCTGTTGATCCAGGTGCAGTGGCCCTTACCTGTAATCCCAACAGCTTGGGAGGCTGAGCCAGGAGGATCACAAGTTTGAGACCAGCCTCTGCAATTTATCAAGGCCTTAAGCAACTTAGCAAGACCCTGTCTCAAAACGAAAAATAAAAAAGGGTGATGTAGCTCAGTGGCAGAGAACCCTTGGGTTTAATCCCCAGTATGAAAGAAAGAAAAAAAGAAAGAAAGAAAGAAAGAAAGAAAGAAAGAAAGAAAGAGACAAAGAAAGAAAAAAGAAAAGAAAAGTAAAGTAAAGAAAAAAAAACAAACAAACCTGTTGACTTGTTTTGGGGGTTGCAAATTGATATACCTCATTTCTTGACAATGTGGACATTGCTTCTTCTCCCTCTTACCCAGTTCAAACCTCATAAATTCAGAGAGAGGCCAACAACACTTACAAAGTTGGAGGAAATTAAATTGTTTCCCCCTCAACAAAGCAGTCTATATTTTCTTTTTCTTATAAAATAGAATTTAGAAAAATATAACTAATTATAATATGCAGAAGAAATTATGCCAGTCAAATGAAAAAGATACATTATTTCTTTCCTTCTTTCTTTTTTTCCCCCTTTCTATTGGAGAAGGGGAGAAAATCTCAGCAGAGAGAGGTCTTGACAGGTACAGTATAACTTATCAGGCCTAAAAGTAACTAGCTGAGGTTAGCCTTAGTTCAGATATGTCAGAGCTGTCAGAGGCCGGCTCTGAAATCTGTAAGACATTACAGACTGAAAACCCAGTGGGGATGGAGGACAGTCTCCGTGGGAATTCGACACACACATGACCCTGGAGTGTCTCCATGCTTTGGCTGACCCTTGGTAATGCTTGGAGTTTCTTTTCTGTTGTTGTTGCAGGATGACTCAATTTGCTGAGTTTTTGTTCTTTGACTCCTGAAATTGACCCATCGCACTTCTCGACAATTCTTCAATACATGGGGAGAGGCATGGACCATCTCTGTGGACGGTCCACCCTGGGGGCAGCTGGGGTATCTGAGCTTAGCAGGCATGTTAGCAGAGAGAGTGCGACTGTACCCGAGAGGGTGTTTTCAGTCTTTTACGTTGTCCGGGCTGCTGTGAAGCTGTTGTGTGAGAAAGCTGATGGGGACTGAGGAATTTTCTGGAATGTGGCTTCCTTCTTTATCCTGCTTACCCCAAAGTGATAGAGAGAATGCCCACCCCCAACTCCAAGAGGCAAAATAAAATACCGCAGTGGAAAGAAATGGAATTTAGAACTGGAACCTGGGAGCCAGATTTACCAGTGGCCTTCGGTAATCCACTGAGCCTCTTTGACCCTCGGTTTTCCTCTATGTGAAATGTTGACAGTGGTAATAGTTAACTTAGAAGGTTGCTGTGAGGATCAAGTGAGATCACATGGAAACGCTGTCACCTCTAAAGTGAAACGCCAGTGGTATTAATGGAAGTTTCAGGGTGATTTCCAAATTGGTGTAGACTGCACAATAACTTAGGGGGTGTATTGGTAGTGGGTCACCCTGAGGCCTGGACTCAAGGTGAAACGATAGAAAAAATTCAGAGTGCAACAGAAGACAGCAGAAGAAATCAGCTCCCCAGCTGGAAGAGGAGGACCCGGGGCCAGTGTTGGCCTCCTCCCCACCCCTTGCCTCGCTTTAGAGCCTGGAAAGGGGTCGTCTAACACATCCAGGAATGCTTACCTGTGTGATCCGGCCTTCTGCGTGGGATGAGGAGCGAGTGGGGGTTTTCCTGGAATAGGGCTCAATAAAGAATTTTTATCTTAAAAAAAGAAAGAGAGAGAGAAAATCCTCTGGTGTGACATGATGGGTTTATTTCCTGCCTGGGTAAGCTTGGCTTTCTCACCGTTGTTCCATTTCTAACTAACAGTTCATGTAATTTCTCGTAGAGAGGATGCCTGCATTGCACGAGGCTGCGTTTTTGTTTTTGTTTTTTAATTTAAAATCGAATACTCTCTCTCTGTTTCTGCTCATTTTCTCGATCTCTCTTTTTCTGTTTCTCTGCCGCTCTCTCTTTCTTTCTCTCTTATTGTTGGCCTTTTATTCTTGTTTATCTAAAAGTCGAATTTAAGATTCCTGAAGTGCTGCTTCCAGGCTGACCTCTGAGAGCTTGCTGCTGGAGTTGTAGGGAACACAGCTGAGGTAAAAGACAGGAAGGGCGACGTGGAAAGAATTTGCTCGGGTCTACTCTTGCTTTATTTTCCATGGAGTTCCACAGTGGTTTGCGTTATGAATGTCATCAGTGACGTGAAGTGAGAAAGTAGGTTAAACTTTCTTGTTTATGCCTAGGAAGATGTACATTTTGCAGTTAAGATAAAAATTTTCGCCAGATGTGGTGGTGCATGCCTGTAAACCCAGTGGCTCCAGAGGCTGAGGCAGGAGGATCAAGAGGTCAAAACCGCCTCAGCCAAAGTGAGGTGCTAAGCAACTCAGTGAGACCCTGTCTCCAGATAAAATACAAAATAGGGCTGGGGATGTGGCTCAGTGGTCGAGTGCCCCTGAGTTCAATCCCTGTTACACCCCCACACACACAAAAAAAAAAAGATAAAAATGTTCTCCTTTATGGATGAATATACTCTTCCAGTAATATCTACAGGTTATGGAAGACATGTGGACTACACATAAAACAAAATCAATTTGCTTTACTTTTTTTTTGGAACCAGGGATTGAATCCAGGGGCACTTAACTACTGAGCCACATCCCCAGCCCTTTTTTGTTTTATGTAGAGACAGGGTCTTGCTGAGTTACTTAGTGCCCCTCTAAATTGCAGAGACTAGCTTTGAATTCATGATCCCCCTGCCTCAGACTCCTGAGTTGCTGGGATTATAGCACCCAGATGCTTTACTTTTAAAAGCAAACTTGTTCATCTTTCTATTTGTCCCTAATTAAAAAATGCACACTCTCCCACCAGTACTGATATTTTCACCTTTGTGTCATGAAAGGCCCTGCTCCTTTCCATCTGAATCTTACCATCCTTTATAGGTGAATTGTGAATGTCTCCCCTCTTCCACTTCTGTAAAACCCCCAAGAGTCAGTGATTACAATGCTTATCCTTCTGCTATAATTTGGATCTTATTGAATGTTCCCACTAGGTGTGGTGGTGCATGCCTGGAATCCCGGTGACTTGGGAGGCTGAGGCAGGAGGATCACAAGTTCAAAGTCAGCCTTAGCAACTTAGTGAGGAACTAAAAAACTTAGAGAGACCTGTCTCTAAATAAAATACAAAAAGGGCTGTGGGTGTGGCTCAGGGGTTGAGTTCCCCTGGGTTAAATCCCCAGTAAGCCCCCCAAAATGTTTCCCAAAGGCCCACGTGTTAAAGCCTTACTTCCCAGGGAGATGCTACTGGGAGGTGGTGGAAACTTTTAAGTGGCAGGTCTTAGTTGGAAGTCTTCAGGTCACTGGAGTCATGCCCTTGAAGGGGATTGTGTTCTCTTCCTCCTTCTCTTTTTAGCTCTTTTGGCATGAAGTGAGTGGTTTTATTCTGCTGTGCACTCTGACGACAGTTTACTACCTTGCCAGAGGCCCAAAAAACAATGGGATCAATTGATCCTGGACTTAAACCCCCAAAACCAGGAGCCAACGCAAATCTTGTCTTTTTGTAAGTTTATTATCTCAGGCATTTTGTTACAGTAATGAAAAACTGACAGTTTCCCTGTATCTTCCCTAGTATCCTGTATCTGTGGCCACTTAGCTGAATGAATGAGATGTTTTGTGAACTGACCTTCATCTAGAGGGAGACAAATCACTAATAATGCTATGATTAAGTAAGAAATGGGTGACTCTTGTTGATATGGTAACACATAGTACTTTTTCTACAGTAGGCACTTTACATACATTGACTCATTTAATTCAACAATCTGATGTGGTAGTTACTTTTTATCCCCCTTTGATGGATTAAGAAAGCTGAAGCTCACAGAAGCTAAGTACTGCCCTCAGGTTGAAGCCAGAATTCTAATCCCAATCTGTGCATTACTGTACTTACTACCAGCTCCTGGTAGGGCCCCGTAGATACTGCAGTGCCTGCCACAAAGGGTACTCAATAAATATTTGCTGAAGCAAAGAATGAATAAAAATGATAGTAGTCCAAGAACTGGACATACTGAAATTTCATAGAGCAGAGGTAAATCAGGAAAGAGAACCCAGGTTGAGTTGTGTGGACGTGGCTTCTAAGGCATAAGAATGAGTGTTATGAGGTGCTTCTGATGAACTGATAGGGTGACCAGAAGTCTTGTTTGCTTGGGTCAGTCCAGTTGATACCTATTGTAATTACAAAGAGACCTCTTTTCCTGTGCCCTGTTTAGATGATAAATTCTATGGTCATCCCAAGTCTAGAAATAGCGCAGAAAGAGGCAGGCTCTCTGAGTGCAGAGTCACTGAGCCACCTCCCAGCCCTTTTTTATATTTTATTTAGAGACAGGGTCTTGCTGAGTTGCTTAGGGCCTCACTGAATTGCTGAGGCTGACTTTGAATGGGTGATCCTCCTGCCTCAGCCTCCCAAGTTGCTGGGAGTACAGGTGTGCCCCACTGTGTCCGGCAAGAAATATTTTAGATGAATCGATCCTCCCTTGAGGTTTGCATCTTTCCATTATGCTGCATGAATATTATGCCTCCGTGCTGGGTAAAGACATAGTCTCTGACCTTCTTCAGAAAGGATCCCAAGGATCTTCTGTATTCTGTGAGCTTTCCAGAAACTCTTCTAGGTTTGGTGAGTACATGAGATTGACCAGGCAGTGGGATTTCAGCTCTTCTGTGTCCTCTTCCTCAAAAGTACATCATGGTCATAGCGTCTCAGGTACTGATTTGGGGTTTGGAAAATATGCATAGCATATAGATATGTGTAAAGTTGTCACCCACAAAACCAGAATCCTTGCCTCACAACTTAGTTTTGACACCTTACCTGCTTTCTCCCTGGGTATATAAGATCCTTTCTTTATTTAAAAAAAATTGCAAATAATATTAATCTTAGTGCTGTTACAGGCATATAGACATGGCAAAGTGATGGGAAACCACTTTATAAACATAACATTCCAAGGGAACGTTTAAGAGCAACTGGTGGGATGGAGCATGGGCCAGGTATAGCTCAAAAGTCAGGTTATTATTCTGAAGTCTAGTTTCCTTGTAAATGAACTTGCTTCCTATTTAACTCCTGGGTCAAAAGAGCCTGAGTTCTTTTGCAAACTCAGCTGAAGATACAAGCGCCTGGACACTGCAGAGGCCAGGTGTTTTCCACAGAGCAGCGGAATTCCCAGCTGTGAAGCGTCCTTCCACTCCTGTTCTGCCAAAGCTCTAGGTGAGTGGCCCGCAGGAAGGCATCACAGGGCTTTGATTTTTCCCCCAGTGGCATGTCCAACGTGGGGACAAAAGAAGAGAGGAAATTTTATTGTTGTCCATGTGTCAAAGGTTATAAAAAACATATCTTATTGATGTAGGAAATGATGTATTGTATTCTTTGTCCTGACCTACAAGATAGCCTATGGTAATAAATAAATTTTATTAAAAAAAAAAAAAAAAACAATTGACAACAGGGGACAGGGAGCCTTTGGGAAATATGGAAAATGCTTTTCAATGGAATCATTTGACTTATTTAAAAATTGTATATATTTAAGGTGTACAGCATGATATTTTGCTTTATGTGCACAGTTTAATGGTTACTACAGTCAAGCCAATTAAAATGTCCACCATCATAGAGTTACTTTTTTATAAATATTTAATTTTAGATCTGAAAGATCCTCTGAACCCAAGTCTCTTTTTGTCATTTGAAGAAGCTGAGGCCCCAAAAAGTCCTGTACCTGAGGGTTGTCATTCAGTCAGGGAAGACCGGGACTTGAACCCGCGGCTTCAAATCCCAACTCAGAGCTGTCCACCATGCCATGTGAAGTGGGCCTTTGGTAGCCTCTGTTGCCCTTTTCCTGGTTGTGGCTGCTGAGAGCAACTGGCATGACATACCTGTGACAGACTTCCAGCCTTCCCTACCAGAAGCACAGGCTCCTGTGGTCTGTGGGGGGCACTGCGGGCTCTAGATGGGGAAGACCGGAGTAGCGGATGGGACTTGAAGTAGCAAGCAGTCACTGGAAACATTGAGTGTGCTGGAGCGAAACCAGGAGCTGGCAGAGGGGTGGCTGCCTGCCTGTAATCCCAGCAACTCAGGAGGCTGAGGCAGGAGGATCACAAGTTCAAGGCCAGTTAGGGTCATTTAGCTAGACCCTCTCTCAAAAGAAAAAAGAAGAAGAAAAAAACAATAAAGAAAAGAAAAATAAAAAGGAACAAGGACTAGAAGATAAGCTTTTGGAAAAATCTTACGCCTCCCCTTTCTTTCTAGATGTGTGTCTCTCTCACTCATTTGTGATGCCGGTAGAAAGAAAACCAGAGCAGGCCATCCCCAGATCCTTCACAAGGGCCCTCCTACAAGGGTCCTCTGTGTTTGCAGATGTAAATGCTAAAAGTCACCAGGGTTTTAATGCACCTTTTTGTTCCAGCCAGTACCTCACCTCCAAGAACCCAAGGTGATTCGGAGGAAAGTATTTCCAAAGGCCTCTAGAAAACCAGGGGAGGCGCCCACGCCCCACCCCCACCCATCCTCAGCCAGCTGCCCAAAGCTTTAGAGTGGCTTTCAGCTCCCTGCGCCTAACGGGCTGCACTGCGGCGTGTGGAGAGGCCTCTTTTCCCGCCCGTTGCTAAGGCTGGCGCTGCCTCCAGGCCTGTTATCAGGAGGAGGACAGTTTAAACAGGCCTTATCGCTGTGTATTCAATCAAGGTTTATGAGGACTGATAAAGATGTCACCTAGCTGCTTCGTGTGTTCATTAAAACTCTATTCCCTGGTGGGATGGAAATGCCAAGGTGTTTGTCTTCATTGTTTTTTAAACAAAATTTTTGGAATAAATACACGTTGTTCTTTTGTTAAGGGTGGCACTGGAGATGGGGCCATCTGTAGGGCCAAGCCCCTTTATGAGGCAGAAAGGGCGAGGACAGTGCTCCCAGGCAGTTCTCCCGAGAGTAGGTCACTAGGCCTTTGGTTCTGCTGGCGACACAACTGTCTTTAATATCGTAGGTTATCATAATTGTTTATTTAATAATTCAATGAACATCACTACCCTCGGCTTAGGTGCAGCAATAAGCTCTTGTGTGCTTTTAATTTTGCGTCCTTTTATATTACTGGATCATTGTAACAGATATTTGCTTTAGTCTTTGATTTTAATAAGGGATTTCTAACTGAATGTGTTTGATATAGACCCCCTTTCTCTGCGTTTCTTCTATTAGAAAGAAACAAAGGCAAAATCACCCATATTACCTTTGCTAACCCATACTTGTGTGTGTAATTAGAGCTTCAGGGGACATAAACAAGCTCTGCTCCCAGGGCCTTTGTGTCCTGCTTCATAATGAGCGCTAGAGTTGGCCCAGAGCTTGCTTGTACATTAAGTATCTCAGTGGTGACTTGCTTAATAGATTTTGTTTATTATTACTAAGGTGCAACTCCGAGTACAGGGTAAGACATGTTTTAGCTTTACGGGGTTTCCCCGCGTCTCCAGTTCAAAAGGTACCATTGCTTGACACTTTATCTCCATTCCTGCTGGTAGTGCTATTTGACCAGAGGAGACTGGTTGGCTAGCAGGATACACACAGACTTTCCCTGCATCCCGAGACATTCTGAACCTCTCTGATGTCTGTTGGCCATTAAGCAGAAATCTCAGGGAATTAAATGACTTGTTTGCTTAATATCATTTAATTAATTAATTTTTTATTATTATTATTTTTTGGTACTGGGGATTGCACTCAGGGGCACTCGACCACGGAGCCACATCCCCAGCCCTGTTTTTGTATTTTATTTAGAGACAGAGTCTCACTGAGTTGCTTAGCACCTCGCTTTTGCTGGGGCTGGCTTTGACCTCTTGATCCCCCTGCCTCAGTCTCCTAAGTTGCTGGGGTTACAGGCATGCGCCACCGTGACCCGGCTTTTAATTAAATTAAGTCCCCCCACATACACCTCCTCTCCACCACTGGGGGTCAGGCTCAGAATAGAGAATTCTTCTGCTCCTCTCGTTTCCCAGTGCTGCTCTGGGAGAAGAAACAGGGAAAAGGAGCAAAACAGTGTGGGTAAGCAGGCAGGGAAGGTGGGGGTAATGGAATAGGAAGGGAGGCTAAAGGGAAGACTGGTCATGGTCTGCCGGGAGTTAGGACGAGGCGACCTTGGGGTTCACACCCCAGGGAAGGGAGCCCGGGTGTGGAGAGGAGCCATGCCTCTGGCCCTTTGTGTCAAATGATGACCCAATGCTCCAAGGTCCTTGGATAAAATTTGCTCTCTGTGTTAGGCTGCACCTCCTCAGAAGCAGACTCGGAAACAAGGATTCGAGTTGCAAGGAGTTTCTGTAGAAGGAGGTGAAGAAACGTCAGTAAGAGAGCGGAGGAAGGACGTGGGGGAGGAAGAAGGCAGTCAAGGGTGTGTTTTTGAGCAGTCTGCTGCTGTGGGCAAGTGGGCCTCCAACTGACCAGGCGACTCTCAGGGATGACCAAGAACCAGTCTCAGAGTTGTGCTGCTTTGACGGGTGAGGAAGCTGAGGTGATTGCTATTAAAATAAATTAATATTTAAATTTATTCTTCAATTCTAAGAAGCGCCCCCCCCCCCATGTTTAACACTTCTAAAATTAAGCTGGACGTGGTGGTGCCTGCATGCCTGTAATTTCAGCAACTTGGGAGGCTGAGACAGGATGAAGTTCAAGGCCAGTCTCAGCAATTTAGTGAGGCCCTAAGCAACTTAGTGAGACCCCGCCTCAAAATAAAAAGGGCTGGGAACGTGGCTCAGTGGTTAAGTGGGTCCTGGGTTCAATCCTCAGTACCACAAAAATGGAAAAATAGTTATCTCGAGGAGAAATGTCCTGGTCATTGTCTTAAAATGGTCCTCCGCTGATATCTTCATCTTCTGGGAAGAACAGGAAAGCATCAGTATCAAAACTTGCAGAATGAGTATTGACACTTGGAAGAAAATTCTGGAGATAATCAAAGAGCAACCTTCTGTTTTTTAGGTTGACCCATATAACATAACCATTCTAGCCAGGCATAGTGGTGCATGCCTGTAGTTTCTAGTGCCTCAGGAGGCTGAGGCAGGAGGATGATTGCTTCAGCCCAGGAGTTCGAGGCCAGCCTGGGTAACATAGTGAGACTTCACCTCAGAAAGAAAAAAGAAAGAAAAAGAAAATGAAGTGAAGGTACTATTTGCCAAAAACAATCAAATGAGCCATTTCATTTGTTTCCACTTATAAGTAAAGCTGCATCAAACATTAGAATAGAATTCACTGAACTGGGTGCTATGGCGCATGCCTGTAATCTCAGCAGCTCAGGAGGCTGAGGCAGGAGGATTGCTAGTTCAAATCCAGCCTCAGCATGGTGAGGTGCTAAGCAACTCACTCAGTGAGACTCTGTCTCTAAATAAAATACAAAATAGGGCTGGGGATGTGACTCAGTGGTTGAGTGCCCCTGAGTTCAATCCCCAGTAGCCCCCTCAAAAAAAATAACTAAATAAATAAATAAAATATAATTCAGAAGAGTAAGATTCTGAATGCAAAAATATTTTAGGAGTATCTCCATCAATATATTTTACCTATGTTTTCCTTCTTTTTACATATAACAAGAATAGTAAGGCAAAAGTAAAATCTATATATATATATATTTTTTTGGGTGCTGGGGATCGAACCCAGGGCCTTGTGCTTACAAGGCAAGCACTCTACCGACTGAGCTATCTCCCCAGCCCCCTTATAATTTCAAATGATAATAAAGCACACATCATTAAATTGACAGATTCAGTAGCTTTGTTGATAGTTCTTCAATATAGATTTTAGAACAAGCTTATTGAATTCCTTAAAAAGTCCAGTTGAAATAGTACTGAAGTTTTAAATTAATTTTGGGCATTATTCAGGTAGTCCATCTATCCAAGAGCATAGACTCTCTTTAGTTCATCTCATTTTGTACATCCTATGTGTTTAAAATTTTTTCCACAGAGAATTTATGCATTCTTCATTTAGTTACTTCATAGATACTTTATATTTTTGGTACTATTGTGAATTGTCTGTGTGTGTGTGTGTTTGTGTGTGTATGGTATTATATATATATTTTTTTTCTGGTACTAGGGATTGAACTCCAGGTGCTCTACTACTTAGCTACATCCTCAACCCTTTTAAATTTAATTTAATTTATTTATTTTTGGTACTTGGGATTGATCTCAGGGACACTTAACCAGTGAGTCACATTCCCAGCCCTTTTTTGTATTTTATTTAGAGACAGTCTCACTGGGTTGCTGAGGGCCTCACTAAGTTGCTGAGGCTGGTTTCGAATTTACAATCCTTTTGTCTCAGCCTCCTGAGCCACTGGGATCACAGGCATGCGCTACCATGCCTGGTTTCCTTTTTTATTTTGAGGGCAGGGTTTTACTAAATCGTGGAGACCTGCACTCCAATTTGCTATCCTCCTGCCTCAGCCTCTTGAATCACTGGGATTACAGGCATGGGCTCCAGCACCCAGCTCTTTTGTTTTGTACTTAACCGCTGAGCTACATCCCTGGCCCTTTTTATTTTTGTTTTGAGACAGGGTCTTGCTAAATTATTTAGTGTCTTGCTAAGGTGCTGACACTGGTCTCAAACTCGATCCTCCTGCCTCAGCCTCCCAAGTGGCTGAGGCCACCACGCTTGGCCATTTTTTAAAATTATCTTTTCCAGGTGCTTAATGTTGGTTTACAGTGGGAGCTGGCACACTTCCTTCTGTAAAGACCCAGATAGTAAATATTTTGAACTTTGCGGCCATGTAAGGTCTTTCACATGTTCTTCTTTGCTTTTCACAACCCTTTAATGAATATAAAAACCATGCTTAGCTGGTGGGACCTATAGAAACAGGCCATATGGAGGGACTTGCCCACAGTGTCTTAGTTCCCTAGTCCCCGGTAGAAAAAATGCTGTAGGTTTATGAACATTGCTCCTTTATTCTGTAACTTTGCTGAGTTCTCTTATAAGTTCTTACAGTTTGTCTGGTTGTCCTGTTACTTTTTCTACCTAGATCATCAAATCATCTGCACATAATAAAGTTTTTATATCTTCCCTTTTAATTCTTACCCCTCTTACTTTTTTTTTTTTTTTCTTGTAAGATTGAAAAGGACCTACACCGTAACGTGCAACAGACATGGTGACAGTGGGCATCCTGATCTTATGGTACCTTAAAGGGAACACACCTATAATTCATTTAAATATAATAGTTATTAAAGGCTTTGGTATATTACCTTTACAAAGTTAAGAAAATTTTCAACATCCCCTGCCCTTTTTAATTTTTTTTATTCTGAGAAGGGGTCTTGCTAAATTACTGAGGGTCTCACTAAATTGCTAAGGCCAGCCTTGAACTTTTGATCTTTCTGCCTCAGTCTCCGGAGCCGCTGGAATTGCAGGTGTGTGTCACCACGCCCAGCTTCACTAGAGATCTAAAAAAACAAAAAACAAAAAACAAGTAGTGAATTTTATCTGAAGCTTTTTCTTCATCGTTTGTGATAATGCACTTTACCTCTTGTAGTGAGGTGAACTAATTTGATAGATTATCACACATTGAGCCATCCTTGAATTTTTGAGATAAATTTTATTTGATCAGGATTCAGTTAGCTATTGTCTTAAGATTTTTACATCCACACTCATAAGCAAAAGCGGCCATACTTTTCTTTTCTTATCATGTTCTTATCTGATACTGGAGTCAAGATTACACAGGTCTCATAAAGGGAAATGGGGAACTCACCCTTTCTATTTTCTGGTACAACTTGTATGAGAATTGACTAGAAGGGAGACCAGTAGAATAGAGGGAGGGAAGAGGAGAGAGAAAGGGAAGATGCTAGGGAGAGATATCCGCCACCCGAATTGTTATATTGTGTGCATGTAGAGAATGTGTAACAACGAAATCCAGTATTATGTGTAATTGTAATGCACCAAATAAAAAATGGAAAAAATTAAGTGAAAAAATAATTAACTTTTTAAAAAGTTTGATAGATTATCTGTAAATCATTTAAAGTCTTTTTGCTGAGGGGCAGTGCTTGTTGATTATCCTTTCAACTTCTTTAATGCTCATTGGATTATTCAAACGGTCTATTTTTTTCTTGCATTAATTTTATCATTTTTTTCTAGGAATTGATCCATTTCATTTTGGTCATAAAATTTACTAGTGTTTTAATAGTACTCCTATTATTATTTTCTAATCTATTATGTCTATAGTTATCTATTCACTTGAATATTTTCTTTTTTCTTCATCTGTTTTGTAAAAGGTCTGCAAGTCTTAAAAGAAAATAGCTTTGATGGCATGGTGGTGCATGCCTGTAATCCCAGGGGCGTGGGAGGCTGAGGAAGGAGGATCATGAGTTCAAAGCTAGCCTCACCAACTCAGTGAGACCCGGTCTCTAAATAAAACATAAAAATGGTATGGGGGCGCTGGGATCGTGACTCAGTGGTAGAGCGCTTGCCTTGCATGTGTGAGGCACTGGGTTCCATCCTCAGCACCACATAAAATGAATAAAATAAAATAAAGGTGTTGTGTCCATCTGCAACTAAAAAAAAAAAAAATCCAAAAAACAAACCAAAAAACTGGTCTGGGGATGTTGCTCAGTGGTTAGTGCCCCTGAGTTCAATCTCTGGTTAAAAAAAAAAAGGCCTTTAGTTTTGTTTTTTGCCCTCTACCGAATTGATTTCTTCCCTTATATTTATAGTAATTTCCTTTCTTCTTGCTTTTTTGAATTTGCCATCTACTTTCCCGAGGTTTTTGGAGTTGAATTCTTATCTCACTTATATTGCATTGTATTATTTCCTAATAAATTTGTTTAAAAATATAATTTTCTTCTAACACTGCTGTAGTGGTTTCTTTCTCCTCCTCCTCCTACTCCCCTTCCTCCTCTTCCTCTCCTCCTTTCCCTTCTCCTCCTTCTTCTGGTACTGGGGAGTCAACCCAGGGGCACTTTACCACTGAGTTGCATCCTCGATCCTTTTTATTGTTTATTTTGAAATAGGGTCTAAGGCCGAGGCTGGCCTTGAATTTGAGATCCTCCCGCCTCAGCCTCTGGAGTTTCTGGGATTATCGGTGTGTGCCACTGTGTCTGGTACTTGTGTCTAATTTCAACATGTAGTGCTTTATTGTTATTTTATTTTAAACATTTATTAATTTTCTTTTAAATCATGTTAAAATGTTATTTAGTTCTAAAATACTGTACTATTTTTGGTTTCAAAATACTGTATTATTTTATAATGTGGCTTTTTAGTTTCAATACATATAGTAATTTTAAGTAACTATTTTGGTTTTAAAATTATTTTTTTTAGTTGTACATGGACACAATGCCTTTGTTTATTTTTATGTGAGCTGAGAATTGAACCTAGTGCCTCATGTATGCTAGGCAAGCATCTACCACTGAGCTATAACCTCAGCCCACTATTTTGTTTTTAATTTCTAATTTTATTATGGTTGGAGACAGATTTTTTTTTTTTTTTTTTTTTTTTTTTTTTTTTTTTTCGGTACTGGGGATTTGAACCCAGGGCCTTGTGCTTGCGAGGCAAGCACTCAACCAACTGAGCTATATCCCCAGCCCTGAGACAGGATTTTTTGAGACTACCTTTATATTCTATAGTCTTTATAAATGTCTCTAGAGCCCATGAAGAGAGTGTTTTTGGCTGGATGTGGTAGCACATGCTTGTAATCCCAGTGATTTAGTGATTTAGGCTGAGGCAGGAGGAGCAAGGGCAAGTTCAAGGCCAGCCTCAGCTACTTAGTGAGACACTGTCTCAAAATGAGAAATAAAAAGGGCTGGCAATGTAGCTGAGTGGTAGAGCCCCTGGGTTTAATCCCCAATACCACAAGGGAGGGAGAGAGAGAGAGAGAAAGAGAGAGAGAGAGAGAGAATGTATTTTTGTTTGTTGAATACAGAAGTCTGGACCTTTCTAATGGTTGAGTTGTATTATTCTGATCATAAGTATTTCTTTCTTTTTGCTTCTATTGGTTCTAGAAAACAGACTGTGTCCAACTATACTTGTTCATTTATCTACTTTCCCCTAGAGTTTGGTCAATTACTGCTTTATTTCTCTTGATCTTGTATTTTTTAAAGTGAGGTTTTGATGGTAATATCTTTTTTTCATTTCCCCTTTTTTCAGTATATACTATTCATTTTATCTTCTGATATTTTCCCCCTTAAATTGATTTTCTTGCTATTAAGGTAGCTACCTCAGCCTTCTCTTGATTCATATTTACTTAATATGTGTTTATGTTCATTTTCTCTTTGCTTTCCAATATTACTGTGTCTTTTTAAATATCTTTTCTGTGGCCAAAAATTTTCTTATCTTACTTTTAAAAATCAATCTTAGAATCTGTCTTTTAATTGGTGAGGTGACTTAATTTGTATTTTATTTGTATACTAATAAAATAAATAAATAATAAAATAAAAATACTACTTTGTATTTTATTTGGAGACAGGGTCTCTCTGAGTTGCTTATTGCCTCGCTGTTGCTGAGGCTGGTTTTGAACTCGCAATCCTCCTGCCTCAGCCTCCAGAGTCTCTGGGATTACAAGCGTACACCACCACATGCGGTTCTTATGATTTTTAATTTTAATTTTTTATTCAAATATAATGCCTTGTTTCATTCTGTATATGTCAATGTTTATTTAAAATTCTTGGTTCATCTGTTTCAGTTTTGCCATGGATGGTGTGTGCCGTTTAGCTTGCTGTTTGTCTGTTAGGAAGTGCTCAGCGTGGTTAGTTATTTGTGTCTATAAGCTCATGTCCACTTGGGAAGAGCAGCTGCTCTTTCTGGTAATGTGTTTGGGGGAAGCGATGAAGGTCAGACCCTGGGCCAAGTCCTTCTAAGTGAGTATCAGGGAAACTGGGGCAGAAAGCTTCAGTACAGAGCCACGCAGGCCCCCTGCAAGGATCGTTAATAGCTGTTTTTTAGCATCCTCTCCATCAGCAGCTTTTCTTCAGGAATTCTTCTTTAAACTCTTAGGAAAAAAAAAAATCCAGCTTCCTTGGTTGCTTGTACCCTGACTCTGGGAGACTGGTGTGTGTCTGCGCGGTGGCCAGGTGTGGACAAGCACCTCACTCCAAGATCGGGGATGAGACAGGCGCTGAAGTCCAGTGAGCTAATGAATCTGAGCCACCTGTCCAAGAGTCTGCTTAAAATTCAGATTTTTAATAGTGACAAATAAAAAATCCTATTTGTCAATAACAGATAAATGTATTTTTTAACAGACGTCAGATTTTCCCCCTTTGTTCTCGATGATGAATTGTAAATGGATTGAGAAAAGTCTGAATTTGCCTCCCTGGCACAATAAAACACATTTGTTCTTTTAAATCTTTTTATTTTTTTTTAATATTTTAAAGCTTTAGAAAGACATTTATTGCCCTAATCACTAAAATCAGTGGTTATAAATTAGGATGTTTCCTCCAAAGTCAGGTTTATTGCCAGACTCTTGTTTATTAGGAACTTTAAAGACGCTCTAGTTTTAGTCCAAGCTCATCTGTGAAATGAAGACACAGGCCAGCGCGGGGTGGGGTGGGTGGTGGTTAAGTGACTTCTCAGAGTTAATGAAGAGCAAACCTTCAATGGCACTTAAGTTGGGAATATAATAATGTCTACTTAAAGATGTCCTTCCGTATTTTATAGGCAGAACCCATTTCTTCTCTTCCTTCACCTCCTCCTTCTTCCTCTTCCCCTCTTCCACTTCCTTCTCCTTCTTATTGGAGATTAAACTTAGGAGTGCTTAACCATTGAGCCGCATCCCCAGTCCTTTTGTTTTTTATTTTGAGACAGGCTCTCACTAAATTGCTGAGGCCAGCCTCAAACTTGTGATTCTCCTGCCTCAGCCTCCTAAGTCGCTGAGTTTACAGACATGCACCACCATGCCTGGCAGAACCCACTTCTGGACACTTCGTTCTTTTCTCGGAGAGTCCCCTGAACGCAGTGATCTGCAGGGCAGCTTCCCGACTGCATACACTGAGACCTGGCTGTGAACATCCATGTGTGCTTGCATTTGGACAATTATTGAGTGAGCAGATAAAGGCAGGGAGAAGTGATTGACAGGACTTTATTGGGCAGCATAAAAAGAGGGGCTTGCTTATTCAAATGTTCATGTTGCAGCCATCCTAAGCAGATTATTAAATCACCTATTAATTTCAATAACATAATTATCTTAGTAGGATATTCTTGGGTTTCTGACTCAAAGAAATTATAATTTATTTACATGGAAGTTCAAAAGACAGCAAGAAGGTGAGAAAATGGAGAATTTTAGAAAACAGTCTTGGTAGTGAAGTCTCGTGGGGAATGATTGGGAAGAGGTGTGGGGTTCTGCATGGGAGCTGCGAGGGAGGATTGTGTCATGTACAGTGGGTCCCCACAAATTGCTCTGTTCATACACAGTTCGTCCTCACAAGTGCTTTGCATTGGTCAAAAGTTCCAACATTTGCACGACAGAGGTTTAGTTAGGAAGGTAAATACACATTTAAGGGAGAATGTGGGCTATCTCAAGAGAGAAGTGTGATCTTTCAAAAATTGCAAGCTGGGTGAGGTGGCACACGCCTGTAATCCCAGCCACCTGGGAGGCTGAGGCAGGAGGGTGGCAAGTTCAAAGCCAGCCTCAGCAAAAGTGAGGTGCTAAGCAACTCAGTGAGACTCTGTCTCTAAATAAAATACAAAATAGGGCTGGGGATGTGGTTCAGTGGTTGAGTGCCCCAGAGTTCAATTTCCCCAGAACCTCTTCCCCTCCAAAAAATTGCAAATATTAAACAGTAACTTTCTGAGGATGGAACCCAGTGCCTCACATGCGCTAGGCAAGCACTCTGCCACTGAGCCCCAGGCCCAGCCCTCCATTACTTTCTTGTTGGAAACCTCCCAGGGCCTCCCAGTTGCCTGTAGGATGAAGTTGGTGATCTTAGCCTGTTCTTGCAGCTCCAGCCTCTGCCTCCTTCTCTACCTGTGTTTCCCACAGCATGCCCTCTGCTGCCCCCTATCACATGCAGTAATTTATTCAACAACTCTTTATTGAACTCCACTATATACCAGAGACTCGGCTGCATAGGATACAATGGCAGTTAGACCTGTTCCCAGTGGAGAGATCCTCTGCCTTGGGCATTTGGGCTGATCAACTCTTCTGGTCTCTCTTGAACTTAGTAGTGCAAACTCAAAGCACACACTCTTGTATCATAACTCAATGTAATCTGAAACACAAAGACTCTTGTTTAACACAATTAGAGAATGAATAGACAAACCAGGAAAAATTACAGTTGACCCTTTGTCTCCGTGAGTTCCATTTCCATGGGTTCAACTAAGTATGGGTTGAAAAATCCCTGGAAAAGAGTTACACCTGCACTGAACATGTACACACCTTTTTTCTTGTCATCATTCCCTAAATAATACAGTATGACAGGTATTTACCAGCATTGACATTGGATAGGCATTGTTAGTTATCTAGAGACAACTGAAAATTTATGGAAGGATGTACATAGGTTATATACATACTGTAGGCGATTTTACATGAGAGATTTGGGCAGATGCAGACTTAGGAATCTTGGGGGCAGGGAGGGAGTCCTGGAATTGATCCTTCATGATTATTGAGGGACAATTATAGTTGCAAATCACATGTCTGATAAAGAACTAATATCCGGCCAGGCATGATGGAGCACATGAGTCCCCGTGACTCAGGAGGCTGAGGTAGGAGGATCGCACGTTTGAGGCCAGTCTGAGCAACTTAGAAAGACTCTGTCTCAAAATAAAAAATAAAAAGGTCTGGGGATGTAGTTTAGTGGTAGAGTGCCCCGGTATTTAACCTAGTCCTGAGAGGTTAAAAAAAAAGAGGCTAAAACAAGAAAGCAGAACATAAAACCCTGACAGTCAATTGCTGGTGAGGATGCAAAGCAACTGGAACTTTTATATGGTGCGGGGGAGTGGGGGGGGGATGCAAAGCAGCACAAACTGTGCCGCCACCTTAGAAAACAGTTCTGCAGTTTCTCACCAAGTACATCTAATGTACCAGACAACCCAGCAATCACCTGTCTAGATATTCACTCAAGGGAAGCAAAAACTTTCACAAAATAACCTGTACAGGTGGTGGACTTGGGATTAGCCCAAACTGGAGACGACTCAGGTGTTCCTTATCTGGCGAGCGGTCATACACACTGTGGCACATCCACACTGCAGAGCCCTACTGGGTAATGAGACATGAACTCCTGACACCTCGGCAACATGACTGAATCTCAGAGGCAGGATGCGTGGGAAAAGCCAGGCTCTAAAAGGCGTGGACCACATGATTCCATTTTTATGACTTTCTGGGAAAGGTAAAAGTAGAGGGACAGAAGAAAGAGCAGCAGCTGCCAGAGCAGGGTGGGGTCAGAGAGTGGTCGAGTATGAAGTCCTGGGAAAACGTTTGGGTAGATGGAACTGTTCTACATTTTGGATGTGTGAGTGGTTACACAACCGTACACAAGTGTCAGAAGACAAGGAGCTGGGCATGGTGGTGCGCCCCTGTAGTCCCAACTACTTGGGAGGCTGAGGCAGGAGGATCGCTTGAGGCTAGCAGGTGCCGCAATGGGAGTCTGTCTCAAAAAAAAAAAAAAAAAAAAAAAAAAAAAAAGGCAGGAGGATTCGAGTTCAAAGCCAGCTTCAGCAATTTAGCAAGGCCCTATTCAACTTAGTGAGACACTGTCTAAAATAAAAGATAAAAAAGGGTTGGAGATCTTGACCTAGTGGTAAAGTACCTCTGAGTTAAGTCCTCAGTACCAAAAAAAAAGAAGACTGCACACTGAAAAAATTTTAATGGTTGTTAATGATATCTCATTGAAGAAATAAATCCCTATTTAGGTATAAGGACAAAAAAGATGTGTATAAATACAAGTGAGATGTAGCTATGGAATTTCAGTTTCTTGTCTGTCTCTGCCTGACTCTGCATTGAACTATGTTGTGGAGTTGGGACGATCTTAGGCTCTGGGGCTATTATGACTTCTAGTTCTCTGCTTCCCTGGGAGAGCAAGCCCCCTTAGTCAATTGAGAGGCCCTTTCGGAGGGAACCCACTTATTCCTACCTGACTTCTATCTACTGAACTCTGCCTCCTCCAGGCTCAGGAGTGTGTTGAGTAATTTGATGGGTCATTTATTAAATTTGAATTGTAAATGAATTTTTTCCTTTTGTTTCATGGAGTTAGTAATTCAGATGCATTTTAGGAATTACATGTTCTGTCTTTTGCATGCCAACTTTTCCTCTAAGGGAAATTAGTTTCTCTAACCCTTAGCTAGGACAGCCTGCATTATTAATGTTGGGTTGCCTTTCTCTCTTTCTTCTTCTTCTTTTTTTTTTTTTTTGCCCAGGTTGGCCTCCAACTTGGGGTTCTCCTGCCTTAGCCTCCCCAGTAGCTGGGATTGCAGGTGTGTACCACCATGCCCAGCAGATTACCTTTCTCTTCTTTGTGGTTTCTGGTCTCTACTAGCAATTCCAGGGTAAAGACCTCACAGGGAGGAGAATCACTCATTGCTCTTTCATATTACCAAATGATGGTTCAAATTATTGCTTTAGGAAATGTGATCTTCCCTGTCCTCCTAGGACATCTTGATTCCAGAGTAAGCGGCTGATTTGCTTTTCTCTTGACTATGCTTCCTGTTTTCTGGTGACAGGTTTGAATATATAGGTTATTAGGAACCCGGTACTAAATGAACAAAAACATAATTATAATATAGAGATGGCTAAACATTAACACTTCCAAAGTTTTCTGGACTTTTTCTTGATTAAGATGAAAAGACAAGGGGTCTATTTTAAAACTCTAATTATCATTAGTTTTGGCTTTAATTTTTTTGTTTTAATCAGGTATATTAATCCCCCCCAGCTGAATTTTAGAATTTCCCAGGATGCATCTGAATTCTGTTCCACTGAAATGAAGTATTTCCCATCTTATTTCTACATTGGACCAAGATCTTGCTGTGAGAGTAAGTGTGTTCACTGTCCTGAGCACAGAAGAGAAAGCCCCCTCCGGGTTAAGGACATGGCAGAGGGGATGGGCAGAGGCCCGGACGCAGCATTTCCTGCAGCCCCAAGCCCTCGCTGAAGCTGCCCACAAACACTTGCCCTTCCTGCAACCAAGGCCGGCGTTCTTTCACAGTTCCACAGCTGAGCCTGCAGCACACGTTCATTTATTTTTCCTGACTCCATCTTGTCAGAAAATTCCAGGGCCAGGACCCTCAGTCTTTCTTAGCTGAACTTTCACCTTTGCGTTTCCCAGTGATGTTCTTCAGGAAGTGAGAAATTTGGTTTATTTCACACGAGCTGATTGACGGTGGCCGGTCCTTCTACAGCCTTGATGGGCCACTCTGGGAGCCTGAGTTTTTCCACTGTGCCATGGCGCCCACAGACGCCCTGCTGAGCGCTCTCCCGGGTCCCGTCTTCCCAGATCTCCAAGCCGGCTCGCCCATCTTCACCAAGCTGCCTCCAAGCACTGCCTTTCCTGTGTGGTGGCATGTTTCCCTTTAAGGTTTAAACTCCTAGGTATGTTATTTTGGAAACCTCACATGGTGTTTAATATGAAACATAGCATCTACATTTGCTCACAAATAGTTGGGACTATTCTGAATCTGCTGGGGGCTTAGAGCCTATGGCCTCTTTCTTTTTTTTTTTTTTTTTTGGTATCAGGGATTGAACCCAGGGGTGCTTAACCACTGAGTCACATCCCCAGCCCTTTTTATTTTTCATTTTGAGTCAGTGTCTCACTAAGTTGCTTAGGGTCTCCCTAAGTTGCTGAGGCTGGCCTCAAACTTGTAATCCTCCTGCTTCAGCCTCCCTGAACCTCTGGGATTATTTATAGGTGTTTGCCGTCATGCCCTTTGATACATTAGCTCTTAAAGCTAACTTTCCTATTTTTTTTTTTTTTTTTTCCTTTCTCGGCTCCTTTGACCTCTTGTCTCCTGTTGCGGATGGCAACATACCTTACCACCTTACCAATACTTTGGAGTAAATGTAAACTTGAGGCAGCCATCTCAGTCACAGTTTTCAAGGTCTTCAGGATGGCTGGACGCTCCCAGGGAGCCAGGCATTGGTGAAGAGAGGCTGCCCCGTGTTGGAGGATATTTTGGATGGGAGAGGAGACTTGGTAGTCACATTTTTGTCTTTATTTCCAAATTGCTTCTATGACATGTTGATCAAATCGTCTAAAGTCTGAGGCCACAGACATAGCTGAGGCCAACACATCCAGGATTTAATTAACTTATGGTATCTGAACTTATTCTGGGACTAAGTTTTGTTTTTTTCCTGCACTTACTGGGCAAGGCTAGAAATACACTTAACCTCTCTGAAGTCCTCTAAAAAGGAAAAACATTTGATTTATCAGGTTGGAGGAAATTTTGAAATATATGTGAAAGTTCTTAATAGTAACTCATAAAAAATTTTTGTTTCTTTAGGTTCAGGCTATAGCTTGAGGTATACAATGAACAACAGAAGGATTTTGATGTGTCAGATATAGCCGTTTCCACTGGGTAGAAAACATTCATTGTTCGTCCTCTGGCCCCGCGTTATGAGTGAGCACCAGCCAGCAGTATGCTAGCTGCATTATACATGTCTGAATCTTCCTACTTACATGTCAGATGGGAATTTTATCCATTTTGCACATCAGAAAATGCAGATTTAGAGAAATAATTTGCTCAAGGTCCTACAGCTGGTTAGTTACAGAGTCAAGACTGGTTCATCTGTCTCTGAAGCAATGATGTCAGGACAGGAATAGGACAGATGTCACTCATTTATCTTATGTTTCTTGACCATTCACAGTACTGGGAATTGAACCCAGGGGTGCTCTACAATGAGCTAATTCCCAGCCCTTTAAACATTTTTTTTTTTTTTAATTTTGAGACTGAGTCTCACTAAGTTGCCCAGGCTGCCCTCAAACTTGTGATCCTCTGCCTCAGCCTCCTGAGTCGCTTACAAGTGTAACCACTGAACTCGACTGTTGATCATTTGAAATGTGCTTGGTGCAGTTTTGGGTGTGATGTGTACAATGCAAAGAAATGTACATGGGAACTTATGCTCTAGTGGGAGAAACAATCCTACAAGAATTGCAGAACTTAACAGTCTGAACTCCACCCCCCACTATAAAACACTTGAGAATTCCAGATAAAGTATAACAGAGATATTTTAAATTGTATAACTGAGTTCATAACGATATAAAGGAAATGCTCAAGGTCTGCAAGGAGAAGAGGAACTGACAGGCTTGTTTGGTGATCTCCTTAGCCTGGAAACATGGATTTTAATGCCCAAGGAATGGAGGGGATCCAAGACCTGCATAAATCAGGAATAGTAAAAAAGCCACTCTCTCAATGAAAGGATGGAACTGAAGAGGAGAAATTAATCTCTCAGCAAAGTAAGACAAGGGAACTTGACCTGAGATTTGACTGGAATAGGATGTGTCCTATGAGAATCCCAAACAATAGCTCTCTCACAGAGGTTTGGGGTTTAAACTGACTCTACCCAGGTGGTCCAGGAGCACCAAAGCCAACTGGTTTATGCAAATATAGTGCTTTGATGATATTACTCTGTGGGTTTGGGAACCTGGTAGAGACAAATGAAGAACTGATCTGGAAGGATATGCCGTCAACGCAGGCTGCATTGAATTCAGACAGATAAAGTCTCATAGAATATAAGTTCACAATCCCAAATAACAACACACACACACACACACACACACACACACACACACACACACTGCCCTATGAGCTAGTATTAGCCCAGGAGCAGCAAAAATTTAAAGACTCCACTAGTTGAACTTTAAGGGCTGAAGTGGTCTGAAGTTGGTCACAATAAACAAGTCAGCATTCTTATTGTAACAAAGACAGTGAGTTAGGACTTTATGAGTCCTGTTATGGATGCTGAGTGGTTAGTTGGAGGTAAGAGGTGAAAGTTCAGGTGTTAGAAGGAACAAAACTGGAACATTAAATTGAAGCCTAGTTGTGAAGGACTTGAATGTCCAAGTGTAGAGAGGTGACTTGTTGGAAGTTTTGAAACAAGTCTTTCCAAAATGTTTGCTGACAACTAAAATATGCAAATTAGTAGTTAAGAAGCAAGACTAAGGTCATTACCTGGTGGGATGCCTGGTACCACAGGGAGGATGAGTAGGCAAAGAAATAGCTCATCTCAGAGCCCACGCTGAAGGAGAGTAGATGGATGCCCTTACCTAATCCGGGAATTTTGAACTGTGTCCTACAGAACCAGCACATCCCTCTGAGGTGTGCCACGAGGGTCAATATGACACAATATTGCTTATTTCACATAAGCTTTCATTTGGAAAAATATTTTTGCAGTTCTGAAAAAAATAGGAAAGCTTTAAAATTAAAAAAAAAAAAAATACTACTTTTAAAAGCAGTTTTAGGTACACAGCAAAATTGAGAGGAAGCCACAGAGTTCCTGTACACCCCTGGCCCATACATGCATGGACCCTCCATGATCAGTATCCCTGGTCAGACTGGTGCATTTTTATAGTTAAGGAGGCTACATTGAATTTTGTCTTTATTTTATTTATTTTTGTGAAGCTGGGGATCAAACCAGGGCCTTGTGCATGCTAGGCAAGCACTGTCACGCTGAGCTAAAGCGTTCTCCTGTGAAAAATCATGTACAATTAGGAGCCGAACATATAATGTTTTTTTTGGGAGAACGTGATAACCATTGGTCAGAATCTTTGGAGAACCTCGTGCTTTGTCAGCTTGGAGAGGTCATTGTTACCCATCTCAGATCCATGCAAGCATGCCAAAATCTAAAAGAAATCTTTGGGCTTGCAGAGACTTCTCCAACCACCCGAGGGCAGATTGGCATCAAAACTAGTACTCTATTTATTCCATAAATACCATTGAGTGCAGAATTTTGTGTGAGAAATGACACAGGTACAGGTGAGAAAGTGTCCCTGTGGATGAACCATCTCTTGTCCCTTGCTGGGGCTGTCATTTCTGCTCTGCAGCCAAATAACTTGAACCTGAGCAGAAGAAAAGCTGAGGGGGATTTGCACGTGTTTCTCGGAGGTGTGCTCCAATCCAGCTTTGTGAGGTCTTTGGCCTAGGAGGTAAAATGAGCAGTCCCGTTTATAAGTTAGGGATGTGGGGGAATTGGGGCCTGGAGCCTGGGTGAAACTGCTAGAAGATGCAAATTGATAAATAAACATTAAAACAATGAGGCTCTGCTAATCCTCTGACAAAGGACAAATTGCTAATCTAACCTGGCTGCCAGGAGGCCTGTTTCAGCCGAACAAAGGCAGCATTTATAGCTTATGTTTTATTTGTAAACTGGCAGCGCTGGTCAGTTAAATGGATTTAGTCTCACCTGCCTTCAAGGGGGAGGGGAGAGGCAGGTAATCCTTTCTTTCTCTAAACGTCTCAGGGAAACAGTCACCTGATCTGACCAGGAAAGGCCTTGGAGGATGTGCCAAATTTTAGCCACTTCAGAAAAACTGCCAAGTTGCTCGCCAACAATAGGACCAGTGTCTGAAGGAGTAGGGGCAGGGACTGGCCAGTCTCTCCAGATAGATTCATGAGCGGCCTCGGGTTTCCCTGCCTCTCTCCGCTGCTTTCCTCCTACCAGGGTTTGAGACCTTCTCTGGGGAAAGGGGATTGTCAGCGCTCATCGATGCTAGTAACTCTCGGACAAGGTGTCTGTCACCCAGGCTCCTTGCTATGGGTTGCCTCCTGCCTTCTCTGGACTCTGCCTGTCCCCTACCCCTATGAACTGTCCCCAGCTCAAGATGTCAATTCATTCATTATTCCAACTGACCTGTGAGAGGAGAGAGTCTGGCACTGATGTGATACCCACACAGACAGTGTTGGCCCGAAGCTAATCTCCCAGGGCAATCACAGATAAGTCCCAGTCTCCAGTGGCCTCTGGCCTCCCTCACCTCTCCTCCCGTCGGCCTACTTCCTCCACCTCAAATGTCAAGGTGTTCAGGCCAGGTGAAGGGTGGCTCCCCGGGGAGAAGATGGCTATTTTTCTAGAGTAACTGGCTCTCTGAAGATACACTCTGAGGCACTTTCACACAGTGCAGAGTCAGGGTCCTTTAAGGTCTTGGAATGCCAAAGTGTCTTCACATTCCCAAGATTGAGGACCAGCGAGGAATGTTGAAATCATTTCTGGAGATTGCTACTGAAGCCCCAAACCCGTGACCATAAAGAAGGAGTGATTTCTTTTTCTTTTTTTTTCTTTTTTTGTACCAGGGATTGAAGCCAGGAGTGCTCAACATCCCCACATCCCAGCCCCTTTTTATGTTTTGTTTTGAGACTCGGTCACCCTGAGTTGCTTAGGGTCTTGCTAAATTGCTGAAGTTGGCTGGGAATTTGCGATCCTCCTGCCTCAGCCTCCCAAGTTGCTGGGATTACAAGTGTGTGCCACTGCCCCTGGCCAGAAAGGGGTGATTACAAATACAGACTGGGACTTAGCTGTGAATGAGTGGGCCTCGGGTCACACAGGTCCTGTGGAAGGGGATGGGGGTGCTGTACAGAGCTCTCTACCCAGCTGTTGCAAGACCTTCTGCTGTACCCTTTTGACACGAGACACAGGACGCACACTCTGGGTTCTCTGACCATCTAACCGATGTGCCAAGGCTCCTGAATATACTTTTGTGTAAACTCAGATGCTTATGTCAAGGCCCCAGCCCTAAAGTCAGAGTAGAACTTGATCTCCAGGATAGTCATGAGGGTAGAGGGTGAGGGGTTGAGCTTGTGTCAGTCTTAACACAGCCTGGATCTGAAGTCTTGCCTTCGACCCTCTTTCTCCCTGGTTTCCCCTACCCTTCACTCTGTTGGCTCTTCTCAGGCCCCTCTGCTGGTTCCTGCTGTGGAAAGCCCTCCTTCTGCTCTTTCCTATGCAACCTTCAGGGCCCAAATGGAGCTTCCTCAGAGAAGAGGGGCCCAAAACCTCTGCATCTGCCCCTGGCCCAGAATAGGTTCTTTCTTTTATTCTCTCATTGTACCCTGTTCTGTCTCTTCATAATATCTCACTTTTTAAATCAGCTTATATATGTATACATTCACAGATTCCCCTTCCAAACACAACTCCTTGATGGAAACGGTGTCTTTGGTTTTTGGAAGCCATATCAGCTTATCAATGAGTGAAAGGATGAAGGAATGCATACTGAAAAACTACTAGCAGGCGTGATGCTAAGCTATGCTATACATTATTTTATTTAATTCTTGTATTAATTCTATGAGGCAAATACTATGATCATTTTACAGATGAGGAAAGTGAGGCTTAGGTCCACTGAATTGCTTAAGGTCACAGTTGGTCTCCGTGCTGAGATTAGAACTCAGATCTATCTGACCTCAAGCCCAGGACTTTCTCCTTTCTCTCAGGTGGGGCCGCATTCCTCAGACATTGTTTTCCATCCTATCAGTTTCTTACTCAAGAACCCAGGGGGTTCCCCGGGACTCAATGCATCTAATTCAACGCCTCACCTGACCTTCAGGCTGGAAACGGGGATGCCTCTGATGTACCGTTACTATTTAACGCAGAATTTAAGCTTCAGATAAGCAAATTTAAGACAGTTTAAGTAGGGTGAGTTTCTATTGTCTTCATGTTTGCTTAGGAGCTAAGTAAGTAAGTTCTAGACCCTCAGTCTGGAGTTCTGGTTTTGCCAAGCCTTTGATTCTCCCTCTGTTGTGTTAATTTGAATTTGAGAAGCTCTCTAAAACTCTACCATTACTTAATAATCTCATGCAAAAATTAACTTAGGAATGCAATGCAAATTTTAGTCCTTAAGGCAGGCGGGTAGATAACCGGCATTCCTTAAACCTTCCTCCTGTCTGAATTTCTCTGTTTCATAGGCTCATTTTACTCTTTTTAATTGTTATGTAATTGTAGTTAGGAACTGATGTAGGATCACTAGGGAAGTATAAATCAAGATCAAAATAGATACTACTTTGCATCCATTCAGAGAACTATTTTCAATGGCAACACCAGAAAATAGTAAGTGTTGACCAGAATGTGGAGAAACAGAACCCTCCTAAGCTGCTTGTGGGAATGGGAATGTAAACGGGTACAGCCACTGTGGAAAGAGTATGGCCTCCGCCAGCAATCCCAGTGACCCAGGCCGAGGCAGGAGGATGGCAAATCTGAGGCCAGCCTGAGCAATTTAGAGAGACCTTATCTCAAAATAAGATTAAAATTATAAGAATACTAAAAAGGTCTGGGGTAATGTAGCTCAGTGGTAGAGTGCCCTTGGGTTCAACCCCCAGTATGCAGCAAAACAAAACCAACGACAAAGAAACAAAACAAAGAAAAATTAAACACAGAATTACCGTATGATCCCCAAACCTAAGTATATACTCAAAATCACTGAAAGCGGACACTCAGGGACACATGTACTCATCTTGGTCCACAAGCTGCATTATTCACAAGAGCCAAAAGGTGGGAAAAACCCAAATGTCCATCAGCAGATGAATGGATTTTATATGTGTGTGTGTGTGTGTGTGTGTGTGTGTAATGGAATATTATTCAGCATTAAAAAGGAATGAGGTCAGGTGCAGTGGCACATCCCAGCAGCTTGGGAGGCTGAGGCAGGAGGATCACAAGTTCAGAGTCAGCCTCAGCAGCATAGTGAAGCCTTAAGCAACTTAGTAAGACCCTGTCTCAAAATAAAATATTTAAAAGGACTGGGGATGTGGCTCAGGGATTGAGCACCCCTGGGTTCAATCCCTGGTACCAAAAAAAAAAAAAGAAATGAGATTCTGGAACATGCTGTGATACTAATGAACTCCTTAACATTATGCTAAGTGAAATAACCATTCACAAAAAGACAAATGTATGATTGCACTTACAAGAGAGGTCCTCAGAGTAGAAAAACAGAAAGACAGGAAAGAAAGTCGAGGTTACAAGGAGCTGAGAGAAGGCCAGAATGAGCAATTATTGTTTAAAGGGCACTGAGTTTCAGTTTGGTGTGTAATGAGAAATATCTGGAGTTGGTTAGTAGTGAAGGTCACACAACAATGTGAATAGACTTAATGCTGCTGAAATGTACACTTAAAATTGGTTAAAATGGCAAACTTAATGTTTAGTATACTTTACTATAACAGCAAAACCAATATTAGAAATTACTCTATGCCAGACTGTGTCTAAGTGCTTTATGTACATCAACTCATTTAATTCTCACAACATTCCTGTGCTAATAATTAGCCATAATAATTTGCATATTATTTTCTTACTAATAGTAGTTAAGTCTTTGGGTAATCCCAGGGTATATACTATTTGGACATAATAATCTAATGTAATGTACTGCTTTAATTCAACTTTCTAAGACTTCATTTAGAATGTTCTCATCTCCCGTAGAGTGTTTTTTTTTTTTTTTTTTTTTTTTTTTAATTTGGTACTGGGGGTTGAACCTGGGGGTGCTCAATCACTGAGCCACGTCCCCAGTCCTTTTTTTAATTTGGAGACAAGACCTGGCTAAGTTGTTGAGGCAGGCTTTGAATTTCAATCCTCCTGTCTCAGCCTCCTGAGCCACTGGAATTACAGGCATGTGCCACTGTACCCGACCTGCCGAGTGATCTTTCTAAGATTGAATGTGAACAAATTATTTTCAGAGTTTACATTTGTTTTGTTTCCGGGATTTTTTCTATATTGTATAAACGTATTTTTATTTTTGGTGGTGATGGGAATCAAACCAAGTGCCTCATACATGTTAGGCAAGTGCTCTACCACTGAGCTACACCCCCAGACCCATGCATAAACTTTTTAAATGGAAGTTAATTCTCTTTTGTCAACTGCACTCTATGCTTGAATTATGCTAATTTGGTGCTGGTTCTCTGCCTTACCCTCTTTCATACTAACATGCTTTCAAAAAAGACTTTTCTTGCTGGGCGTTGTGGTGCACATTTGTAATCCAGCTGCTCAGGAGGCTGAAGCAGGAGGATCATGAGTTCAAGGCCAGCCTCAGCAACTTAGCAAGGGCCTAGGCAACCCTATCTCAAAATGAAAAATCAGAAGGGCATGGGATGTGACTCAGTGATAAATTGTCTCTGGATTCAATCCCAGGTACTCAAAACAAACAAACAAAAAATGTTTTATTATATGCATATTATATATATATATATATATATATATATATATATATACATACATATATGCTGGTCATTATTATATATGGTAGGATATATATGATTAATATATAAATTTATATTTATATAAATATTTATACAATTTTTCTCTTTTTATTCAAGTGACAAATACTAAAAAATCGTCAGAGACCATTGCACAGAGTGAAATTCTTTTTTTTTAAATTAAAATGTTTTTTATTTTTACAGACACATTTTGATTCATTGTACACAAATGGGGTACAGCTTTTCATTTCTATTGTTGTACCCAATGTATATTCACACCATTCATGTAATCATACATATATATAGGGTAATACTGTCTGTTTCATTCTACTGTTTTTCCATTCCCACCCCCTCCTACCACTTTTTCCTCTACACCATCCAAAGTTCCTTCATTCTTCTCTTCCCCCCGCCACTCCCCATCATTATATATTGTCATGCACTTATCAGAGAAAACATTCCGTCTTTGGTTTTTTTGGGCTTGGCCTATTTCACTTAGCATGATATTTTCCAACTTCATCCATTTACCAGCAAATGCCGTATTTTACTCTTCTTTATGACTGAGTAATATTCCATTGTGTATATATACCACAATTTCTTTAACCATTCATCAATTGAAAGGCATCTAGGTTGGTTCCACAATCTAGCTATTGTGAATTGAGCTGCTGTGAACATTGATGTGGCTGCATCACTGTAGTATGCTGATTTTAAGTCCTTTGGGTATAAACCGAGGAGTGGGATAGCAGGGTCAAATGGTGGGTCCATTCCAAGCTTTCTGAGGAATCTCCATACTGCTTTCCAGAGTGGCTGCACCAATTTGCAACTCTACCAGCAATGCATGAGTGTGCCTTTTCCCCCACATCCTCGCCAACACTTATTATTGCTTGTGTTCTTGATAATAGTCATTCTAATTGGAGTTAGATGAAATCTTAGGGCGATTTTAATTTGCATTTCTCTAATTACCAGGGATGCTGAGCACTTTTTCATATATTTGTTGATTGCGTGTATATCTTCTTCTGTGAAGTGTCTGCCCATTTCCTTAGCCCATTTATTGATTGGGTTCTTTGTATTTTGTGTGTAAAGTTTTTTAAGTACTTTATAAACTTTGGAGATGAGTGCTCTGTCTGAAGTGTGTGTGGAAAAGATTTTCTCCCACTCAGAGAGTGAAATTCTTGAAGGTGGGGTCCTGTTTTAGTCTTAGTTTATATCCACCATTACTGCAGCTGAGACAAAAAATATGCTCAATATATATTTGAAAGTTTAAATGAAACAATCTGGAACAAGTAGACACTTGATAAATTTTTTGAGCTAAAACTTCTTTCATGGGCTGGGGATATAGCTCTGTTGGGTAGAGTGCTTGCCTCGCAAGCACAAGGCCCTGGGTTCAATCCCTAGCACCACAAAACACACACACAAACCAAAAACAACAACAACAAAAAACTTCTTTCATATGAGGTAATAGTAATTATATGGTGCTTCATGTCAAGTGTTAGTTCTTAAGGTTGATTTTTTTTCAGAAGAATAGAGATCTCCAAGTGAGGAGGAGACGGACCCTTGTGAGGAGCTGTGTGTTTCCCTGCATGGCTGGGTGTGTTTTTAAGGAACTGGAGCTGATTCTACGCTGGGCAGCAGGTACTCCTATTCAAGTGTCTCCACTGGGTTTGTGGAGTTGCCTTTATATCCTTTCTGCTGTGGTCGCACCATTTATTTCCACTAGAGACTGAGCCTCCCTAATCTGAAAATCTGAAATCTGAAAATGCTCCAGAATATAAAACTTTTTGAGCACAAGTGGAAAATTCCACACCTGACCCTACGGGACAAGTCACAGTCAAAATGCAAATATATTGTACACTAGTTCCTTCAGGCTCTGTGTAGAAGACGTAGGTGAATTGTAAATTAACTTCATGTTTAGACTTGAATCCCATCCCCCAGACGTCTCATGATGTATGCACACACATTTTAAAATCTACATAAATCCCCAATTCTAAGTATTCCCTACAAGGAATCCTCAACCTGTTTCCCATCCTTGATGGTCCCATTGCATAAACAGAAGGGGTGCTAGATAAAATACAGGAGGATGTTCAGAGAAATTTGAATTTTAGATGAACAATAATATTTTGGTATAAGTGTGTCCCAAATATTGCATGAACCATACTTATACTAAAAAAAAAAAAAAAAAAAAAAAGTGTTATCTGAAATTCAAATTTCAATGGGCTTCCTGTTTTTTTTTTTTTTTTTTTTTTTTTGCTTTTTTTTTTTCTGCATTGCTGGAGATGGAAACCAGGGTCTGTTTTCCCTTATTTTCATTAGCTAAATCTGGCAACCCTATTCAGTAGCCTCAGGGGTCTCCTCTAAGAGAGCTAATAATAGCTATCATGTGTCCAGGCTTACCCTCAGTGCCAGGTCTAGGTGCTATGCACTTTATACACAGTACCTCTTTCTCTTAGTTCTGGGGATTGAATCCAGGGCCTGGCACTTGCTAAGCAAATGCTCCACCACGAAGCTACAGCGCCCCCATCCCTTTTCTTATTTTATTTTGAGAGAGGATCTTGCTAAGTTGCCCAGGCTGTCCTCAAAGTTGCAATCCTCCTGCCTCAGCCTCCTGGGTAGCTGGGATTGTAGGTGTGCACCCCTATACCTGGCACTCAGTTATCTCTTTTAAACCATATATTAATGGTCTGTGGTAGGGATTAGCTCCATATTTATTTTTTTATAAAATAATTTTTTAGATGTTGATAGACCTTTATTTTATTTATTTATTTTTATGTGGTGTTGAGAATCAAACCCAGTGCCTCACACATGCTAGGCAAGTGCTCTACCACTCAGCTACAACTCCAGTCCCTTATCTCTGTTTTAAAAACTAAGGATCCTGGGCTTGGAAGGGTGAAGTACCACCTTAAGGTGGCACTTGGAGTACAATCTTTAGAACTCAGGTCCACCAACTCCAAAGCCTATTTCTTGGAGAGATACAAATTTGGGTTCAAAACACGGGATACTTTGGACCAGATAAAAATGTCTGAAATAGAGTTTGGGCATCATGAAGTGTGGTGAGTCTCCTGTCACAGAGCTTGGTAAGCAGAAGTCGGAGTAGAATGTTGGAGGATTCTTCAGTCCCAGATACCAGGTGTGGTTCCAGGTCTTTGAAAGATTTTCTTTTCTATTCAGGCTGGAAAAACTCCTTGACTATTAAGGAGTCATGCCCACGTGTGTATTTTACAATGAAAATATTTTGTTTGTTTGCTAATAGGGAACTCAAGCTAGACAATGTAGAGATGAAATCAGCACATTGGAAATCGTGATCATATCATTAATGTGGGATTATTTCATTGTCTGTTATTACTGGAAAAAATCCAGCCCTTAGCATCTTTTTAGGTTATTTTTCTCAGTCTGATTCCATTTATAAACTTCTCTGAGTACAAAGAAGATTCATGTTGTTAACTCCCAATTTTCCTTTTCTTCTTTTCTTTTTTTTTGGGGGGGGGGTCGAGGAGAGTATTGGGCATTGAACCCAGGGGCACTTAAGCACGGAGTCACATCCCCAGCCCTTTTCATTTTTTATTTTGAGACAGGGTCTCACTAAGTTGCTTGGAGCCTTGCTAAGTTGCTGAGGCTGGCCTTGAACTTGGGATCCTCCTGCTTCAGCCTCCTGAGTTGCTGGATTTACAGGTGTGCACCACCATGTCCACTAACTCCCAATTTTCAAATGAGAAGACAATTTTAAATGACTTATCTAAACAGATTGATAAGTTTATATTAGACAAAGGATTACTTTTGGGACCTTGGAGTTAAGTTCTGCTGCCTAAGGTGCAATGAGAGTACTTTCAGATCTTTGTGCAGAGTCTCCTGCAATGAGGGATTTACTGTCATCCTTTAAAATTCATCAATACTTGCAAGAACTATACCACTGGAACAGGATGCCACATGTGAAATGTGGCAGGTCCTATGACAATAGGAACAATCTCTCTTGGGAGTTGTCTGTAGAATTATTGCAGAGGGTGATGTGGGGGCATCTCGCCTAAGTGCTGAATCCCCAAGTATTTCAACAAGCGCTCCTAGAACATGGTGGAAGGCAGAGGCTATAGGTCTGAACACACCTGAGACCATATTCTGGGTTCGCCACTGACTAGCAGTTTAAACTTGTGTAGAACACCTGACATCTCTTACCTCAGTTTCTTCATTTGCCAAAAGGAGATAATAAAATTTCCATCAATGGACGGTGGCAAAAATTGAGACAGAAGGTGTGGAAACGCCCCAGACGTGGTGTATCAGTTAATGTGCCATTGACTGAGTTGTAAGCAACACACACCAAGGAATTCATTGCTTCATGTCATTGAAAATCCAGAGAGCGGGCTTCAGGGTTATTTTAATCTAGTTACCCAATTAGGTTATCACGGCCCTTCAAGATTTTGGCCACATCCTAGATGGTCTCCCTTCCTCCTTGCCAGACAAATGCTCTGGCTGCACAGGATTGCATGCTTCATCAGTGTCAGAAAGAGAAGAGAGAAGGTCTCTTCCTTCATCATGGGTCAGAAGTCCAGGTCATCTTTGGATGAAGCTGTATTTGGTCATGTGCTATGGTCTCTGGAGCCAGTGGCTTATGAAATGCCAAGTGTTGATTGGTTCAGTCTGCATTGGGTGTCTATTTTTGGACCATTCACTGTGGCCAAAGAGATGAAATAATTGATTGACTTGGACTGATCAGGGTTCACAAAGTGAGCAGGGGAGGGGTGGTAAATCCAACCCAGTCTTCATGCCTGGAAGTGTGTGGTTGTTAGCAAGACAACTTCGGGACTACTGTAGCAGATGCCCAGGAAATATCATTATTATTCTCATCAGTGGCAAAATTCTACATTCTGGAGAATGTTTCCCTAGGACTGATAGTACTCCCTCTTCGTTATGGCCTGAATGTAGTTGATATTCTCCCCAAATCATCTGTTAGAAGCCATCACCCAATGTAATAGTATGAAGAGGTAGAGCCTTTATGAATTATTTGAGTTGTGAGATCCACCCTCGGATAGGGGATTAGATTAGTGCCTTTACAATCCCATAATATAATCCCTTTTATGGCTGAATTGAGCACCCTTGCACTCTTGTGCCATGTGAACATACTTTCTGTGTTCAGAAAGCAGAGAGCCAGCCTTCACCAGACATTGAGTCTGCTGGAAATTAGATTTTGGACTCCTCAGCTTCCTTCACTATGAGCAGTAAACTGCTGCTTATAAATTACCCACTCTAAGGTATTTTTTATTTATTTAGTTTTTGGTACCAGGGGTGCTAACCACTGAGCCACATTTTGGTCCCTTTTTATTTTTTTATTTAGAGACAGGGTCTTCTAAGTTGCTTAAGGACTTACTAAGTTGCTGAGGCTGGCTTTGAACTTGCTATCCTCCTGCCTCAGCCTCGTGAGCTACTGGGATTACAGGCAAGTGTCACCAAGCCTGGCCTAAGGTATCTTTTATAGCAACCTAAAGGGACTGAGACATTCCCCTTAAATAGCAACTATTTTGTTTTTGGATTCTAAGAAATAGCATTGTTTTGTTCAGGCTTATTCCTGAGCTATAGATCTCTGGTTTTCAATGATTCTTCAATACGTTTTAGGTGAATTTTTAGGTCACAGCTGGCCTAGATCCAAAGTTTTCTTTTTTATGAAGGTGGTGATAGGGTGGTATTCTCATTCATCTAAAGCTAGAAAAAGCTGGAAAACATTTACAGACCATCAGCTCTTTGGACCTGTCACCCAGCCGGTTATTGGGTCTTTCATCGTTCAGGACTGACTCCCACGCATCAGAGGAGGAACATATTTGAGGATTTGAGAGAGGATGGACATGAAGCCTAACCACATGCAGACATTCCAGCTGACGGGAAACCTGCAGATGGACAGGGGTTGCCCGTGACAGCTAGGCTCTGGGAGCAGACCAGAGGGAAAGGGAATGCCAGGCAGGTTTCAAAGTTCTCCCTGATGAAGGTGACAAGACCGTCAGTGGGAACAAAGAGGTCGGTTGGCTTTGGATTCTGCAGCACTTGCTCACTGTCCTTGAAGGATGATCATCTCTCCCGTTTCCACAAGACTCTCAGTCCTCTCGTCATGTACACTTGTCAAATGGGAGTCGAGCCCAGCATTCCCCCTGGAGATGCGTCTGAGACAGACGGTGGGTTGCTTGTCACTGACATCTTTCACACTTCAGGGGACAACCGATTTTGCCCTCTATGGTGCATGGTTTTTCCCCTTCAGAGATTTAGGCAATGTGTGGGACTTCACTGTGTTCCTGAGAGTAAAGTGTTGATGAGGAGGTTATTACAGGACATTTCTGTTTGTATTAGTTTTCTGTTGCAGCTGTAACAATTTTTTTTTTTTTTTTTTTTTTTGGTGGTGCTGGGGATTGAACCCAGGGCTTTGTGCATGTGAAGCAGGCTCTCTACCAACCTAGCTATATCCCCAGCCCTGCTGTAACAAATTTGAAGTCATAAACTTAATAGCCTAAAATAATATAAATGTATCATCTTGCAATTCTGTAAGATAGGAGTCCTAAAATCAAGGTCTGGGCAGGGCTGCTTTTCTCTGGAGGCTCTGGGGAGACCTCTTTCCTTGCCTTTTCCAGTTCTAGAGGCCCCTGACATCCTCAGCTCAAGGATTCCTACCTACATCTCACAATGTCACACCGTCATATCTTTCTCTGTTTCTGTCTCTTCCTCTCTTGACATCTGCTTCCCAGGATCATTTATCCTTTTCTGATGAACTCCTGCCTCATCAGGGCCCTTGTAATTATATTGGTCCCACCCATATCATCCAGGATGACCTCTCCATTGGAGGCTCTTTAATGGTATCTGGAAAGTTCCTTTACCAGGTAATGTATTCACAGGTCTCAGGAATTAGGATCATTGAGGACCATTACTCTACTATGTAATCTAGTTTTCTCTTCGTGTACCTAGTCCTTGTTTTTTCCTTTTAAAATTGATTTACTCTTTATGTCAAAGAGAGAATATGTTCATAGGGTTCACAAAGAAAGATAACACCAAAAGAGATACAAAAATGGCTGGGACCCTGTAATCCCAATGGCTCTTGGGAGGCTGAGTTCAAAACCAGCCTCAGTAACTTAGCAAGGCCCTGAGCAACTTAGCTAGACCCTATCTTAAAAAAAATAAAAAGAGGGCTGGGGATATAGCTCAGTTGGTAGAGTGCTTGCCTCGCAAGCACAAGGCCCTGGGTTCAATCCCCAGCGTCCCCAAAAAAAAAAAAAAAAAAATTAAATTAAATAAAAAAATAAAAAGAAAGGGACTGGGGATGTGGCTCTTATAAGTGTCCATCATTTGTAAATAAATGAATAAATAAATAAATTCATAAGACAGAGATGCACGAATGGTCCAGAAGCCTAAGAAAAGATGTTGAACATATTAGTCATTAAGGAAATGTAAATCAAAACCACAGTGAGTGCTAAGATTTGAATGTGTTCCCCAAAAAGTGTGTGTTGGAGACTTCATCACAGTTTTAACAGTATGAAGAAGTGAATCCCTCAAGAGAAGATCAGGTCACGAAGGCTGCTCTCATGCATTGATTGATGCTATTATTGTGGGAGTGTGTTCGTTATTGCAAGAGTGGGTTCCTTATAAAAGAATGAGTTCAGCTCATTTTGTCTTTTTGTCTCTCTCTGTCCTTCTACCAAGGGATGATATAGCAAGCCCCTTGACAAGTGAAGTCCCCTTGATTTTGGACTTCCTAGCCTCCAGAACAGGAAAAAGTATATTTCTGTTCATTTTAAGTTACCCGGTCTCAGGTATTCTTTTATGGTAGCACAAAATGGACAAAGAAATGAGATATAACTTCATACTTATTAGGATGACTATAATCAGCAACACAGAAAATAATAAGTACTGGTGAGGACATGGAGAAATTGCAACCCTAGTACGTTGCTGGCTGGAATGTAAAATGGTAGTCACCGAAAAACAGACTGGTAGTTCCTAGAAAAAGGTAAACACAGAATTACCATAGGACCCAGCAATTCCACTCTCAGCTAGATAACCAAAAGAACTGAAAAGTGGGATTCAAATGGATACTTGGAAAACATGGTTCAAAGCAGCACTCTTCATGATAGCTAAGGTGAAAATAACAGATATGTCCCTCAGGGTGAATGAAGAAACTAAGTGAGATATATCCCTACAATGAAATTATTATTTCATTATACAAAGGAATGGATAAGGATACATGCCATAACATGATGAACCTTGAAAATAATATGCTCAGTGAAAGAAACCATACACAAGAGAGCAAATATCATATGATTCCATTTATATGAAATATCCAGCATAGGTAAATTCATAGAGACAGAAAGCAAATTAATGATTGCCAGGGGCATAGGGCAAAGGGGGAACGGGGAGTGACTTCTTGATGGGTGGAGGATTTTCTCTTGTGATGCAGTGTTTTGGAACTTCGTTAAAGAAGGTGGTTGCATGACAGTGTGAATGGACTAAATGCCACCGGGTTTTATGCTTTAAAATGGTTAATTTTATGTTATGTGAACTTCACTTCAATATTTTAAAAAAGGAAAACAACAAACAAAGGGTATGTTGGAAGACAAATGTTCCAACCTGTGTCTCTATCTGCTGTTTCCTCCACCCATATGTCTTTGGGTTGGGGATATTCAGTGGTGCAAGGCTTTCCTAGCATGTGTGACACTCTGGCTTGCAGCACCCAGCACCCAGGAGGAAAAACAAAAAAAAAGAATCAATGTGTTTTCTTTCAGTCTTTCTTTTTATTTCTTCCTTTGACTGGCAGTATTGGGGTTTGAACCCAGGGCCTCACACATGCTAGGCAAGTGCTCTACCACTGAGTTACATCCCCAGTCCTGTTTATATTATGTTGAGACAGGGTCTCACTAGTTTAACCAGGCCTGGAACTTGCTGGAACTTGCGATCCTCCTACCTCAGCCTCCTATCATTGAACTCTTTTAAGGAATATTTCCCTCCCTCCCTCCCTCCCTCCCTCCCTCCCTCCCTTCCTTCCTTCCTACCTACCTTCCTTCCTTCCTTCCTTCCTTCCTTCCTTCCTTCCTTCCTTCCTTCCTTCTTTCCTCCCTCCCTCCCTTCCTCCCTCCCTTCCTCCCTCCCTTCCTCCCTCCCTTCCTTCCTTCCTTCTCAGGGATTGAACCCAGGGGTGCTTAACCACTAAGCCACATCCCCAGCACTTTTTCTGTTTTATTTTGAGACAGGGTCTCACCAAGTTGCTCAGAGCCTCACTGTGTTGCTGAGGCTGGCTTTGAACTTGCAATCCTCCTGCCTCAGCCTCCTGAACTGCTGGGATTACAGGTCGCCACGCCCAGCTGTTCAGCTATTGTTTCTTTCTTGTTGCTTTTAAAACTTTCAATTTTTGTCTTTAGTTTTAAATAGTTTGGTTATAATTTTTCTGAGAATGGATTTTTGGGGGCAGTTATCCTGCTTGGAGTTTGTTGAGCTTCTCAAATCTGTGGGCTTTTTGTTTTACTAAAATTGGGAGATTTTGTCATTATTTCTTTGATTTTGTTTTTGCACTGCACCGTTTCCTCTCTACTTCTGGCACTGGGTTGAGAATGTGAAGCCTTTTGCTCTCGTCTCACATTTCCCTAAACTCGTTTGTCTTCCCACGTCCATCTTTATTCTTTATTCTGTTGAGGTTGGAGAAATTGTGTTACTCCATCTTCAGGCTTACTGACTCTTTCCTCTGTCCTTTCCATTCTATCCATCAGTGAGTTTTAATTTAATACTATTTATTTATTTAGTTTTGCAGTGCTGGGGATCAAACCAAGGGCCTCATGCATGCTAGGTAAGTGCTCTACCACAGAACTACATCCCCAGCCCCAGTGAGTTTTTAAATATCAAGTTTTGTATTTTTTTAGTTCTAAATTTCCCAGTTGGATATTATTTACATTTTCTGTTTCTTTGCTGGGATGTCAATCTTTCCATTCATTAGAAATATAACGTTTGCCTTTCCTTGTTGAAGCATTCTTATAATAGTTTCTTTTTTTGTTTTTAGAAAATATTTTTAGTTGTAGATAGATATAACACCTTTATTTTGTTTGTTTATTTTTATGTGGTGCTGAGGATTGAACCCGTGCCTCACATGTACTAGGCAAGCGCTCTACCACTAAACTCTAACCCCAGCCCTTTAAGTCTTTGTCAGGTAATTCCAACATCTGTGTCATCTTGGCACACAAATTTTAATTTCCTACTTCATAGGCAAGTGATTTTGTATCTGGGCATTTTGAATACTATGAGTCTGAGTCTTGTTTAAAATTCTATCTACAATATAGTTTCTTTCTTTCTTTCTTTCTTTCTTTCTTTCTTTCTTTCTTTCTTTCTTTCTTTCTTTCTTTCTTTCTTTCTTTCTTTCTTTCTTTCTTTCTTTCCTTTTCTTTCTTTCTTTCTTTCTTTTTTTTTAAATAAAAGCAGGTAGTAGACCCAGGATGTAAGTTCCAAGCACCAGCCTTCTGTGGGTTCTGGTTTCAATGTTCAGTTTCATTTTCCGTCTTTGAAATGCTCTTCACATCTGTCCTGCATGTGCGCCACCTGGTGGTTTGCATGGGAAGTGACTGAAGGTTCGTTTCTTGGTTTAAGATTCTCTAAGTTTTTGCTATGCTCTTTAAATTGACAAATGTGCCACTTTTGAGTGAGTTCAAGGATTTATAAAGAATGTTATAGGTCACTTCCCTGAATACCTTCCTCAACAATATCCCTGTTACTTTCTGGTTTCTGGGCTCCCCTTTATACAAAAAAGAAAGCTGGGGATTTCTCCCACTCTTTTTGAACCTTCGAAGATCTCTTTTGTGCTCCTTGAGCTGGAACCAGAGTTTCCTGGGACCATTCTCTGTGCATGCAGATGCCCATTTCCAGGCTTCTCACTACTTTTTATTTAGACTGGGCAACACAGAAGCTGAAGTATGGTAAACCCATCCCTGGGGTTCTCTGAACTCTAGACTTTTTCCAAATCCATCTATCAGCTTCTATATACCTCCTCCTCCTCCTCCTCCTCCTCCTCCTCCTGCTCCTCCTCCTTCTTCTTCTTCTTCTTTTTTTTTCCCTTTATGGTACTGGGAATTGAACCCAGGATACTTTACCATTGAGCTATACCCCCAGCCCCTTTTTATTTATTTATTTTTTATTTCAAGACAGGATCTCAGCTAGCATTATGATCCTCCTGCCTCAGCCTCCTGAATTATTGGGATTATAGGAATGCACCACTACATCCAGCTAATACTCAATTTAAAAAAAAAATTTTAACACTCCCTATTCTATCTCCCAATCCTCCAAGCTTTCTATAAGATGCCCCATGCCATTTAATATAGTCACTGTCTACCAGACTCCCAGTAAGACACCTCCGAGCTCCCAAATCCTTCACATTCAGGCTACTCTTCATCCTGTCTGTAAACGTGGCCCTCATCTCTATTCCCCTTTGTCAAGCCCGTCCTGCATCTGGATTCCTGCCGGGCCATGCCACTGGGTTCCTTCCCACTGGTCTGCTTTTGCTTACTAATAGTTCTCACTGCTGCCAGAGGGGTCTTCCCGAAAGAAAAATGGCATCATCTCAGTCCCCTTGGAAAACTTCCCTGGCACCTCCTGGCTCCCAGTGACAAGTCTAAACTCCTGAGCAAGGTACACAAGGCCTGCATCCCTGGCCTGGACTCTCTGCCCTAACTCCTCTCTCACACACAGGCATTCTAAAATGCTGTTCCCCGTTCTGTCATTCCCCTTCCTCGCAGCTCCAGAAGTACCTGCACCCTACTTGGATGCCTGGCCACTGAAATGTTAACCTCCAAGCTGCTGTCATTGCTGGATCCTCTGTTTCTCTGACTGTGGCCATGAGCATATTACCATGGTCACAGAACTCTACCGATGTTCCTGTTTGTGTGAACGTCTTTCCCACTAGCCTGGGCACACCTTGAGGTCTGGGACTTAATATTTGTCTTTCTGGGGAAGAACAGAGTACCTGACTCAGAGCAGATCCTCAACGGCCTCAGACAAATCAGTGAGTCTCCAGAAAGCACATGCAGGCCAAGGGGCACCTTGGTGAGATTAGAGAAGCAGAAAAGAAAATGCAAGAATGTTTGCAAAATGGAATGAGATTGCCAAAGTTTCTAAGCTAAAACAACATAGCTATTTCTGGTTTAGGTCAGGGTATTGATAGTATTTTGAAGCCAGTCTGGATGCTTTCTTATCTGAAGGAAAGGAGATGCCAGGGAAATACAATGAGCTTGTAAAACAGGTGTAACCCCAAACTCTAGGGAACGGAAGAAATGCCTCTCATTTGGGAAGCAACCTTGTCTTGCCAAACTCGAATTCAATTCCCAACTGGCCACTGACTGCTGGGGGATCTTGGGTAGGTTAATTAATCTTTCTAACTCTTGGTGTTCTCATCTGTATAATGGGCATACATATTTCCTACCTCACAGGATTATTATTAGAATTGACTTAATTCATATTTCTGGTATGTACTTATTATTATTTTTATTTTCTGGTAATTTAGGGAACGAGTGGGTAGAAGTAGATGAAATAGCGGCATGTATATATTTCACTTGGTGTCTTTACTGCCTGCAGCTTCTGAGAGGGCAGTGCCTTTGGATTCCTGTGTCCTGGGGTTTGGGGATGGGGTCAAAGGCCAGCATTCTTCCTCTGGCCACAAAGCTGAGTCCAGTTGGGCCACTTCCCCTCTCAGAGAGTCACAGAGCTGATGAGGAACCAGCAACATCCCTCCATGCAGAGAAGCATTTCATTTCTTATCTAACTGTCCTTGACCCGAGAAAGAAAAAGGAAAAATTATAAGATGTTCTACCTGGACAGGCCCTATTTTACCAAGGACATTCTAAAAATATACTGTTAGGGTTTTAAAACAGACAAAGAAAAACTCATTCTGATTGTTAAGATCTCTGGAAATGCTACTTTCTAAATTTATGTCAACAGAAATAACCAGACCTTGAGATGTCCATTCAAGGTGCGCGAAACATTCAACCACAAGGATCACGAGCACATATATTTGGAATGCAGCAATGATTATATTGTTATTGCTATTCTTCTGCTACTTTTATTATATTTTATTTTTTGGTACTGGGGATTGAACCCAGGACCCACTTAACCACTGAGTCACATCCCCAGTCCTTTTTATTTTTAATTTTGGGACCCTCCTGCCTCAGCCTCCCCAGCTGCTGGGATTATAGGTATGTGGCACTGTGACTGGCTACTTTAATTTTTAAAAAATAGATCATCATTGGCCATCATTGTAATTATGTTCTCTGCTAATTGTCAATGATTCTGAGTATATCATTAAGAAAAGCAATCAGTGTCCCTGAAGATGGTCTCATTGTATCTGTCTGTTCAGAATCTGTCCTCTTCCTGGGCACAATCTTGCCAACATTTGGTGTGGAAAACACCTGTTTCAATAGAAGAAAGAAAGAAGCAAAGAAAGAAAATCAGCACTGACTGGGACCCAGTATATGCAAGGCGTTTTCTACATCTTCTAATTTACTTCTTAAAAAAAACTCTATGAGAAAATTTCACTCCTTTCATTCTTATACGTGAGTAAACAGAAACTCATAGAGATGAAATGACTTGCCCAAGTTCACTCGTCCAACAAGCGGCACAGCTGAGGTTTACATCTATATCAGGACTGGGCATAGTGGCCCACGCCTGTAATCCCAGCCACTTGGGAGGCTGAGGCAGGAGGATTCCAATCTCAAAGCCTGCCTCAGCAATTTAGCGAGGCTCTGAGCAACTTGGGGAGACCCTGTCTCAAAACAAAACATAAAAAGAGCTGGAGATGTGTCTCAGTGGTTAAGTGCCCCTGGGCTCAATCCCTGGTACCAAAGAAGAAAAAAAAAAAAAATCTAAATCAGCCTGTTCTAAAACCAACATTCACTTCAGCAACAGTTTCCAAGGGCAGCCCAGGGCTGTTTAATTTTCACATGGTTTTCAATACTCCTCTCCTCTCTTTCCACACCCGCATCATCTTCTCCACCCGCTTCCCTGTGACTTTCCACAGTTTGGTGATTCCCTCACTAACAGGCAGAAATATATCCACAGGAATTAATGAAGGACAGACTTGATAATGTGGAATCCGTTTGTCAGCTCCACTTTAAAGCACGCCTGGGCGTCTGTGTGCAGGGAGGGGGGCACGGGGGAGGCACACATCTACATTTCATATTAGCAAGTTGGTCGTGAGTTCCATCTCCATGCCAGACATACAGATGACCAGGGCCCCGACGAACTGCATCTGACTGCGCAGTAATGCAAAGCTCTCAGCGTCTCTGGCGGGTCTGTGCGGTGACATTCCTGCAGCATATGATAACCCTCAGGTCCGCGAGGAGTGCGGGTCCCAGCAGCCGAGCTCGGAACCCGCGGCTGGTATTAGGACGTGCGCACCCCTCGCAGGCCCCCGGGAGTTGGCCGGCTTTCCCTCCCTTCCCCCGACCGGCTCGGGACTGCTTCTCTGCTCTGGGAAAAGAATTGAAATCTCCGCCCATGCGCTTCCGAGAACCGTGACTGTGTGTCGGAGTTCTCCTGCTGGGTGGAACTGCAGCACGGGGTTTTAGCTTGGGAGCAGGGCGGCCAGGTTCTCATCCCCCTACGTGGCCTTGGACAAACCGTGGCGGCCCTTTCCAAAACCGATGTAGAGATTTTTTGTTGTTGTTGTTTATTTTAATTTTTTTTTTTTTCTCCTTTGACTTAAGTAACGTGATGAGATGTGGTTTGAGATTCTCCCTGGAAACATCAGCAAGGGGGCGGTGCTTGCTCAATTCTGAGTGGCCGCTGCCTCCACCGTAGGTTCTCTGATGCGGGGAACAAAGGAAAAAAGGGGCCTTTGTCTGTATCAGTGGAGTCTGACGGAGAGAGGTGTATTGCTACTATTGATTGAGGAAGCATTTTTTTCTTTTATTTATTTATTTATTTATTTATTTATTTTGGTACCAGGGATTGAACTCATGGGCACTTGGCCGCTGAGCCATATCCCAGCCCTATTTTGTATTTTATTTAGAGACAGGGTCTCACTGAGTTACTTAGCACCTCGCTTTTGTGAGGCTGGCTTTGAACTTGCAATCCTCCTGCCTCAGCCTCCCAAGAGATTTGGATTACAGGTGTGTGCCTCCGTGCCCAGCCAAGGAAGCATTTTCCCAATTGGTGTTTTAAAACTCAGTTATGTTTATCTACCTCTGCTAGAAGGTTATGTAGCATATTATATAGCACGTGGTGCGTTATGTAGTGTGTAATAATAAATTGGAAAAAAAGAATTTTCTTATTTTTAAAAATTAAAAAAAAAATTATTTTAAGCCAGGCTTGGTGGTGCATGCCTGTAATCCCAGGGGGTAGGGAGGCTGAGGCAGGAGGATCACTAGTTCAAAGTCAGCCTCAGCAACTTAGTGAGGCCCCAAGCAGCTTAGTGAGATCCTGTCTCTAAATAACATATAAAAAAGGGCTGCTGATGGGACTCAGTGGTTAAGCACTCTGGGGTTCAGTTCCTGGTACCAGTAAACAAACAAACAAAAAAATACATATTTAAATGTTAATTTTTGATGTAAGTAATTTCTGAAGAGCGTCTTTAGCTCTGAAATGTAGGGATTCTAATCATTTGCATCAGAAAGAAGAAAACTCCCTGATGTGCATATTTGAACTCCACGCTCTTCCTGACTTCAGCTATGGATGTTTGGTTTGCCAAAGGAGATAGAGGTCACCAAGCAGACGCCTCTGACTTCTTCTATCTATGTGCCTGCCTCTCCTGTATCCTTTCTCCCATCCATCTTTGAAGTCTCTACAAATGTCCTTCATCCTCTTGAATGCTGGTCCTTCTTCCAGAGCAGGGCTCCTTAAACTACCCAAGGATCTTGTTAATGCACAGATGCTGACTCAAGGGATCTGCAGTGGGGACTGAGATTCTGTGTTTTGAACAAGCTCTCTAACTAACAGCAGAAATTTATTTTCTCAGGGTACTGGAGTCTGGAAGTCCAAGATCGAGGTGTTGGCAGGGTTGGTTTCTGGCGGGGCCTCTTTCCTTAGCTTGTAGATGACCACTTCCTTGTGATGTCTTCACATGGCCTTTGCTCTGCGCACACGCTTTGCTGGTGAATCATCCTCTTCTCCTAAGGACACCGACCTATGGAGTTAGGGCCTTACCCTTATGACCTTAATTATCTCTTTGAAGGCCCTATCTCTCAGTAGAGTGATACTGGGTGTTAGGGCTTTGATGGAACAGAAGAACTTGGGGTGGCAGAGGCACAATTCAGTCTATAACAGGTAGCAAGGGCTAGAGCAGCTCTGGCAGTAGAAATATCATGAAAGTCACATATATAACTAAAAATGGTCCAGTCCCTACATTTTAAAAAGTAAAAAAGAAATGGGGAAAATTGTCAATGGACTTTTATTTTCTTTATTTATGGGCTGTGCTGAGAATTGAATCCAGTGCCTCACACATGATAGGCAAGCACTCTACCACTGAGCCACAATCCCAGCCCAAAGAAATGGGGAAAATTAATTTTAATACTGTAATCTGTTTTATCTTACCCAATCTACCTGAAAAGTCATTTTGGCACATAATCAATATAAAAATATTAAGATATTTTATATTCTGCCTATATGCTTTTTTAAACATACTTTTTAATATAATTTTGAAATCCTACATGGATCTTATACTTTGAGCACATCTCCAATGTGGACTAACACATGTCTGTGCTCAATAGCCTCATGCAGGAGCATGAGGTACCTGGTGTGGGACCTAGGGGGGACACACGTGTCTGAGGTAAATTCTAAGAAAGGATATTTGAGGATTACTAAAGACGCACTTTCATTAATTTCACATAACAGTCACAGACTGCACTGTTGGTCCCTTCTATAGGATGTCATCTCCTACCTATTTTCCTCTTGCTCACTCCACATTGGACAATTCCTCAGACACACCAGGCGCTAGCTGGCTTCTGGTCCTTGGCTCTGACTGTTTCTTCCACCCAGAACACTCTCTCCCGAGATATCTACTTGATATCACCACCAAGTGATTGTATAAACCCTTGGGACGGGGTTCTTGTTCATCTTGGCAGCTTCCAGACCTCATGCATAACAGACATTTAATAGATGCTGAATGAAAAGTAATGAATGTATTGAATGAGGTCATCAAGATTTGGCTACTCAGTTAGGCACAGTGGCACATAGCTGTAACCTCAGAGGCTTGGGAGGCTGAGATAGGAGGATTGAGTTCAAAGCCAGCCTCAGCAAAAGTAAGGCACTAAGCAACTCAGTGAGACCCTGTTTCTAAATAAAACATGAAATAGGGCTGAGGATGTGGCTCAGTGGTTAAGTGTCCCCGAGTTCAATCCCTGATACCCTCCCCTGCTCCCCCCCCCAAAAAAAAGTGTGACTCAGTGGTCAAACACAGATTCAATCTGTGATACCAAAAACAAAAACAAAAACAAAAACAAACAAGACGAGGAAGAAAAAAAGATTTGGCTACTCATAATTTGTAAGGTGCAGCTTTGCAGTTACTAAGTAACTGTCTTTACTATATTTTTGGTATCTGTTTCAGATCATGAAATAAGAGTGTGTCATGAATTTTGTACAAATGAACTTACTGGCACCTGCTTGTTATCTTCTGGTGCCCTGTGCCTTAGGCCAGAGGTATGTAGATAAAATTCATAAGAAAATTCAGTGTCTTGGAGGAAGGAGGGACTGTACAGAGGGAAAAGAGGGGTGGGAGGGGTGGGGGGAAGGAAAAAATAACAGAATGAATCAAACATTATTACCCTATGTAAATGTATGATTACACAAATGGTATGCTGTTACTCCATGTACAAACAGAAACAACATGTATCCCATTTGTTTACAATAAAAATAAATTAAAATAAAAAACAGATTTAAAAAAAAAGAAATGTGGCATAATGAATTCCACTATTATATATAATTGCAATGCACTAATAAAAAAATCTAAAAAGAAGAATTACAAGGAGAAATAGACAAATACATCAATAAAGTAGAAAAGATGGAAAGGATGAATTATAACTTGTCATTTCGTCCTTTTTGGGACTCATCAGTACAGTGTAGCTAATGCTATAAAATTTTAAATATTTTATTTTTAAAACTCAATAATAAATAAACCATATTGAGATTAGGTATCCAATGAATGAAGAGTTCAAGTAATTATCTGTCATTTGATCTTAAATTAAAGCAGGATTTTAAATCCAATAAAGGGTAAGATAAAATGGCATTTGTTTTTAAGTATAGTATTTATTTATTCCACTGTAATTGAAAACACAAACATTGAAAACTGAAGTGTAAAAAACTTTGTCACTGTTTGTAATATTTTAGAATATAAAATAAACATTAATTTTAGTACTTTAAAAATTTTCATTTATAGTTAAGAGAATTTTGAATGGGGTAGCAAAAGTGTTAAAGGTCTCAAACCAATTATAATTTTTTCATTGACTATTAAATCATTTGCATGATTTAAAAAAAAAAAGAAAGAAAATGCAGTGTCTGATATGGAAATGTGTAATGGAAATATTGTGGCCAGAAAATGGAAAAATAACAATGCAAGCATAACTAATGCATGCAAACTAATTTTTAAATTTATCATGAAATGTTTCACACATATAAAATGCATAACTATGTGGTATAAAATTGCTATGGTGAATACCAATGCAAATGTTCTTTATATGTTAAAAATGGTTTCAATAAAATATATTTCATTTTCTATATAACAATGCTTGTTATATAACATGCGTGCTTGTGTGGATGTGGGGAGGAGAAGGTGCAGACTCAGGGCCCTTACATCCATACTCTGGGATGGTGGGTTCCTAATCCCATGTTTGGGTATATGCGTCTCAGGGTTGTGGCTTCACTTATAGAATAGCACATTTAATTTTTAAGCTTAACTAAATTGAAACATTATTTCCCAAGATCAAAGTACATTTGGTCTCTATGGTTGCATCCATATTTGCATCTAAACTCCATAAAAAGTTGGCTTCCTCCCTATCCAAATACTCCATTTCTACCTATCAAGTGATGGTTGTTGATGGCAGAAAAGACCTATTAGTAAATGATTATAAAGTACTTGGCTAATCAAAATGAGGGCTAAATAACCCTTTGATAAGGCTGGGCTGTGGCAGACATCGATAACCTGGGCCTTATTGGCCCTCAAACTCTTTGTGAGGACTAGCCTGGGCAGGTATCCTGTGATACGTATTGTTCATGTGTCCCCAGCACCCTGCACTGATTGGATGTACCCTGGTGCTGAGCACTGCAGAAACTGTGCACAACCCAGAAAATGCACTGTCTCTCATCCTCAGAATGATCTCACTAGAATGGGGTGGCCTTGCTTGTTTTCTCCTTTGTTCTTTCTTTTCTTTCTTTCCTTTTTCTCCTTCTCTTTTGCAGTGCTAAAGATCAAACCCAGGGCCTCACACGTGCGAAGCAAGCCCTCTACCACTGAGTTACATAGCCTCAGTCTATTGGCCTCCTTTTACTAGCTTTTCAGATATGCACAAGGAAGTCTGCGCATTGTAGAAAAACACAATTAATTTCTTCCTTCCTTCCTTCTTTCTTTTACTGAGGATTGAACCCAGGGGCATTTTACCTTTGAGCTACATCCTTTTTTTTTTTTTTTTTTTTGATTTTGAGATAGGGTCTTACTAAGTCACTTAGGATCTCACTAAATTGCTGAGGCTGGGCTCAAACTTATGATCCTCCTGTCTCAGCCTCCCAAGTGGCCGGGCTTACAGGAATGTGCCACCACACCCAGTTAGAAAAACACAATTTGAAATGTTTAAAAACACTGCTAATCAAACAGATACTTGCACACTTGTATTCATAGCAGCAAAATTGTTCACAGTAGCTAAAAGGTGGAAGCAATCCAAATGTCCATCAACAGGTGAATGGATAAACAAGATGTGGTAGTGTGCACCATGGAGTACTATTTAGCCTCAAAAATGAATGAAATTCAGACACGGACTACAACATGGATGAATCTGGTTTACAAAGTGAAGTAAAGCAGACACAGAAGGGCAGATACTATACGATCTACTTACATTAGGCACCTAGCACCGTCAAGTTCATGGAGGCAGAAAGGAGAATAGTGGTTGCCAGGGCCTGGGGAAAGGGAAATGGGAAATTATTGTTTAGTGGGTACAGAGTCGGGGAAGATGGAACTGTTCTGGAGACAGATGCTTGTGATGGTTGTACAACAGTGTGAATGTACTTAAAGCCATTGAATGTACACCCAGAAATGGTTAAAATGTTACATCATATGTTAGGTACATTTTACCACACTAAAAAATGTAGATACATGAACACACATCTTAACACCCACATCCCCCCCCCCCACACCACTACTCAAAGCATTTTCTGATTTGTGATTCTTGCTTAAAGTTAGGAAAGCTATAGATCCCGTCATCAATCCAACTTCCCTTTGACTCTAGGAAGCTCCGTGCTGTCTTTGACCTAGTGTTCAGGAGGAGGTGGGTCATATGTGGGTCATCTTGACCTCATTTTACTGTGGCCAGGGAAGACAGCTAATGTCAGGTGCTGGAAAACCAGGGAGGAATAGGAATGGGGACCTCAGGACTGGGATGGGGAGAAAAACCTATAAGTTGATAAGGAAGAGACCAATTGATAATTAAAGAAAGAGGAAAGCTGGTAGACACCATTAAGACTGAAGATCATGCAAGTAGCAAAATGTGATTCCTTCAGATCTGAGTAGGGAAGTTGTTTTTTTTTTTTTTGTACCAGAGATTGGACCCAGGGGTGCTTAAACCACTGGGCCATCCCCAGCCCTTTTATGTATTTTATTGGAGACAGGGTCTCACTGAGTTGCTTAGTGCCTCGCTTTTGCTGAGGCTGGCTTTAAACTCACGATCCTCCTGCCTCCGCCTCTCATTGCAGGTGTGCACCACCACACCAGGCTGAGTAGGGGAAGTTTTGCGTGGGGTGCTGGATGCGTGCATAAGGTGCAGGATTAAGTGAGGAGGTGATGGGGTGATGCTTGAAATGGTTTGATCTGGAGCTGAGCTGAACTGGCTGCCCCTGGGAATAATATGTTCTGCACCTCCTATTTATTTATCTCCTTTTGAATTTCAATATATTTTCTTAAAAACTAGGCCTTTAGTTTCTTGTGTATGAATAGGAAAATTTGCATCTGTGTTCTTCTTCCCTCACTACTCAGAAATCTGGAAATTCAATGTTTCCTAATGGCTGAAGCTAAAGCTATTGCTTTGGTTGCCAAATGGATTGGGTAGAAATCTGAACTTACTGTCACCGGAAGCAACACCAAATAACCAGGTGCTGAGGGTTCCTGGCAGGGTTCTGTGGAAAGTACAGGGAAGCACCTGGCACGGGGCCCTGGGACTGGGCTACGGCTGGGCAGTGGGCAAGAGCAGGGGAGAGCTCGATAGAGCTGATCTAACCTTCCAGCCATCCCTAGCCCCGCCCACCTGCTGTCCATGGCTGCTTTACACTGAGAGTTATTTTTTGCTGAACTCCCTCTATCCAAACCAACCTCTCTGAATTTGGTCTATCTCTCACCCTGGCAGGTGAAAATGAATTTCTTTTAAAATGTTTCTCTGGGATTTCCGTTTCAGGTACCAGTAAGACTTACTAAGACCACAAACAACTCCAGAGAATGTATATACACCACTGGGCCTGACTCAGAGTGTTCTTAAATCATCACCACCATTATCATCATCATCATCACCTTCAGAACAACAGTAAAAAATGTTTACAAGAATCATTAAACCTATTGTTCAAATAGCAATACTAGAAATATCAGAAAAGTAGATGAATAAATTTTATATAGTCATCAAAATGCATGGACTAAACAACATACAACAAAGTCAATAAATCTTAACATGTGTTAAGAAGTAGTTACCCAGCTGAGTGTGGTGGTGCACGCCTATAATCCCAGTGGCTCAGGAGGCTGAGGCAGGAGGATTGTGAGTTCAAAGCCAGCCTCAGCAACTTAGCGAGGCCCTAAGCAACTTAGCAAGGCCCTGTCTCTAAAGAAAATATAGAAAAGGGTTGGGATGTGGCTCAGTGGTTAAGCACCCCTGGGTTTTATCCCTAGTACCAAAAAAAAAAAAAAAAGAGGTGGGTGCCAAAAGATAACAACCAGCATGATACCCTTTTTAATAATTAAAACCAAAAAAAAAAAAATGCACATAGATTTAATATAACTGCTTACAAAGTAAACCCAAGTCATGATGAATATGGAATTTGGATGGCCTGGTTGCAGGCCACATGGGACCATTTGGTTAAGTGAAGGGTATAATCCAGTTCCTTGCTTTTGGTGGGGGGGAGGCTCGAGTGTGCTTATTATCTTATTAAAAACATCTAACCAAATGAAAGCAGGTGCATGAGCCGGTGAAGAGTGGGCTATGAACAGGATTAGGATTCATTCGTAACTTGATGCTATGTTGCTGAGGTTTTTGTCTTACCCCAGCTGCCCAAACCAAACCCCAGAAGACTCTTACCCTCGCTGTCCTATCTGCCCGAGGACACCTGCAAACTCCGCTCCTTCAGATTTCTTTCCTTTTGCTGCAGGCACCCTTGCCTGCTATTAACGTGCATAGGACATTACCCCCAGGAGTAGAAGAGTAGGATTTATTAGTCTTGAACATATATTTTTAGAACAGTCTCAACTATCTTTCTACCTCTCTACCTGTAGATTTATTCCATTCCTTTTAACAGCTGCACAGATTTATCTCTGCCATCATTTATTGACAACTCTTTTGTTGATAACTGTTTAGACTACTTCTAGGTTTTGCTTCCACAAAAAGTTGCTACAATAAATAAAAATGCCGCCAGGAATATTATTCTACCCCAGAGTGAGTATGCTGGTAGAGTAAGGCTGTAAAAGAATTGCTGAGTCCAAAAAAACCCCATGTATTTACATTTTGGTAGCTACTGCCAAATTGCCTCCAAAATGGTTATATCTACTTCTAAATCTGGCCACATGTCATGGTGGGAGTCACCGGCTATGTGAGGAAGCCAGCTTTGTGTGGCTTGCTTTTTCTTTACTCCCAGAGTCTAGGAATGGGGCCTGGACAAGGGCCAGGGGAGAGGCCATTCATCTGCTGACCTTTAGTGTCTCCTCTCTGCGTTCTGATTGCTCATGGGCAGAGGTTTGGTGCTTCTCCTTGGCCCTGGGAAATTTCCTGTGTCCCCTCTGCCTTTCCCCCTTCACCTACATTCAGTGAGCCAGTAGGCCTGGCCTCCTGCATGACTTTTCACTCTCTGGGAAATGGTGAGATGGCTTCTCATCTGCCTCAGGGAGATGTTCTTAGGATTTGTGAAAATCCCTTTGGGAGGAAAGGTATAAACATATAAATCAAAACTTAAAAATATACTCCTCAGGACTGGGGTTGTGGCTCAGTGGTAGAGTACTTGCCTAGTCTGTGTGAGGCCCTGGGTTCCATCCTCAGCACCACATAAAAATAAATAAAATAAAGGTATTGTGTTCATGTGCAACTAAAATAAATAAATAAATAAATAAATAAATAAATAAATAAATAAATAAATAAGTAAAAACTATACCCCCCAAATAATGGCACTGGGGAAAGTCCAAGATATAATTTTATAATGTCAATAAAAGTGGGTCACTCATTCAGAAATTTGACATTCTTCCTTTTGGATTCAGACTTCCCAAGGTTGGGTTTCAAGCCTACAACTTCCCGCGTGAAGCTCATAGCCCTTTGCTTGGCCCTGGTTGTGTGGTGACAGAAGAAAGAAGAGACCATCTCCTCCTTGGCTCAGGTCTATCAGGGTGTGTTTTTCCTGCTTAGCACGAGTCATGTCTGTGTGGGCAAGAACACAAAACCTACTGTAATATTTCCGTGAGATTTTGGATCAAATATCCCAAATTCTGTGTCATCGCCATCCAGTGGCCTCTACTTAGTTGACTTGACATGAATCTTGTGAGGTCCTGATTTCTCAGGGCCCTGGTCTCCCAGCAAGGGTAGGAACAACCTGGAGTCCCTCTATCTTGGGAAGTTCCAAACTGAAGTGGTTGATTCTTTGCTCTAATTTTGTCCTTTCATAGAGTGAAAGGATACCAGTTTCTGCTGGCATATAAAAAATATGATAATTCCCAATGTTAGGAAATAGTCATAGAAGCCACCTTGAGCCATTTAAGCCTCTGCAATGTGAACACACAAGCCACTGGGCTGTGTGGTGGCTCTGCTTGAAGGCAGCTTGGATCCTTGATCTGCTGTGGGCTCACCTGTAGATTGCTTGGGTTTCCACCCTATTGTACCGTGAACCACAGTGGGCTATTTTGGAAATCGATTACAAACCAAGCCAGGCTGAAGGATCCCTTCTCTAAGCCTAGAGACCTGCAGTAGAGATGGTATGAGGTCAAGGGTTTGCCAAGGAAGACCCAGATTCTGTCCCTAACTGACTCAGACCCTTAACTTCTTGAACTGTAAGACAGTGTCTAGAATTGATCTGGTCTTAGGTAGGACGAGGGTTTGAGGTAAGAGCTGCTATGCATGAGGACTCGGGGGTGGCAAGAGCAGAGTATTGAATATCCTTTGGTAGTAAACATCATCTTTTACCGAAGAACATAAAAGCCAAATGTGAAACTAAATAATCCCCAGACTAGAAACAATTTAGGATAGCATAGACTCAGTTTGACAAAATGGTTAACTTTAACATAACATCATGTCATTATAGTTTAAAGGTTTTAATTTACCAGATGTAAGTTACCGGCATAGCCTGTAATACAGAATGATTAACATGCTGCTGGTTTAATATGTATTACTTCATATAAGCCACAGAAGTGTCCTATGAGATAGGTAATAACATTTACCCAATTTTACATGTTATGTAAATAGTCTAGGTCAATAAATCTGAGTACAACAACAATAATAACATCAGTAATAAATTACATTTATTTAGTGTTTATTAGATTCAGTGTGTAAGCTAAATACCTTCACACGTAACGTATTTCATTTCTTCCTCTTAACCCCATTAGGTGGATATCATTATCTCTGTGTTCTAGACAGGGAAATTAAGATAAAAAGAAGTTAAATCAATCTACTTCTTAAATAAAAAGAAGTTAAATATGACAAAATATTTCAGTTAATTCACTGAACTGTTGAAAGGTTAGAGCTGGGATTTGAAATAGGAGCACACAAGGTAAAACAGAAGCCATCATGCCATTTAGCAGAAGAAGGCCTGAACCTCTGAAGAAAAAGATAATTTTATTTCAATTTCCATTGTATTCAAAAATATGTAGCATTATGCCAAGTAACTGCAGTTTTTGTTTGGGGGAGCTACTCTATGTCATAAAGGGACCTATTGTGAAGTAAATCTTACTTTCCCATAGGAGCAATGTTGTAATGAAGGACCTTATTCTTGGCCAAGAATTCCACATCAAATAAATCACATCGATGACCAACAATATGGTGGAGAAACAGAACCAAACAATAAAATTATATTCCCAAATCAAAGGATTTTGGAACTCAAAGGGACCACAGAGACTATATAATAAGTGCATTTAAAACTATTCTAAGCAGAGAAATCCCTTCTTCAGCAAAATCTTATTAGCCCCATAAATATTATAGCCAAAAAAAGAGCCAGGTCATTTGTATAAGAATGGAGACTTAGAACTCAAAACACTCTACAACAAGAATACAAATAACCCAATCAACAAATGGGCTAAGGATATGAACAGACGCTTCACAGAAGAAGATCTATAAGCAATCAACAAACATATGAAAAAATGTTCACCATCTTTAGTAATAAGAGAAATGCAAATCAAAACTATTCTAAGATTCCATCTCACCCCAATTAGAATGGCCATTATCAAGAATACAAGCAACAATAGGTGTTGGCGAGGATGTGGGGAAGAAGGTACACTCATACATTGCTGGTGGGGCTGCAAATTAGTGCAGCCACTCTGGAAAGCAGTGTGGAGATTCCTTAGAAAACTTGGAATGGACCCACCATTTGACCCAGCTATCCCACTCCTCGGCCTATACCCAAAGGACTTAAAATCAGCATATTACAGAGATACAGCTACATCAATGTTCATAGCTGCTCAATTCACAATAGCCAGACTGTGGAACCAACCTAGATGTCCTTCAATTATGGCATTTGCAGGCAAATTAATGAAATTGGAGAATATCATGCTGAGATAAGCCAATCTCAAAAATCCAAAAGGTGAATGATCTCACTGATAAGTGGATGATGACACATAGTGAGGGATGGGAGGGGGGCAAGAATGGAGGAAGGAGGGACTGTATAGCAGGAAAAGAGGGGTGGGAGGGGTGGGGGGAAGGAAAAAAATAAGAGAATGAATCAAACATTATTACCCTATGTAAATGTATGATTACACAAATGGTATGCTGTTACTCCATGTACAATCAGAAACAACATGTATCCCATTTGTTTACAATTAAAACAAAAAAAAAAGAATGGAGACGTAATACGTATCTGTACATTTGATACCTTGAGTACTTCTTTGGGATCCAAAAAAAAAAAAAAAAAAAAAAATGGTGATGGTGACAGATGAGAAGGGGGCTGTGGCCAGGAAGGAAGGGATCCTCACCTGTCACTTTATTCCCTTGATATTGATTTTTTTTTTTAGGTGGGTGCACACTGGGGATTGAACCCAGGGGCTCTTAACCGCTGAGTCACATTTCCCAGTCCTTTGAAAAAATTTTTTATTTGGAGACAGGTCTCACTAAGGTGCTTAGGGCCTCACTAAGCTGCTGAAGCTGACCTCGAACCTGTGATTCCTGAGCCGCTGGGATTACCAGCATGAGCCACCATGCCCAGCGATATTATTTGAATTTTAAAACAATACACACATAAGTATCTCAAAGAAAATTACTCTACTGGGGGTGTCCTTTCTCTTGTTTCTTTTCCTACTTCTCTGGCTCCAAACTGGGAACTAACTCTAAACCCAGTCCTAACCCCGATTCCCTCTTTCCTGCAGGTTACCAGTCACTACCAACCGCAGGCATAGCCCTTAACTTCACAGCACCTTGACTTTCTCATCTGAAAAACCTCATGCTGTTAACCCCCCCACCGGGGCCCAACATGTTATCATTCCATCAAGTGATCAATGTAAAAATTATGACTGACTGAGGTAGTTACATTGTTTTCTTTATACTAAACTGTTGAAACCATCTGTGTCTTTCACTCTTGATGGCACAAGTCCATTCAGACCAGCCTCTTTTCAAGTGCTTAATGGCCACCTGTGGCTGGTCTCTGCCCTACTAGGTCTATTGCCTGGACTTTAGTACACACAATGAATGATGGCTGTCATTGATCTTCTGCCTTTGCACAGAGTATGACTTTTCCCTGTTTTCTGTTGAACTATTGCTCAGATCTCAAGATGAATCCAGTTGTTCACTTCCCTGAAAAGCCTCTGATCCCCCATCTCCAGTCTTTGCTCTCCCGATGCCTCTCTCCAGTGTAGATATTTTGTTTATCTTCCTAGAGTCTAAGCGCCTCAAGAACTGTACCCACTTTAGGTTCTTTCTAACCCTGGGGCACCGCTCAATGAGTGGCAGATGGAAGGCCCCAAAACCTGGCAGGTGAGTGAATGAGGGAGGGAGGAGTGGCACACATACCATGTGCTTTGGTGGCCGGGCGGTTAGGAGCTACTTGTTTGTTCCTCTTTCCTTTTGTTATTAATTTTTAAATATTGGTTGGCAGAACCAGCTCCCTCTTCCTTCTCAAACTTCCTTTCAAGGTCATTTCCCCAACCTGGGCTTTGCTACAGAGAAGTCATGATAAGAAAAGCAAATGTCTTCATTAAACAGTGGGCCCCCGAGAAATCTGGAAAGGTAAGCAGGAGCACCCAGATACACACACGGGCAGCTTTCATGCACACGCTTCCTTCGAGGCTGTAAACCTTTGCAAAATGGAAGCAGAGACTGCTCCGTCTCCTTTTCTTTCAGGAATTTGAGCCAGGGAATAAGAAGGACTGTGAAATGGTTCAGGAGATGAGATGCCGGGAGAGCAGGGAGGTAGCTTACCACGAGCGTCTCTGGGAGCAGATCTTTCTGCTGGGGGTGGCCGTGGGGGTGGGGTACACCAGACCAGGCACTTCACAGGACACTGGGGGTAGGGCTAAGGAGCCTGTGACTGTGTCATTTGTGCACATTCTCTTAATTCCCACAGTGTCCCTTTTCCTCCTGGTTTCTGCCCCCGAGAGTGGAGGTGAGGGTGGGGAGGGACACTGAGGCATTTTTTATCCTGGGCTCATTTTTCACCTTTTGTCAAAGCTGTGTGTCAAGTTTGGTCGACCTCAGCACTGGCACATCCCTGTCTCCTAACTTTAAGGCACCGAGGAGTTGCCGTGTTTGATGTGTCTTAACTTTAACACAAAGCACGCCAGGGCTGGTTAATGATCATGAACTGTCACGGCAGCCACTCTGCAAAGGTGACATTGATGGATGGGGCCTGCAGCTTCGGGGGAGGTGGGTGGTGCAGGGGCAGAAGGTTTATTTAAGCCAAGGCTGATAATGGGGGGCCTTGAGAGTCACTGACCAGCAGGACTTTAATGGGTTATCGGTGGAGAGTCCCTTTGCTGCACTGCCCTCTGAGGGGACGCTTCTCTGCCTGTCCGCCAAATAAAAACATTCCGTGAAAATTCAGAGCTATTTTCAGTCCTCTGCTAGGAGGAAAGAAAAAGCCCACTTCTGTAACCAACCTTGTCATGTCTCTTGATTTGGCCTCATTTATCTAGAAGTTCATGTTTACGTTCCTTAGCCATTTGAAGAAAGCATGAGTAAAGAACTTGTGCAGAGGTGGGTTTAAGGGAGAATGAATTCAACTTTCTGAATAGGCTTAATCCCCTTGGGATGGCCACTGGGATGTGAAAAGGTGTAAAATTGGGATTCCTTAAGAGACGGCCTCTGGGAAAAATAAATCTACTTTTAAAAAATAACTCAGTAAAATTTTTATTTTATTTTATTTTATCTATTTTGGTGCTAGAAATGGAACTCAGGGACCCTTGCGTGTTAAGCCTGTGCTCTGCCACTGAGTTATACCCCCGATCCCAGTAAACTTTTTGATTCCCATTTTGTTTTTGAATTTGCTGACCGTTCCATCAAGTACATGACTCGGGAGAGTGTCTGTCTTTCTTTCAGTAAATATGATATCACTGTCATGTGTTCTGGAAAAGCCACTTTTCAATGCGATGCACCCCAGGTTAGAAGCTACAATTTCCTCCTTGTCTCTTGATGTAGCTGTGCTTCTTATGTTTCATTAAAATAAGCTCTCAGGAAATGACCTGACCACAGAACCCTCCTTTGGATGGAGATGCCAAATTTGGATCACCAGGGGACCTTTAATCTCTGAAAGCTGAAGCAAAGAGATGCACTATCGGGGTCCACTGATAATTCTGTGATGTGAGAGCTAATTCCTGATGGAGACGTCTAGTTGGCTCCTTGCTTACTAAATTCAGCAGCTTGTGGCCCCTACTCATTGCTGGACAGCATAAACATCAGCTTTTGGTAAATAAACGCAGGCTATCATGCAGCCGTCCAACAAGCACTTAAGCTGTGACTGACAGCTTGCTCTGGAGGACTTAGAGTCTAGGGCCAGAGCTTTTGGGTGCAGAGGCTCTGAGGTTCCAAGATAAACAAATCTGTCGGTGAGAGTGACCAGAGTGTTAGGTCAGTCCAAGGGTCACTTATAGGTCATCCTGCTGGGAGCTTGGTCTCTGCTTTGTGTTTATCCCAGGGAGAGAAGCAGGAGGGGCTGGGCTAGAGGATTGGGTCTCCACTGGGAAAACATCTCTGGCCTGCTCATCAGAGCCCGTGGAATTGGATCAGCACCTACCGTGCTTTGGGCAATCCAGTAAAGGGTATGGATGTGGGATTTTTTTTTTTTAATTTATAATTTTTTTTTTTTATTTTAAAGGAGTCAGTGGATAAATTATTTTGGAAATACAGATTATAGAACATATGAACCAGTTTACCTCTGCTGCAGAAAGAGGCAAAGGATATCCAACACCTCGAATGAAGTACTAGAGTGCTGTTCTGAACTTTTAGCAGTCAGTATTGCAAAAGACAAAGGAGGGATTGGGAAATGTTCTCTGTTCCTATCTAGTTTCTGGATTTTATGAATTTTTCTGGAAAATATTTCCTTGGGATTATTATTTTTGGGGGAGTGATTCTCAATTTGCTTCCTTTCTGGTGCTTGGCTTGTTAAAATGGGTGGAGAAGCAAGTGGGTTATGTATTATGGTGCTCCTTAGTTGGTTTTTTTAGCAAAGTAAAGATGACTATCCCCAATGATGTGACATCAAAGGAAGAACTGATGGCAGGCTTTTGTTTCAAGATTGCAGATGAAAAAGACTTTTTAAATCCAATGTTCAGTTGCTTGGTCTGGAAAATAGCCCCATTTAATGAAAGGTCTAAAGGAACTGGTGTCTTCAGACAAGGTAGAAGCTAAATGCACGCACAAGCCCTAGGGGATATTGGTAGACCACTTTTAAGCAAACCCAATTTACAAACTGTATGATGTAATAAAGATATATTAAGAATTTAATGCTATATGTAGAGATGCATCTAAAGATATGATTAAAAGAAATGAAATCATACTGGTGTCTACAACCACAAAGGAATCCAAGTGAGGATCAGTGGGCACAGTGAATTACAGTGGAATCGAAATAGGAAAACCAGAAGGTAATGGGGAATCTTTGGACATTTAGAAATTAAACATAAAGAGGAAAGGCTTTAATTTTTATTTTATTGGAAGTTTCAAGGGAAATTTTAAAATATATTGAGTTGAATGCAAATGAAGATACAACATATCAAGATTTGTGGAAAACAGCTAAAGCAGTGCTCAGAGGGAAATTTATAGTATTAATTGTTATTAAGTGTTATATTTGAAAAGAGGAGTCGGACATAGTATACTTCTGTAATAGCAGTTACTCGGAAGGCTGAGGCAGGAGGATTGAAAATTTGAGGCCAGCCTGGGCAACTTAGTGAGACCCTGTCTCAAAATAAAATGAAAAAAGCAGTGGCGCACACCTGTAATCCCAGCAGCTCCGGAGGCTGAGACAGGAAGATCTCGAGTTCAAAGTCAGCCTCGGCAACTTAGTGAGGCCCTAAGCAACTCAGTGAGACTCTGTCTCAAAAATAAAAAATTAAAAAAATAGGGCTGGGGATGTGGCTCAGTGGTGAGTGCCCCTGAATTCAGTTCAGATCTCCAGTACCCAAAAAATTAAAATAAAAAATAGTGCTTGATTTGGCAGCACATACACTGAAATTGGAAAAATACTGAGAAGATTAGCATGGCACCTGTGCAGGGATGACACACATATTCAGGAAGCATTACATATTTTTTACATATACATGGTGGAATATTACTCAGCCTTAAAGAAACATTAAACTATGGCATTTGCAGTCAAATGGATCGAACTGGAGAATATCATGCTAAGTGAAATAAGTCAATCCCCCCAAAGCAAAAACGGAATGTTTTCAGTGGATGCTGATCCAATGGCGGTGGGTAGGGAAGAATGAAGGAACTTTGGATTGTGTACAGAAGGGAGTGAGGGGAGGGGAGGGAGAAGAGGGGTGGGGCAGTGGGGACGGGAAGGACAGTAGAATGAGATAGACATTATTACCCTATATACATGTATGCAAAATTTAAAAAGTATCACTGTCAAAAAAGGTTAATGAAAAAAATAAATAAATAAAAGTTAAAAAATAAAAAAAATAAATGAAATAAAAAATAAAAAAGGGCTGGGGGTGTGGTTCAGTGGTACAGTGTCTAGCATGCACAAAGTGTTGGGTCAATCCCAAGTGTCACACACACACAAAAAAAGGTGGGGGAAGGGGCAATAAAACCTATGACAATCAATCAGAAGAAATGAAATAATAAAGATGTGAGCAGAAATTCATGAAATTGAATGTAGGAAAACAATAGAGAAAAATCAGTGAAATAAAACCTGGTTCTTTCAAAAGATAATGAAAGTGACAAATCCCTAGAAAGAGACAAAATAAAAAGGGAAGATACAAATTACCACTATCAGGAATGAAACAGGACTATCACTGAATAGTGTGAAGACATCAAAAAGACGCTAAGGGGGCTGGGGATATAGCTCAGTTGGTCCTTGCATGCACAAGGACCTGGGTTCAATTCCCAGCACCACCACCAAAAAAAAAAAGAAAAGACATTGAAGAAATACTGCAAAAACTACACTCTTAAGTTCAGATCTGTGGCAGTATAGATGAACTAGGCCAATTCCTCAAAAAGCACAATCTGTCATACCTCACCCAATGTGAAATGATTTATGTGTTTATTTTTTGGTATTGGAGCGCTTAACCACTGAGTCACAACCCCAGCCCTTTTTATATTTTATTTAGCCACAGGGTCTTGCTAAATAGTGGAGGCTGGCTTTGAACTCCTGATCATCCTGCGTCAGCCTCCCAAGCCACTGGAATTACAGGTGTGCACCACTGCGCCTGGCTCTACATCCATTCTTAATAAAAACTCAGAAAAAATAAGAATAAGGAGAAATTCCTCGACTAAATCAAGAATATCTATCAAACGCCTAGAGCTAAAATTATACTTGATGATGAAAGACAGATTTGGGGTGAGGCAATGGTGCATTTCTGTAATCCCAGTGGTTTGGGAGGCTGAGACAGGGAGGATGGCAAGTTGGAGGCCAAACTGGTCAAGTCTGGGCAGGTCTCTCAGCCAGACCCTGTCGCAAAATAAAATTTAAGAAAAGGGCTGGGGATATAGCTCAGTGGTAGAGTGCATGCCTTGATTCAATCCCTAGGAGTGTAAAAATAGGGCTAACAAACAAACAATAAACCACTGAGATTGTGAAAGCGTAAGAATGTCTGTGCTGTCACTATTCAAATTCCACACAGTAAGCTGAGCGTGGTGGGGCATGTCCATAATCCCAGTGACCTGGGAAACTGAGGCAGGAGGATTGCAGGTCCAAGGTTGGCCTGGGCAATTTAGTGAGATCCTACTTCAAAATTAAAAAAAAACAAAACAAAAAAAAAAAACATTAAAAGGTCGGGGATGTAGCTCAGAGGTAGAGTGCCTCTGGGTTCAATTCCCAGTATTGCAAAAAAGAAAGAAAAGAAAGAAAGGAAGGAAAGAAGGAAGAAAACAAATTCAACATAGTGCTGGTTGTTCTACTCAGTGCAATAAGGCAGGATAAGGAAATGAAAAGCATAGATTTTAAAATGAAAAAGAAAAAAAACCCTATTTTTACAGATAACCCAGTTGTCTACATGAACAATCCCAAGGAATTTACAAGACAAAACCAAGACTAAAACTATCTTCTAGTGAATACGTGAGTCCAGCAAGGTCACAGAATGGAATATAAACTTACAAAATCAACTTAGTTTCATACACTAGCAATAAAAACATGGAAACAGCAACAAGTACTATACCATTTATAATCACTCAAAAAAATTACTTAGGTATAAATACTTATATGACAGGACATATACAGGGTTTGTTTATTGATAATTACAAAATCCTGATGGAAGAAACCATCAGAAGAAATCAGCAGAGAAATGTGCCATACTTGTGCATAAAAGGCTCATCATACTAAATGTTAATTTTCCCAAATTGAAATATGGGTTTCCCAGTACCACCACCACCAAAAAAAAAAAAAAAAAAAAAAGAAAAAAAAAGAAAAGAAAAGAAAAAAAAAAAAAAGAAAAAAAAAGAAAAGAAAAGAAAAAAGAAAAAGAAAAACCACAACTGAAATATGGGTTTATTGCAATTACTAGCAAAATTCCAGAATTCCTTAACTCTAAAATTTATATAGAAAGGCAAATGAACTAGAATAGCTAAAATAATTTTGAAAAATAATAATAAAATGGGAAGAATCAACCTATCTTATTTCAAGACATGTAACATAACTATAATACTCAAAGTTGTGTGGAATTGGCAGAGATATAGGTACATAGATGAATGAAACAGAATGGAGAACACAGAAATGTACTTACACTAATACACCCATCAAATTTTTGATAAATGTACAAAAGAGACTCAATAGAGGGAAACAAATAACAAACAAACAAACAACTTCTTATAAATGGTGCTTGAGCCACTGAACATTCACAGGCAAAAAAAAAAAAAAGTGAACCTCAACTTGTCTCACACCTTATTAAAATAAAAAGGAGGTCAAAATTTATCATAGTTTCAAAAAATAAAAATTTTAAGGGAAAAAAAAGAGAAAAATCTTTAAGATTTAGGAGTAGGCAAGACTTCATAGACTTGACACCAAAAACATGATCTATTGATTATTTTTTGGTTCCAAGCATTGGACCCAGAAGTGCTTAACCATTGAGCCACATCCCCTACCCTTTGTATTTTTAATTTAGAGAAAAGTTCTCACTAAGTTGCTTAGGTCCTTGCTCAGTTGCTAAGGCTGGCCTCAAACATGTGATCCTCCTGCCTTAGCCTCCTGAATTGCTGGAATTATAGGAGCAAGCCACTGAGCCCGGTTCTCTGTTTTTTAAAAAGTTAATAAACTGTTCTTCACTAGAATCAAAAACTTCTACTCTGTGAAAGACCATGTAAGGATAATGAAAAGACATGACAGACAATCAAACCAAATATTTGCAACCCACATATCTGACAGAGGACTAGTATGCAGAATCTATAAAGAACCCTTAAAACTTAAGACTAAAAGCACCAAAACAATCCAATTTAAAAAAATGAGCAAAAGACAAGAAGAGATACTTCACTGAAGAGGATATACAGATGGCAAATATACACTTGAAAAGAAGTCCAAGATCATTACCTCTTAGGGGAATACAAAGTAAAACCACAATGAAATATTACCACACACCTATCATATCAGAGTGACTAAGTAATAAGCTGTGACATTATTTTTGCTGGTGAAGCTGCACACATGCTCTAATACTGAGTTACACCCTTCCTACACAATATTCTTGAAATAACAGAATTATAGAAATAAATAATAGATTAATAATTTCCAGGAATTAAGGAAGTTGTGGGAGCACTGGGGCTGTAGCTCAGTGGTAGAGCACTTGTCTTGTATGCTGAAAGTCCTGGATTCAGTCCCCAGCACTGCAAAACCAATCAATGAAGTGGTAAGGGTGGATGGGAAGTGGATGTAAAGCTAATGGAGCAAGATGAACTTTCCTTAAGGTGACAGAACTGTTCTATATCTTCATTGCAAGGCTATCAATATCCTGGTTGGGATAATGCACTGTAATTTTGCAAGTTTTTTTCTGTTTTAAATTTGTTCTTTTTAGTTATACACGACAGTAGAGTGTATTTTGACATAGCTTACATACAGGTTCTTGTGGTTGAACTCGTTGTGGGGTTACACTGGTCGTGTATTTATATATGAACATAGGAAAGTTCTGTCCGATTCATTCCACTGTCTTTCCTATTCCCATCTCCCTCCCTTCCCTTCATTCCCCTTTGTCTAATCCACTGAACTTCTATTTGCCAGATGTTACTATTAGGGGATATACCATTTTGATTGCAGTCCTCCCTTGACATCCTTAGAGGAGTGATTTCAGAATCCCCCCAAAGATTCCCAAACCCATGGATGCTCAAGTCCCTGTATAAAATGCTGTAGCATTTGCATATACCTACGTGAATCCTCCCATATACTTATTTTATTATTATTTTTTTTGTGATAGTGGGAATTGAATTCAGAGGAGCTTTTTCCTTGAGCTATACTCCTTTTTATTTTTTACTTTTATTTTGAGACAGGGTCTTATTAAGTTGCTGAGGCTGGACTCCAACCTGCAATCCTCCTGCCTCAGCCTCCGGAGTTGTTGGGATTATAGACGTGCTACTTTGGCCCTCGATATACTTTAAAGCATCTATATGCATATGCCTGATAGAAAGTAAATAGTTGTTATAGTGTTTTGTTTAGGGAATAGTGACAAGAAAAAGGTCTAGCTGTTCAGTACAGGTACAATTTTCTGAATATTTTTAATCGGAAGTTGGTTGAATCTGCAGATACAGAAGGCTGACTGTATTCCGAAATACATATAGAAAGAAAAAGGAACGAGAAAAGTCAAAACAATTTTGGAAAAGAAGAAAGTGGGGAGAATCAGTACCTAAGAAATTTGGTAGTGGGTACACAGGATTGCTGTATCATATCTCACAATCAGAGACACGTGGTTCTCTGGTTTCTCCTAAAGTGGTGCTCTTCAGTTCAATGGCTTCTCAAATGACATGGAAAGCGAAGGAGCGCATTCTTTTAAGAGTTTTTTAAACCAAATATATTACTTAATTAAAAAAATATGATTGCAAATGAGAAGGATAGATTTATCATTGGAGATTTTTGTTTTATTTTCAATTCCATTATCAAAAATGGGTCGACCAACATTTGATCCCAAGGATTCTTAGTCACAGGTCCCTGGATAAGCCCTGGCACGGGATGACACTGGATGCCATATTTTGGTATGTGCACAGTTTTTGGAGTGGAGTCCATAATTTTCAAGAGAGTCTCTAAGTCTGTGACCCAGGACCTGTATGTGTTTTAAAGGCTAAGGAGCCTGAGACATGGAGGGAATCAGAACACGGAGGGAGGAGCCTATCCACAGCCCAGGTAGGGAGCTGGCTCCTGTCTTCGTGGATTCCAGCAGCTCTCTCAAAGGCTTCCTCTCCTGGGAAGCTCTCTCTGATCTGCTCACCTTTGCTCAGCTACAAGTCACCTCTTCTCTAAGTTCCCGATGTCTTTGTTGGCTCCTTTTAAGACTCTTTGTCACTTCCTATCATACATGAGAGTCTAGATTTCATCTCTGTTCTTTGCCCCGGTACCATTATGGATTCTATCTAAGCTGACAATCTATGAATATTTGTTGAGTGAGCAATGGTGCCTATCAAGCTGTCAGTGGGTCTTGACACGTTTGGTGGCAGATCCGGCAGAGACCTGGATTGTAGGCTCTTTTTCTTTTCAACGCGTCAAAAGGAAATGTAAGGTGTTGTGCATTGACTAGGGACTCACCTGATACAAGGGGCCCATTGGGAAAGATAGATCACAGGATACCTGTTTAGCAAGGAACTGAGAGGGACCCTTGGAGCTCGGGGATCCAACTCAGTTGTGGAATTGAAAACCTCACTCTTGTCCCAGTTGTCCGATTTGGGAAATACTTAAAAGCCCTACCACCCTTGTGACTTTACCTTGTCTTAAGGGTAAGTCTATTGTTTTAAGGGAGGGTGGGAGAAGGACTCAAGGACTCCTTGTTCCAGTGGAATTTGCCCCAACCTCCCACAGCATAGCGTCTTGCATTCTTGGCTTTTGAAGACAGGAGGCAACCCCTTTCTTATCTGGGATTGCCTGCTTAAACAAACGCAGTGGTGTGGAGGTATTGTCCTTTGGAAACTTGGCCTGAGACACTTTACCAAGTGTCTGCAAACATTTAGACACGGAAAACTACCCACCGTTAACCCAGAGCCCATTGTCTTTGCTGGGGCTGCTCTTCCCTGAGAGTGGCTTACTGTGGGGGGTGGAGGTGGTGAGAGTTGACCCGCGGGGAATCCCTCTGCTGGGGCTCTGGACTGGGGAATTGTGCTGCTGTTTGTTTAAACAACCTGAGTGTAATTGGGATTGTTTGAGATGCCCAAGATGTTTGGGAAAGTGGGGGATGGGAGGCGGCTTGCTGGGGGAGAGAGTCCCAGCAGGGATTTGACGGGTGGCTGGCTGGGTGGTTGTCACTGTCCGGATGGCAAAACCAGTGGGACGGTGGGCCTGCTGGACCTGGTCGCACTGGGACCTGGGTCAACAGGTCGGACCATGTCGTTTATAAAATATTAGATCCCACTGTGGGGGTGTGAATGAGGATATGGAGAATATTCAACTTAAAGCCAATGACCCCCCTCTGTAAGCATAAAAATTCAAGGATAGCGCAAACACACAGATGCTTGTATGCTGGCTTTTGAGATTGTATTTTAGAAAATTCCCATAAAAATAGTTGCAATATCTAACCCAGGCTTCAGCAAAGAAAGGGACATCCTTCCTTGGAACATGGAGGGGTCGCCAGGCTGTAGTCAACAGGCATAAGGGAAAAATAAGTCTGTGTTTTATTGTTGAGATCATACCCTTTTGTTTGACCTAGGAAAAAGGACAGAAGGTGTTAAAAAATGAGAAGAATTTGGGAATAATAGGAGGAATCTTTGCAATGTTGGGCCTGTGTGATCAGGCCTCATGAGAACCACGTTCCTGTCTCGGGAGGCGCGTGGGTAATGGGGCAGCGCCACTAACAGGTGTGATTACTTACTAGAGATGCTTTACTACATACGAAAGGATTTTTTAAAAGTATGGGACTCCTAATACACGGCAGGCCTCAACGTGTTATTTTATTGAAGGACTACTGAAACCTCCCACATAGATTTGTAGAAGAATACCGTGCCTCTTCAGTGGAATGAATGAGCTCTGACCATAAAGCGTGAAATGGTGGAATCTGGATTTGAATGAAATCTTTCTTTTTTCAAAACCCAACCCTTCCTTTTCTCATGATAGCATAGTCAAACTACCCTCTCCCCAGCAAAAAAAAAAAAGACCAAAAATGTAGAATTCATCAATATGCACGTTAAAAAAAAATCATGCTCTTTTGATGTGCTAGTAGCATATCACACATGCAAGCCTTCAGCTAAATAAACAAGTCATTAAAGAAAGGATAGAAATGTTAATATCAGTGAAACCTACTATCTTCTATTGGGTATAGATTATTTGGGGAATTTAAGAAGGTTATCAGTTTTTAAGATTGACTCTTTTACTTTAAAATGAAATTGTAGTCAAAACAGTAGTAGATGCTGGAAAGAATGCAAAGAAAAAGGAACACTTTTGCACTGTTGGCGGGATTGTAAATTAGCACAACAAATATGGGATTGTAAATTAGCACAAGTCTGGCCAATATCTATGGAAATCAGTATGGGGGTTCCTCAAAAGGCTAAGAATGGACCCACCACAGGACCCAGCTATACCACTCCTCCATATTGAACCTAAAAAATTAAAGTCATTATACTGTAGTGATATAGGCATACTTATGTTTATAGCAGCACAATTCACAATAGCCAAGCTATGGAACCAGTCTAGATGTCTGTCAATGGATGAATGGATAAAGAAAATGTGATACATAATGGAGTTTTAGTTAGCCATAAAGAAGAATGAAATTATGTCATATGCAGGAAAATGGGTGGAACTTGAGAACGTTATGTTAGGCGAAAAGTTAGAAAGTCAGGGTTGTATTTTTCTTTCATATGTGGAAGCTAGAGAGGAAAAAGGAAAAGGAAGGTGGGGGAGGAGAGGATATCAAGAAAATGAAAGTAGATCAGTAGAGGAAAGGGACCAATGGGAGGGAGGAGGAGAGGGAAAGGAGAGATACTGGGGAATGGTATTGGCCAAATCATATTGGGTGCATGTACAAATACGTGACAACGGACCTCACCATTATGTAGGACTAGAACGCACCAATGAAAGATAAAGAAAGAAGATTGTAGACAAGTATCTTGCAACAGACTTAGTGGAGCAACAACTGACAGGTGTTGCTCTTTCACTTTTAACATGAGCTTTTCTGCAACATAAACATGGCTTTGTAAAGTTTGGAACATTCTTAACAGTACTTTGAGCAATACTTTAAAACGCTGTGTTCGGAGGCGAAGGCTGTAAGTGGGGCTCCAGGCTGCTGGTTCTCATTTCCTGGGCACAGTGACCCACAGAGCAAACAGTGGTGTGACAGGCAGCACACAACAGGCCCTGTTTTTATGCCATTTGGCAGCTTCGCTCTCCTAGGCTCTGAAGCCTTCTTAAGGTAGGAGCCAAAGGGCTTTTCAAAATCAGACCATGACCACGCTTGTTTCAGTGGGAGCTGGTAACTTCTAGCACTTCGGGCCTTTGACGCCGGAAAACTGCCTGGCTCCAGACACTTTAGAATGAAAGGTCTCAGTAAAGGGAATATTTACAATGTGGATAAAAGCAAATATGGTGAGGCTGGCCGTACAGTATTGGAGGGTCAGACAGTGTCTTTTTATCCTATGTGGCTCATAAAAGATGCAAAAGGCGAGTCTTGGGGACATCAGAGGGGCTTGCACATGGCAGAGCTGCTGCTGGGGAAGACACAGCTAGCCTGATTCAGACTTCGACGTAGCACGAAGTACTACGGCGTAGCACTTCCCATTGCCCACACTGGGGATCCCAACCAGTGATGGATGAGTCCACGTTTTTTTCCCCTTATGAAATTTCATGACGATCGATCTTTAAATAATACATACCTATTTGCATTCTGTTGATTAGATGGAGGTTCCTTTCATACTCGTGTATGTGTGTGTGTGTGTGTGTGTGTGTGTGTGTGTGTGTGTTGCACTGGGGATTGAACCCAGGGCGGCACCCATGCCAGGCAAGTGCTCTTCCACTGAGCTACATCTCAGTCCTTTTTATTTTTTATTTTGAGGCGGGGATTGCTAAATTACCCACGCTGGCCTTGAACTTGCCATCCTCTTGCCCGAGCCTCCAGAGCAGCTGGGATTACAGGCCTGACCACCACAGTGTCCCTTCCATATTCTTTTGAAGAATGGCACCTCTTCCTCCAAGACCCATTCCCACTGCCCAAATTCTAAACTCCAAACACTTGAAAGGTTTAAATGCTGGTTTTAATGATGGCAATTTACAATTAACAAATATGTTAGTAATGGGGGCTCTTTCCTGAAGGTTTTGTTTAGAAGTGAAAACAATGTGGCAGGTCATAAACGTTTCTATTTATTTTTGACTGGACAGCCCACTTGTTCAGAGGAGGGACAGTGTTTGTCAGCAGAGAATTAGATTTGACATGATGTGTGTAAACATGTTTCTGGGCTAAAGACCAAATAGAGACTGATGTCTTTAGCTCAGGAGAAATAATCACCATGCTAATGGATCCAAATTATGTTGCATAGAATAACCACAGGTTAGTTTAAATAAGACTGCCTGTTTTATAATTCAGTATGTGAAAATATACTGAGTTAAGATGACTCATAGATGTTTGGCTAGGGCTACTGAGTTGCCACGGGTCCCATGGAAAGGCCCTAGGACAAGTTTGTTTGTCACATGTTTACTTTCTGTCTTGATTATTTCCAAAATGATAAAGATAGGAAATAGGGGAAACAGGTTGGGAGTGTATGTGGCATATCAAGTTTAGTATTTAAAACCACCTGCTCTGGAGTCAGTTCATGGGTTCAAATCCCAATTTCACCACCTCTTACCTAACCATATCTATTTTGTTGATTAGCATATTGAAACACAGGGACTGGAGTGTGGTTTAGTGGTAGAGCACTTGCCTAGCACGTGTGAGGCACTGGGTTCGATCCTCAGCTCCACATAAAAATAAATAAATAAAATGAAGGTATTGTGTCCTCATACAACTAAAAGTAAAGATTTTAAAAAATAAGAATATTGAACCACAGGAAAATGAATCCACTTTCCCAAGATCAGACAGGATTAAATAAAACCATCTATGTGAATTTATGTGCTGAGTGCACTGTAGATGCTCAACAAACGAAAGCCATGTGTATCGGTACTGTGGTAACAGTGGTGCTGTCTCCCTGGGAAGAGCACAGAGTGCTGGGAATGAGGCTGAGGATTGAATTCTGGACCTGTGATTTACCAGCACTAACACTTGGAACCAATTCTCTGAGCCTTAATGTCTTCATTTGTAGAATGGGGATTAAAAATACCTAAATGACAGGGTTGTTATGATGATAAATAGTATAATTATGCAAAAGTGTCCCACTTGGATGGTTGTGCAGGAAATGTTTGTTTTCCAAACAGAATCTGACTTCTTGCTGAATGATGAATCATGGGAAGGCATGTAGTTCCCTGGGTCTGGAGGCCTTTGAAAGCACCCTGGAAGGAGCAGCCCTGAACAGCTGCAGGTCACTTATAGGCAGCCCTGGACCTTTCACCCAGGCAGCCTTTGGTCCTTATGCTGTAGGAATCAGGAATCCAGACTCACGATCTTCTGGCCCAGCCCTTTCTTGGCTCATTGTTTGGAGAGGCCTTTTCACTGTTTGTTCATTTAATCTGTTAGCAAAAAGGCAAACTGAATATCCTTCACTTGGACCCTTGGCTCATGTGCCACAGAAAAGTGTCCTGCCTTGGTGGCTGGTGGGTCCCTGTCCTTGTTCCTTTTTGGTCTTTCTGGAAAGCTGTGGTTAGGAAACCTGGGAGAGGGTCTGGTGTCCCTGCCTCTTTCAGGTGTGTCTGGATTTGATTCTTTGTTCTCTGATGCCAGGAAGGGCTCGAGAAAGACCCTGGGACAAGTTTAACATTGGAGAGTCTACTTCCTTTAAAAAGCCCTAGACTATTCCACCTTCTGTCCCCACCACTCCCTCTCAGGAACATGCTGGACATAGGGCAGCTGATCCAAACTTCCCTTGACCAGCTCTGGGCTCAGGATGTGGGTCACCAAATTGCAAATGACCTGGGAGTCTGAGCTAGGCAGGTGGCAGTTACCCATCACCCACCATCGTTAGCTACCAACCCCTTCACCTAGCTCTTTTTCTTTCTTTTCTTCATCTTTTTTTTTTTTTTTTTTTTTTTTTTTTTTTGAGGTGGGGTATCCCTATGATGTTGCCTGGGCTGGTCTCAAACTCCTGGCTCAAGCGATCCTCCTATTTCAGCTCCCCAGGTAGCTAGAACTACAAGCACATGCCACTACATTCTTCTTTTTTTAAAAAAATTCTTACGCTAGGCTGGCAGCATTGGTGCATAGCTATAATCTCAGCTACTCAGGAAGCCGAGGCAGGAGGATCCCAAGTTCAAAGCCAGCCTGGGCAATTTAGCAGACTCTGTCTCAAAATAAAAATAAAAAGGGCTGAGAATGCAGTACAGTGGTAGAGCATTCCTGAGTTCAATCCCCAGTCCTGGGGGAAGGGAAAAACAATATATAGAGATAAAGAACACTATGAGAAATACTCATCATGCCCGGGTTACAGTTGAAATTATCTAAGGTTCAAGCAGGTGTGACTCATCCCATTTTATAGATACTACATGAAGAAGCCAGGATCCAAAGGCATTGTAGATGTCCTGTTTACTACTTATTTCCTGACTGCCACCTCTCCTAAGTCCCTCTCCTACTGTGTGATGGCTACACTCTGAGGTGAGACTTGCAAAGCCACCTGGTAGGTGACCCATCCAGATTTCTCTGCTCAATCTCAGGGACAGAAATCCTTCCCCGATTTTTTCCCATTCTGAGAATACCCTGGTCCATACTCCATTCCCCAGGCCTCTGTTTAGTGGTCTCTGCTTTCTACTTAGACCACTAAATCCCATTCTTCCTTCAAGTCCTGGCCAATGTCCTGCCTCTTTGTCATACCTTTCTGACCACCAGGTCCCAGAGCCCCTCCTTTGGCTTCTCAAAGCAGCCCCTTTCCACCCCCAGCACTGTCGCTCATTAGGTGGACATCTCCTGGGTGTCTACTAAGCCCTTTGAGCACTTGCTGCTTTATCACATGCATTTTGTTTGTGTGGGGCTGTTTCTCCTTCCCACTCGTTAGGATTTGGACATGAGGTGTCCCCCCAAAGCTCCTGTGTTAATATAGGAATGTTTGGCGGGAAAATGACTGGATTGTTAAAGCTGTCACCTAATCAGTCCATCCTAGTTAGAATGGACTGACTGGGTAACTGTAGGCAGGTAGGGCATGGCTAGAGGTGGGTCACTGAGACTGTGCCTGGAAGGGTCATCTTCCCTGTGGGGGAGCCCTGGAGGCCCTATATCCTAGCTGCCATGAACCAAGTAGCTCTCCAGTGCTCCATCCTTCTGCCATGATGTTCTGCCTCACCTTGCACCCAGAGCAATGGATGTGGCAGAGCATGGACTAAACTCTAAAACTGTGAGCCAAAATAAACTCTTCGTCCTCCAAGGTGTTCTTGTCAGGTATTTTGGTCACAGTGACAAAAAGCCGACTGACACACCACCCCACAGACATATTCCAACTAGATTACAGGGCACCTAAAAGACATCCAGCAAAGGACTAGCTCGTAGCTGCCACAGAGGATTTCTGCCCGGCGAAGTTCAAGCTACACCCCCTTTTCACTGACTTAACAATACCCTGTTTCTGCTGTGTGAGGTGGTAGTGACTCAGCACTGATCATCCCTATTCTTACATTCTCACTTTCATAATTCAAATTAATTATGAAATGCCTTTCTGTAAGACTCTCTGTGGGGTTGGGTTGCTAGAGAAAAAAGTGTTAGCATCAATAAGCTTAATGAGTAACAGAAACCAAGTGGGAGTCCCAGGGAGAAACTTCAGGAAAGTCCTCCATGGGCCTGTTCATAGTGAGAGCAACAGGTTTCACAAGCAACAGGTCCCCGGACGTTTCTACTCACACCTCCAGCTTCCATCTTTATTAAGTGCCGACAGCATATAGGACTGAGAGTTTTCTCTGGTTGGTTGTGTTTGTGCTGTTAAAAAATGAGATGAACTAGGGAACACCTTCAACACACCTCTGTGTGTGTGTGTGTGTGTGTGTGTGTGTGTGTGTGTGTGTGTGTTCCTACCCTTCCCTCTCCACCCCTCCCTTTCTCCCTTTTTCTGATTCCTTTTTTTTTGTAGGGAGTCAGAAGGACCTAGCTGGGTTCAGATCTGCTACTCACTGACTCTGGAATCTTGGTCTTAAGCCTCTCTTTGCCCATTTTTCACCTATAAATACAAGCAATACACTTTCCTCGGAAGGGTGCTGAGGGGCATAACTGGGATAAAATGTAGTTGGGAAATGCAGAATCTTGGGTCACCCCCCAGAGCCACAGAACCAGAATCACAACATGGTCTCCAGGTACTTGGTGTGTGTGAGCGGTTTAGAATTTCTGTCCTCCAGGAATGGAAAATCAGTGCATGGATCTGTGTGCAGAGGAGGGTAATTAGCAGCTGCTGTCATTCATAGAATTCTTTTTAGTCTTTTTGAAGTGAATTTGGACTTCAAGACATGTTGCTGGTTGGAGTTGGGTCTTGGTAATGTTTAGACGTGGCCTTTAGGACTTGGTGGCAGATGGGACGAAAGGCTGGTCTAGGTGTAGGAATGGCAGGAGGAGGCAAGGTTGTGGACCTCAACGGCAGAGGGAGATGTTGGAAAGACAGGGACATGGGAGATGTTATCAGGATGTAGGAAGAGTTAGGCTTTGGGGACACAGAAAGGGGGAACAGTGAGAAATAAACCTACTTACATAGAATTTGCTGGAGCAGCTGGGAGTGATGGCGAATGCCTGTAATCCTAATGGCTCCGGAGGCTGAGGCAGGAGGATCATGAGTTCAAAGGCAGCTTCGACAAAAGTGAGGCCCTAAGCAACTCGGTGAGATGCTGTCTCTAAATAAAATACAAAATAGGGTTGGGAATGTGGCTCAGTGGTCCAGTGTCCCTGAGTTCAATCCTGGTACCAAAAAAGAAAAAAGAAAACAAAAATGCTTTCAGTTTAGAGGGAATAACAGATGCTGGTTCTGGGAGGGAATCTTAGAGGTCATCACTGGCCTGATCCTTTTGGCCTCAGGAGTCTACCAAGTTTAGGGACTTCTTTCATCTGCCACTTACTGTATGATCTAGGTGAAGTGACCTCTTCTCACTAAGCCTTTTTTATTTTTTGTGAAATGGGAAAATAAAAGTAACTGAGATCATAGGTTGTGAGCAGGATTCAATGAGATAATGCATGGAAAGTACCTGGCCCACTCCTGACCTTAATTAAGTAATAACACATAATATTATCACTTAGCTAATGACCCACAGGAGGTAGAGGGAGGGTGTTGTTACCGACACTACTACCACTGTCAGTAACAGTGAAGACAGTAAATTTGGGAGTTAAGGAGTTGAACAAATTTTCTGTTGTTCCCAATCTGGATAATGCTGATAACATTATAATAATAAAATCCCCAACTATAACCATAATAATAATAATGATGATGTTATAAATGCTAATGAGAGCTAACATGACTTGATTATATGCCTATCACTAAAGAAAGCATTTCACTTGGATTATCTCATTTGATTCTCCAAATATGTATTATGTTTCTAGTACTACTCCCCATTTACAGATGAAGAAACTGAGGCCTAGAAGGATTAGAGAATTGGTCCAAGGCCCAGAGCTTATAAATGGAGCTGGAATTTGAATCCAGACTGACTAAGTCCATAAACTGTTTTCTTAACCGCAGCATGAGCTCCCTTGCTAGAAAACCAGTCAATAAAATGCTCTATGGGGCTGGGGTTGTGGCTCAGTGGTAAAGTGCTTGCCTAGCATGTGTGAGGCACCGGGTTCAATTCTCAGCACTGCATATAAATAAATAAAGGTCCATTGACATCTAAAAAATATTTTTTAAAAATGCTCTTTCCATTGGTGGCAGTGTTCATGCCATTTGTTTTCTGGACTGATTCTCTGACGTATTTTAGAAAAGATACATTGCTGCAGGAAGAAGAAGAGAAATCAGCTTGAAAATAGAAGTGAGGAGAGGAACGTGTGTGTATTAGTCTCTTGTGTGCCAGGCCAGGTGCAGTGACACATGTGGCCCACCTGCATCTCTGTGAATGTGACCTGCATGTTTGCAGTCAGCATAGCCAATGCCAACCTCACTCAGAAAAGACCTGGATTCATGACATATTTTTACCTGAAGGAAAATGACACCTTTACCAATTCCCCAAAGTCCCTAAAATTTGGTTTTGCCTCCAAACTCTTCCATCAAAGTCTTCAGTTTGGAGAAACTTCCCCTAGAATTGTTTGACATCCCATCTTGGAAGGGCCCATAAATCCTCTTTCTGAAAGTATTTGACTTTTGACTTAGGTTTACCCACTTTTTTAGTATGAATTTCAAGTAGCTCAGAAGCACACAACTGTGCTGCAAAAGAATGAGAATTGAGATAGAAAAGAAAAGTTCAGGTGAAGAAGAGGTCTAGTTGCCAAAATATATGCCAAGGGGCCTTACATCAGGTGAGGTAGGATGTTTGGCATTTTTAATTGAACCAGAATATTTATTACTCCAAGAAGACAACAGACAGGAAATTCCAGTAACTTCCAGCAAGATCCCTAACAAATCCATGGGTCATGTGAGTTACCTTAGGTAATCAGAGGATATTTCAAGGCATGATATGGCCTTAAAGCTGAAACTTAGGTTGGGTGACAGACCCTTCCTTCATCTGCCTGGTAGGCCCCAGGATGAGAGAGGGGTTTGGCTGAGGAGTCACAGGCCTCATGTTCTGGAGCCGTTCGTCAGTTCTTAGTGCCCTTTCTCGTGTTCACAGTTGTGTGATATTTTGCCTTTTCTTAGATGTGCCCCTTCTTGTGTTTGATGCCACTAGAGGGGAAAGCACAGTTCTTTCCAGGATGCAAGAAATCTCCCAAGTTGAACTCTCAAGCTCTGGGCAAAGGGGCCCACGATGTTTTTCTCATTTATTGCTATCAGAAAAATAGGGCAGGAATCAGCCTACATCACCTGGACTCCACCTTGTGTCAACAGGCCTCACAAACAGAGGGGCCCGGCAGCCACCTTTTACACTGCCTGGTACTGTACACGGGAACCAGCTCACACGCTCAACAGAAAGGAAAACAAGTGCTGGCCCTGTTCCGATGGCAGGTTGATAAGGCCGGCCTCTCCATCCAGGGTGCCATTGTTCTCTCCCCTGCGCCTGCCCACGTCCACTCCAAGCAGCGCTGATAAGTCTGTGCACTGGGCAGACTTGTGTTTGAGTTGGGGTTGTCAAATCCATTACTCAAAGGGAGTACGTGGACTTGCTTTGGGAAGGGCGAACTCTGTTCTTAGGACTAGGAGAGAATGACAATGATTTATGATTAACCAAGTGACTCCAATGTTGAGTTTGGTCTTACTGACTGCCATTTGACTCATGACTCCTTTGTGTGGTTGGTGTGTCTCCATGGAGGTGTGAGTTGAGAGCGAACACAGAGAAAGTCAGGAAAGAAATTAACATGTCTTACGGCCTTGGAGCATGTGCCATCCTATGAGGGGAGAGGGCTCTTCAATTTTCCAAGGACCCATTAAACACAATACCTGAATGGGTCTAACTGGCTAGACCCTGTATGTTGCTGGCAGTGTTGGTTAATTTATTTGTGAAAGTGTTTGAGTGAGACTAACTTTTCACTTAACTCTTTCCATAATTGGAACTTTAACCAGTTGTGAGGAAGAAACAAGAAATCCAGAGTTTGTCCTGGTACCAGCTGGTATTAGGGCAACAAGGGGTGGGATTGGGCAGTGGTGTGGTGAACATGGGGTTTTCCAGGTGCCCAGTTGTCTTTCTGTTTTGGCCTCATGGAGGGTGTTCAAGCCTGAAGAGTTGACAGGAGAATAAATGCAATTAAAAAGATTAAGTATTACACAAAAGGGAAGCAATATTTATTTCATCTAGTTCTTACCATAATTCCATGAGGATGACACTGTAGATAGTACTATTCTCATTTTAAATTTCAGTAATTTCAGTACATGAAGGTCTAGGTAAATGAGCTTGTGGGTCTGAAGTCACAGATGGAAAGAGCTGAGCAAGAGCAGGACACAGCACGCTTCCAATAGAAGGGCCAAGTCTGTGCCTTAGGAGGGTGTACGATTTTGACTTTGATTTTCCTTTACCATTTAAGATATTAAATAGTTTTTTTCAAATTAAAAATCTTAGACAGGGAAACATCCTACCTATGAGAACCAGCAGTCATATTCTCCATAAAAGTTCCCAGATTAAAAAAATAATAATAATTCCCCAAATAGGCATGTTCTACTATAGCACCGTGGTGTGTGTTTTGTTTGTGTGTAACACTCTTCCAAGTTCAAGTTCTAAAACGGAATTCAGGAACCTTTTGCCTTATTAATATCATTAGCAAGTTAATTTCCCCTGATAGCCTTTGTAATTTTACCTCACATGTAACCCACAGACAAAACATCATAATTTGCCAAAAAGCCATTTCCAGTAGTATGTATTTTCAGTTGCAAATGCATACATGACATTTTGCAACTTTACTAAATAGGCTTTATGAGGTTGTGCAAGGACCTAGTCTCCACCTGTAACACTGTTTCTATTGCAAAAGGGATTATAGGTTTCAAACAGCCAATTTGTAGGGTTTAAGAACACTGACCATTGGTCTAGGGGAGCCTGCCTTCCTGATAGCAGGTATCTTAGGACTGAATGTTCTTTATTACAAATGTCTCTGGTACATGAGGACACAATTAGGCTAGAGTGTGCCAAAAAATATACACTAAAAGATAAGCAACAGGAAAACCCATCAACTGTAAGAACAAATGGAAGATTCCAACTTTCTGAAGTCTTGTTCTTGATTATTCTATCTCCTGTTGTTTGTGCTCTTGGTACCCTCTCTTCTAATCTGCTGACACTGTAGGCAGCAACCCCAAACCCTCTCTGGTCTGTTGTCTTGAATCCTCTGAAAGTAAAGAGAAGAAAGAAGAGTCCGGAGAAGGCGTGCATACTTAGGCCCCTCGTGGGGCAGGAGCTCAGAGGCCATCTTGGGCAGATACCTCGTGTCTGTATCTCTGTCTGGTGACCTCCCCTTCCATGCCACCTCTGTGTGATCTCTCCCAGTCCTTAACCCAATCCATGCATCAGGCTGGTGCTCGCACAATAGTCATTGATAGAGATTTGTAGTTCTGAGACCTATAGGCCCTGTTTTCTCATCTTCTGCTGTGTAGTCTGAATTTCAGAACCAGGGATCACATTTATGCAGTCATTCACATTTGACTTGAACAAATAAATAAAGGTTTGAGTTATTGCTCAGACCGCTCACTTTAGATCTGGATGTACCTTCCCATCACAATTTCCCCCTCTGCTTTCTTTGTTAGCCCCATCCCCCTTTGTGGTCCCTGTCTGCCTTTCGTTGTGGCTAACGGTTCTCCTCTTCCTGGTTGGGCCCAGAGCCTATTACTTAGGAGCTGGCCCGTGGGCCCCGGTGGGAGCTTTGGGCTTAGCTCTCCAAGCATTCTCTCTCTAGTTGATTCATGATGGGGCCAGAAGCCAATGGCTACGTTTCCTTGTAGCCTGTCCACGGAGGAGACTGAGCCTGGGAATGGGGAGCACGCCTGGCTTTTGGCAGGGCTAAGAGTTCCTAATGTGTTTGTAAATCTTTTGAGCCCTGTAAGTAGCCAAGCTCACAAGATAGCTTAAGCACAGACTGGACACGAGCCACTCTCAAGTTCTAATATTCCTCATTCAGACTTGAGGGTACCCATTCATAACGTGGCTGTTAATATGACGCCCTACCCAAGGCCCCTCAGAGGCCTTTTCAAGTTGAGGCAATCGTTGGAGCTCATTCTTACGGGTTAACTTCCCTCTCCCCTCACAGACCTGGCATTCCAGGGTCTCTCCAATCCGACTCCAACTAGTTGGCCTTTTTTTTCATGCTTTTCTATTTCTTCTGGCTAAAATAGAGACTTGACACAATTTCTTGAGATGCTTTCCTTTCTGGCTCAAAGTTTTTTCCTCCTTGGGATTTAGACTTTTGATAGATGGTTCAGCAAGTGCCTTGTACAGCTGCAGGCTATTTTAGATGGAAGGCACCTGGAGGACCAGAAAAGGCGCTGGGTGGAATGTTCTGGTTGTCCTCTCCCTGCTGTTTGAGGGCTGTTTTTTTTTTTAATTTATTTTTATTGTAAACAAATGGGATACACGTTGTTTCTGTGTGTACATGGAGTAACAGCATACCATTTGTGTAATCATACATTTACATAGGATAATGAGGTTTGATTCATTCTGTTATTTTTTTCCTTCCCCCACCCCTCTCACCCCTCTTTTCCCTCTATACAGTCCCTCCTTCCTCCATTCTTGCCCCCCTCCCACCCCACACTATATGTCATCATCTGCTTATCAGCGAGATCATTTGTCCTTTGGTTTTTTGAGATTGATTTATCTCACTTAGCATGATATTGAGGACTGTTCTTCAGGTAGTGCCACAAACTGTTTTGTGATGTACTATTAAGAGTGATTGGGGGCTGGGGATCTAGCTCAGTTGGTAGAGTGCTTGCCTTGCAAGCATAAGGCCTGGAGATCAATCCCCAGCAATGCAAAAAAAAAAAAAAAAAAAAAAAAAAAAGAAGAAGAAAAAAGAAAAGAAAAAGAGAGAGTGATTGGGTTTTTTGGTTTTGGGGTACATGTCCTATTTCCCCACGATTATGTTACACAAGTTAAAACGTTCTATACTTATTTTTATTTATTTATTTGTTTATTTTTGATACTGGGGATTCAACCCAGGAGTGTTTAATTACTGAACCACATCCCCAGTCCTTTTTTATATTTTACTTACAGATAGGATCTTGCTGAATTGCTAGGACCTCACTCCCTTGCTGAGACTGGCTTTGAACTTGTGAACCTCCTGCCTCAGCCTCCCACCTCAGCCTCCTGAGTCACTGGGATTATACGCATGTACCACTGTGCCTGGCCTATGCTTGTATTTTGAACCAATGACTCCTCTTTCTAGGGAGGGCCAAATCCTCCAAAAGCATGAATGATGCAAATGCAATATTTCTAAGACCCTTTCGGATGAAGGTTGAAAAGGACCTTTAAGCAAACACTCAATAATGGGAAAATCAATGAAAATGTTCTTAGAAAAAGAAACCAACCGATCTGTCTTTGTGGGTGTCACATTTCTTTGCTCAAACAGCTTGTCTTCCGTTGGATAGTTGCACAGTCTGCCATTGAAAAATGGAAGATTAGGGCGGCAGAACACGTGAATGACTATTCGGTTTTGTCAATCATTTTTTTAATCTCTCAATACATTTCCATATTCCATTTTTTTGGGTGAGTATATCTTTATCATTCAATAAGTTTTTGCTGATGGGCATTGTAGCAAGTGAGCCTATAGACATTAGATGGCTTGTTAGTTTACTGTTCATTTGGAAGATTACCAGGACCTCACACAACAGTCTTGGATGCAGCTCATGGCCAAGGTCAAAGACAGAGAAGATGATATGGATAGCATTCCAAGATATATTGTTTAATTAAAAAAAAAAAAAAGAAAAAGAAAGATGTTGACCAGTCAATATAGTAAGTGATTAGTATAGAATAATACAAGTATTGGGTGTTTGTGTATACTCACATATGTATTTTAGGAAGAACGTGAGAAACTAATACCCATAATGGGTTGTTTGGGGACGAGGAAGTGAAGAATAGGGTGGGAGGGAGACAATTTTTAGTGTGGATCTTTTTGTATGGGTGGCAACTTGAGTAGGCTGAGCTACGTTTCCTGAAACACGCTATTCTGTGTGTTAGTTAGGCCCCCACCGAGATTACCGTGTGAGCTTTGGAGCAGGGAGGGAGGTGAAGTCACATGGTGGCTCCCACACTGTAGCTTATCTGCCGCCTGCCCGGGTTGGTGTGGGAGAGGAGCTACCCACCATGGCTCCACCTTTCCTTGGGTCTTTTTTAGAGCTTTTCTGACTTCTGCTTAACTGTGTGACAAGGACAATAACTTCTTCTGCAAGAACACCAAGGTCAGGGGCATGAGAATTGACACATTTCAGTCCATCCTCCTGGATTCTGGTGCATACTTGTGGGTTCCGACTTGTCCTTGTTCTCCCTGACTTACATCCATCTTCCCATGGACTTGAAGCCCTTGCCACAGATGCCAGACAATAGCCTTTCAGAGGCTGCTTAACCAGCTCCTGCAATTGTGTAACTTCGTGAAACAAATCCCTTATTGTATGTGTGTGTGTGTGTGTGTGTAAATCTCCTAATGGCTCCCATTCTCTGATTGAATTCTAATACAGCACTGTTAGATTTCGTTGTTGTTTTATTTTGTCTCGAGATGGGGGTCTCACTCTGTTGCCCAAGCTGATCTCGAACTCCTGAGCTCAAGTGATCCCCCACCCTCTGAATCCTGAGTAGCTGGGACTACACATCCAACTTGAATTGTGAGATTTTTGAGAAGCATGTTCATGCATCATCCATTTGAAATTAAATCAGCATTTTAAATAGAGATTTAAAAATCAGAGACTTATTACCATTTTTCATGTCATGTTACAGGTTAAAGGAAGATGAACTGAATTCAAGATGGGAAGATTTGAAGTTGCTATGAAACTGCTGGGCAAGTCACAAAGGCTTGGTTAGTAGAAGTGAGACTCTTCTAAGGAAAGTGAAGCGGCCACCATGCACGCCTGTAATCCCAGCAGCTCGGGAGGCTGAGGCAGGAGGATCACAAGTTCAAAGTCAGCCTCAGCAACTTAGTGAGGCCCTAAGCAACTCAGTGAGATCCTGTCTCTAAATAAATTACCAAAAAGGCCTGGGGATGTTAAGTGTTAAGGACCCTGAGTTCAAGCCCTGGTACAATAAATAAATAAATAAATAAATGAATAAATAATAAAAAAAGGAAACTAAAAAAAAGAAAGAAAAATGAAATGGCTCTATCATCTCATCTAATGTTTCTGTGATAGAGCATTTGGGTATAATATACCATTTTGGCATAACTAACAACCAAATTTATTGGCTTAACAGCCACCATTTTGTTTGCTTATCGGCAGTTTTGGCTGGGCTCAACAGGGCAGTTCTTTTGGTCTCACATGGCAACTCCACAACTTACCTGGTACTAGATGGTCTAAGATAGCCTCACTCACAAGTCTCATGAGTGCTCATTGGGTCATGTATCTCTAGCCACCTAGCCTGGGCTTCGTAAGTACTGGGTTCCAAAAGCAGCAAGAGAGAGAGAGAGGTCAACCCTCAGAGCACAAGCACCTTGCAGGCCTCTGCTTGCATTAGGTCCCACTGGCAAAGCAGACCACGTGTTCAAGCATAGAGTCAATGTAGAGAGGGTGCACAATAGTACGTACGTATCCAGAGATGCAGGATCTGTGGAGCCCCTTCCTTTCACAATCTGCATCATTCAATGACTGGTACAAGAGTTGGTCACTGAAGGAAAAGATAAATGAGCGCTAAGACCCTCTTACTTGTATTTTATGCCACGTAATACCTGGCCCAGAACATTGCATATAATGGAAATTAAAAAACTGTGACATTAATGTTGGCACATCTCAACCACCAGTACAGTAGCAGAGGGCTTAAGTGAGAACACCTGTGATTAAACCTGAGGCTGCCCCCCAACTGGTTTCCAACTGGCATGAGAGTTCTAGATGAACTCTTGGGTTTCTGTGCTTCTGGTGGGGTCACTACTTTATGCCATTGTGTTGTCTTCCGACTCACTTCTTTCTTATGAGCATTATGTATTGTTCTCTCCATGCGCCCTCCACCCCAGCTGCTTTCAAGATTTTCTCTTTATCTTTAGTTCTCAGCGAGTGGGTCATGATGTGCTTAGCTATGATTTTCTTTGGTTTTTGTCCTGGTTAGGATTTGTAGAGATTCATGGACATGTAGGCTGACATTTTTCATCAAGTTTGGGAAAGTTTATGTCATTTCATATTCCTTTTTTATTTTTTTTCCCTCTCCTTGTCTTTCTTCTAGAGCTGAGGCATCAATTACCTGTTTGACAGATCATCTGATATTGTCCCACAGGTCATTGAGACTTTGTTCGTTTTGGAATCTTCTTTCCTTGTTCTGTACAGATAGTTCCTGTTGACTAATCTTCAAGTCACCACTACTTTCTTCTGTAGCCTCCATTTACTCTTAAACCCAAAGAATTTTCATTTCAGAATTAATTTGTTTTCAGTCCTAGAATTTTTTAATAGTTTTCACTTTTCTGCAGAGAGTTCCCCATCTGATCACTCAGTGTGGCCATCTTTTTGTTTATAATCTTTCAATGTATTCATAATAGATTTTAAAAATATACTTGCCTGACAATTCCAACACCTGCGTTAGCTATAAATCTATGAGTTTATTTCTATATATATTACTCCCAGGATATGTTTCACCCTTTCCTGCTTCTTTACATGTCTAATAATTTTTGATGATTTATTGGACATTATGGACTTTATATATTGAATAGTCTGGATTTATTGTCTTAAAGTACTTGGAATTTTGTTCTGGAAGGCAGTTATTTTCTGGGGAGTCAGTCAGACCATATTAAGTTAGCTTAGTTTAAATTTCTGTTAGGCTAGGACTAGTCAGTCCTTTAAGACTAGAGTGGTCATTTTTCTCAGTGTGGTCTTTCTGGAGTCTCAAATGAATGTTTGGAATTTCAGTGAGATCTCCCCAGTCTGGTTGGTTAGAACTCCAGTTCTTCCAGCTTTGTCCCATCTTGGGAATCTCTCTGTTTATCTCGCACTACCCCCAGAACTGTTCTCTCTTATACCTTGCAGAATCTGACCATGTGCATTGTGATTTCATCTTCAGTGGAAGACTCAAGGAGATCCTTATGCAGGTTTATGGAACTTCTACTCTGTACAGTTACCTCTTCTGTTACCTTTCTATGCAAATTCTAGCTGCTCTCTCAGCAGCAAGGTATTTCCTTCACTCATAAAGATGACTCACCACTTTCTCTTTGGCTCCACTTCCTTATGCCTTGATTTGGAAGGCATTCCCAGGCAGAAAATTAAAATAAATGCAGATCTCACCTTGTACATTTCCCTTCTCTCAAGGACCACATTCTTGTGCTATTGTCTGACGATGTCTAAAATGAATCACATCATATATTTTGTTTATTTTTATAGTTGTTTAAGGCCATAGAGTAAGTTCAGGTCTTGTTTAATTATGACTACACTGGAGATCTGCATCCTACATTCACATTTCTTTCCATCTTCCCCTCTTCTTCCTCCTCCTTCTTCACTAAATGTGTTGGTGACTAACTCAACTTTTGTCATACCTTGCCAATGTCTTTAATATCTAGAGTCTAGATATTATGAAATTAGGACTAATTTGTCCAAAATATACATAATAAATACAGTACAGCAAATTTAAATGAAATGCCTGTAAATACAGGGCAACAGGCAAACTGATATTTTCTAACACACGCTGATGAAACACCTTTTGAATTTTCCTTCTTCCCTCAATCAATTGAGCAAGCACAGGTAACACTCTGTTCACAGAAGTGGTTAAATGATTCCATCTCCAACACAGTATTTCTCATCAGTTTTTAAAAGTTATTTGCAAAAAGTCTCATTTTACTATTTTTTTAAAGTTTTTACAATTTATTAATTCTCATGAAAAATCCTCATAATCACCACAGATAACATCATTGCAGAATCTTTACTCCTTTGGCTGTTATCCAATTTCCAGCTCGCCTTTTTTTTTTTTTTTTTTTTTTTTTTTTTTGGGTGCATGGGGATCGAACCCAGGGCCTTATGCTTACAAGGCAAGCACTCTACCGACTGAGCTATCTCCCCAGCCCCTCCAGCTTGCTTTTTGCCAGCACCAACATTGGCCTTTGCAGTCCCCCTGACTTTCTTCATTCCGTTCTTGCGTTCCTTTTGCTGTTTTCTTGAGGTCTTTTTCTTGTCGTACAGGCTGTGTCTTGCCAGTCTATATTTGGGTTCATTTTTCTTTGCATAATTCAATGAATCATAGATCATGCCAAAGTCAGTTGTCTTGCCACCTCCAAAATGTGTTCTGAATCCAAACACAAAGGTGACATCTGGTGTGGTCTTGTACATTTTGGCTAATTTTTCTCGAATTTCTGTCTTAGGTACTGTTGCTTTCCCAGGGTGAAGAACATCAAGACCATTTGTTTCCTCTGAAGTAGTCGGTTGGTCATTAACTTCCTGGTCCGGATAGTTACTGGGTCATTCATGATGGCAGTAGATCCTCAGGAACCCAGGGAGAAAAAGAGTATTTTTTACTACTTCTGCTTTTAAATATATCAAGCACTTCTAAATATCTGGAAGGACTATATTGCACCTATAGTTCTACATATCTAGAAGAACTTTATATTTCATACAAACACTTGTCTGCTATACACACATCACTGGTAAATAAAATGTACATGCAGCAATGGTTCCAATCTGAGGTGTCTTCTAATATAACCATTTTGATCTTGAGCCATATTCTCCTCACTTCCTTTCTGCCTTCAGCCCAGTGGGCAAGGAATGCATATGTAATCCTTAGAGATGGATTTATTCAATTCACATCCAAAAATCATTTATTGAGGACAGTCTTTGTTATGAATTTCAGAATAAAGTATACAGGATGTGCTAATTTTACTACTTTGTCGTACCCTGGCAATCTCTTCAACATACAGAGACTGGATGTTGCAAAATTAGGACTCATTTGTGCATTATATACACAGCAAAATGAAGTGCACAGAGCATACAGAAAAAATTATGTCTGACAATGTCCACGTAGGAATGCACTGCTATATTATCTTTCACAACTGATCCCCTCCCACCTCCTCCATGTCCCTGAACAAATACAGATAGTGCTCACAGAGGTGGCTCAATAATTCCATTCCCAAAAGAAAATATTTTAGCAAAAAGATATTTATAAAGCAATGTTTTACTACCTCTATACTTAACATACACAGGGCTCCTCTAAACATCTAGACAGAGTAGATGTTTCAAGTAAAGACTCAATTTATCCACAATGGTCTTGAATAAATTACACACATGAAAACAATAGTGCTCATTTGAAAAGGTCTTCAAAATATGAGCCTCTGGCCCTGCATCAACCCATGGGCTGTCACACTCAAATTTTCATAAGACAATCTTTCCTAGAAATTTTAACACAAACCATAGAAAATGTGTTAGTTTACCAATTCTATTTTTCTCACACACGAGCAACCTCTTTAGCATCTAGAATGACTAGATGTAGATTTGAACTCTTTTATATACACTGTGTACACAGAAAAGTAAAATAGAATGCAAGGACATAAGGAAAAATGATGACTCTTTACTCATCATAAGCATGCTGACATGGTACTCTTTGCATTTCCAACTATGAAAAACCAGTGGATAATGTGTATTAACCAATAGGGGGTTTGGCTGTTTCTCCCCAGAAAAACATTTCATATGAATTTTAACCAAAAAAAAATTTTACAAAATGTATTTTTTTAACATATGCCAGACACTTCAAAACATCTAGAAGAGACTAAATATTTCAAAAAGTACTTAGCATTATCAACTATATACAGTACCTTTTCTTTCTGGGTTCATGTCTTTCTCGCTTTTGACTTATTTCTCCATTTTTGTGGAACATATACTACAGTATATGTAGTATATGTGTAGTATATGTGCCTTCCTGAGATTGAGTACATAGGAAGTACATTTTTTTGTAGTACATCTAAAATACATCTTTATTTTATATTCACACTTGACTCATGGTTGGCTGTGTATAAAATACCAGGCAGAAAACAATTTGTATTCAAATTTTTAAATATTATGTTATTTCAGTATCTCCTAGTAGCTAATGATGCTGTTGAAAATTTTGATTCCATTCTCACACATGATCACTTGGATGTTACCCATATTTCTTCTCTAGAAGATTTTCAGAATCTTTTATTCACTTATCTGAGAAATTTGATAATGATGTGTCTCTTTGGGGGTACCAGGGATTGAACTCAGGGGCACTTGACCACTAAGTCACATCCCCAGCCCTATTTTGTATTTTATTTAGAGACAGGGTCTCAGTGAGTTGCTTAGCACCTTGCTTTTGCTGAGGCTGGCTTTGAACTCATGATCCTCCTGCCTCAGCCTCCTGAGCTGCTGGGATTACAGGTTTGAGCCACTGCACCTGGCTAATGATGTCTTGATGTGGGTCTTTCTTCATTATTTATGCTTGACAATGAACTTTCAAATCCAGAAACACATCCTCCAAATTTTCTTAAATAATGTCTTGAAAAATTTCTCATTTTCATTTTATTTTTTATCTGTTTTTGGAATTCTTTGTATTTGAAAGTAGAACTTTCTGGATAGAGGTTCTTTTGTTTGACTTCTCCAGAGAACAAACTTATTTATGGCATGGAAGTATGGGATAGAGGAATGAATGGTGTCAGTGAGGAATATTTGCCTCACGTCAGAGCAGAGGTAGGGACCTGGCTGCCTCTTTCACAAACTGTCAAACTCTCCCGTCTTTAGTGCCACTGTTTCATTCCTATCTCCTGCATTAATGGCTACCCCTAACACTTGAACGCTTTGGAGTTTTGCAAAGTAAATGGACTGCTCCGCGCTCATATGCCGTACTCTGTGCAAATATTTAGGTTTGACTTTCTGCTCCTGTGCGGAGTCACCATGTCTTCACCAGCTTTTGTTCTTTATATAGTCTTTTGGGGGGGTGGGTTCAGGTCTTTTAGTTTCATTGAATTTCTAATTCATGTTCATTTCTTGTTTTCATTGTTTTGGGATTTCATTTGTATTTTTAGAAGAGAAGAAAATGAAAACACTTTTACTCTGCCACCTTGAAATCAATGACTTTTCCCTGCCTCTTTCTTTTTCCTTCCTTCTCTCCAGGGTCTCAAATATATATATATATATATATATATATATTTTAATTTTTTTTAAGTTGTCCATGGACCTTTATTTTATTTTTTAATTTATATGTGGTGCTGAGAATTGAACCCAGTGCCTCATGCATGCCAGGCAAGACACAACCATTGAGCCACAACCTCAACTGCAGGGTCTCAAATATATTAGAGATCAAATTATTCCTATTCTCTAGTTCTTCGTTGTTCATACAGGGCAATTCTTCATTGTTAGCACAAGGACTTTATCTTCAAAAACCAACCAACCAACCTCCATGTAAAACTGACAAACAAATAAATATCTACATTCAGAAATAAACATGGAGAAAATGAACATGATACTGTGAAAGAGTAAAAGTGGGGAGTTGGGAAGTATGTAGCGAGCGAGGGTGGCCAAGGAGGGCCTCTCTGAAGAAATGCCTTTGACCCTCAGACTTGAAAGGAACTGGCCCTTTGAAGAGGAGGAGAGTGTTTGAGAAACTGAAAGGAAGCCAGTGAAGCTGGAGTGCCGTGACAAGGAGGGGGACAAGGAGGAGCGTGGCTCTGGACAAGGCTGTGGAGGTGGGCTAGGGCCCAGTCACACAGGGTCTTTGAAGCCAGCTAAGAACTTGAGAGTTTATCTGAAGAGCAATGGGAAACCATTTGCATGGCGGCGGGGAGGCATGGCCAAACAGGAAAGTGACATCATTCCCTAGTCATAGTTTTTGAAAACATCACTGTACATGCTGCATGTAAAACAGACTGGAGGTGGAGGTAGGAGCTGAAGACAGGGAGTCAGGGGGCTCCCGCAGCCAGCAGGATGCTGGGCCAGGGGCAAGGATGCTGGTGGCTTTGACTTGGAGGGGCAGCAGGGAAGATGGATGGAGTCAGGATTTGTTCTGGAGGAAGACTAGATGGGATTGGGATTTGTGATGGATTGACCGTCAGGAGTGAGGGGGGGACCGAGGGAATTTGTAGAGGGCATGCTTGTGAGCCCGTAATCTCACCCGCCCTCCCACCCCAACTAACATCTGAGATACTGGTTTCTTTGTATCATGCTCCGAAATGACTGTCCTAAGATAAATCCACATGCATCTGTGCTGAGGGAGGAGGAGCTCTCTGAAGTTCTTAGATAGGAAATGGGATTTTTTTTTTCTTGCAGTACTGGGGATGGAACCCGTGGCCTTGCACGTGCTAGGCAGGTGCTCTATCCTGAACCACATCCACAGTCCTTTTTGTTCTATTTTGAGACAAGATCTCTCTAAATTGCCCTGGCTGGCCTTGTGAGACTCCTGTTTCAGTCTCTAGGGTGGCTGGGAAATGGGGTTTTTGAAAAGAGGTCTATACTTATTTTAGGGCATTGCTCCCAGGTTGTAGGGGAAAGATGATAATAAAATAATGATGATCTTGACAATTAATGATAATATCTAGGATTTGTGGTCCTCATTTAGAGTCATCTGAAAGATGAAATATCTTACCCTAAAGTCACACAGGTAGCAAGGGCATAAGTCAGGACTCGATCCCAGGCAGCCCGGCTCTAGAATTTGTTGCTTATACCACTCTGCTATTTAATTTGCTCTGACTGTAGGCTGACGAAACGTATTAGAAATTGCCATTGATCACCCTTTTTGGATGTGGGACCTGCAAGGTCATGTTCAAGTACAATTGGTATTTGAGAAAGAGCTCAGAAATTTTAGAATCCAAACTAAAAACAACCCTTACCGCTAACACCAAGAACAGTCAAATAACAAAAACTTGAAAAAGCAAAAATTGGCCTGGATCCCTGTCCAGAATCCAGGGGACCACCTGGTTCTTTCTGGTGTGTTCATCCCTTACCCATCATGGGTAACTGTGGTCAGGCACTCCTGCCTGGCAGGAAGATGAGTCAGCTTCTAAACCTTCACACTGGAAGCTAATAATTAACTCTTTATTTCTGCCCCTTCTGGAATGCAGCTACCACCTACCTTAGACACAGGACAGTCTGGGACACCACCAACCTTGGTGATGACCAGGCAATACATTTTTTAATTGCAAGGAGATACTCATTCTTCTGGTCAATCTTTCCTCCATTAATTTACACCTTTTTCTTATCTTTTCCATCTATTGTCTCCCTCCAATGAGCGTCTTTTCCACTGAGCTCGCGCCTGCGCTGTCACGGATATCTGCGGGCTGGCGCGCCTGTCCCTGCGCTGACCCCTCTGCGGGCCTCATTTGTCTCCTCGCCGGCCCTCCTCACGCCTGACCCTGTCCAGGCTCTCTTTGATCTCTCCCTTGTTCCCCTCTGCCTTCACCTAGAGTTCTCCTTTCTCCTTTTCAGGCAAGGTCCCTGCCCATTCCAGGAATTCTCCTGACTCCAGGAGACAGTGTTTCTGGGAGTTGGGCCCCTTTGTCCCTCCAAAAGGACAGGAAGGCCAGAAGAGGAAGTGGCCGTTTGCGTAGTCAAAGGCATGGACCTTGAGAAAACAGAAGGGGTGGGTCTTCTGGATCCCTAATCAAAAAAAAAAAAAAAAAAAGAAAGAAAGAAAAAAAAAAAAAAAGAAGGGAGTTGAGCCCCAGTGAGGCAGGAAGTGAGGGGGCGAGGTGCCCGGGTGGGGTCTGTGACTCCTTACACGCGCAGGCGGCCTACTCTGTGCCAGGTGCAGTGTGATGGGGCTGAAGTAGAAAACTGGAGATCTGGTCTTATGAAGCAGAAGGAACTTGGCCTTGGCAGGCAGGAAGCTGCCTGGCACCTAGGTGTTGGCCCTGGTGGGGGCTACCAGAGCAGGAGGGTGCTGACCTGTGAAGATTCCTGGCTCTGGTTAGGACAGAGATTCTCTGATCTGGCTTGGTTTTGGCCTGAGCTAGCCCCCAAATGCTCCTTGTCAAATGGCCTCTGTCCAGCCGGCTTCTAAGGACAGCTATGGAAACCTGCAGGGACTTCCTTGCCTCCCCTTCTCTCTAGGTGTCTCTTCAGTCCTGCATTTCTTCCTTGAAATGCCAGCACTGGGCACCTCTGGGCATTCTGCCACCTATAGCAAATAGAAAAAAAAAAACAGAGTGTGCCCTTACTGTCGCCACCAATGTTTGCTGTGGCATGCGGGGGAGGGGTGGGCACACCTGCTGGAGGGAGGGAGCACTCCAGCACTCAGGTGGGGGTTCTCCAGGTGGCCCGGAAAGGTCCACTTGCTGGTGCGTGAGGAAAGCCAGGCATAGCCAAGGCCTTCGAGGACCCTCACACAGCTCTTTATAGTAACCCAGTTTCCACTGGTAGGGAAAGAACTTGGGATCAAAAAACCAAAACCAAAACCAAAACCAAACTCTGGAAAGATACATATGCAACAGTCACCAGTAAGTGTGTGCCCTGGAGGAGGCCAGGGTGACTGGAGAGGAGGGGTGACAGACAGGGTAGGTAGGTGCGTGCCTTGAGAAGGACCTTGGGTTTTGCTGTGCATGAGCTAGAGGTCATGGGAAGGTTTTGAGCAGAGGGATGACGTGGTCCCATTAACTTCTTTTTTGATACTGGGGATTAAGCCCAAGGCTGCTCTACCACTAAGCTACAACCCCAGTCCTTTTTATTTGTTTATCTTGAGACAGGGTCCTGCTGAATTACCCAGGCTGCCTTTGAACTTGTGATCTTCCTGCCTCAGCTTCCTGAGTTGCTGGGATTTCATGCGTGCGCCACCACGCCCTGCCTGACTTCACTTAAAAGAACCACTCTCCCCTGTACCTCAAAAATAAATGAATAAATAAACGAAAGAACTACTCTAGCCAACAAATCGGAGAATTTGATTGGACTGAAGAATGAGCTGAGGGGACAAGGGCAGGAGCAGGAAGGCCATTACCATCACATAGGCAGGTGATGATGGCAAGGACCAGGCGGCGCCCAGGGAGGTGGTGAAAAGGGTCGGATGCTGGAGATGTCCTGAAGGGTAGCGATGACAGGCTTTTCTGATGGACTGGTTGTGCCACGTGAGAGAAGGAAACGTAGTAACTCTGAGGGCTCGGGCCTGAACAGCTGGCAGGTGGACTTGCCATTTGCTAAGGAGGCAAAGATGTGAAATCATCCTCTTCACTCTGCCCATGTCCCCCGTGATGCCCCAGGAACGAAGCAATGGAAGGGAAGGAAGCTGCCTCTATCCCCTGACGTCAGGCCTCGCACATTGTCAACAAGCAATGTGGAAGCCGTGGAAAAAAGTGAAAAAGAAAAGGAGAGCAAATATTGGGCTAAGGGTATCTGAGCGGATCTCTGGCTTCTGAGGGCCTCATGGTCCCTTTAGTTTGGGACAATGGATTCAGGAAATGTTGGGGTCAGCATGAGCATCACAACTCCTGTGGATTCTCGCCTTGGTGTTCAATCTCTCTGGCCTCATTTTAAAAGTTGTAAAACTATTATACTAATGCCTACCAATGATGGCATGCCATAGAGATGCTGTAAAGATAAATAAGGTGCTTGATATGTACGTTTTTGAACAAATTCTAGGATAGGTGCTTTATGAGAGTAAGGTGTTATCCTAGGGAAAAAAAGGCACTTAGTCAACCAGCTTCTCATTCTCAGCAATCTTAGCTATTTAAACTATGCTGGAGGACAAGGAAGTCAGTAAAGAAAGGACACTCATTAAAATTCGGAGACTTTGCCATTGGAGTGTCACATGTTCTCTCTTGGAGCCTTGAATCTCTTAGTTTAGAAATGTTTGTAACTGCCAGCGGTAGTGGTACATGCCACTTGGTAATCCCTTGGAAGGCTGAGACAGGAGGATCAAAGCCAGCCTCAATTTAGTGAGGCCCTGAGCAACTTAGCGGAACCCATCAAAATTAAAGAGAAACCAGAGTGGGGATGTGGCTTAGTGGTTAAGCACCTCTGGGTTCAATCCCTGGTAACAAACAAACAAACAAAAAAATGAACCAAAACACACACACACACACACACACAACTCATTTGTAACTGATTTTGATTGTCTGATAGACTAGGTTACAGCAGGAACCATTACAGCAGAATGGTTAGCAACAGGGGCTCTGAAGTTGAACTGTATAACTTCTCTTCCTGCCTCCACTTGTGTGAACAAGGACAGGTTAATTTCCCCTTGTTAAGTCTCCATGTCCTCATCTATAAATGGGGATGGTAGCAGTACTGCTCTAAAGGGAATTTAAAAGGATCGAATGAAGACATATTCACGAAGTGCTTAGTACAGTGCCAGGTGCAGAATAAATAACTACTAGTTATTAATATTATCATTACTATAATTATTAGCAATATCAGCAACAAAATAGATGCTGTAGATTGGAATGCTGAAAGTAATTTGTAAAAGTTACAGCCTAACATATAATCCTTTCATTCAAGCCAAGTGCAGGGGCACATGCCTGAAACCTCAGCTCCTGGGAGGCTACTTGGGAGGCTGAGGCAGAAGGATCATAAAACTTGAGGCCAACCTGGGCAACTTAGTGAGACCCTGTCTCAAAACAAAATATTAAGGTCATGTGCTTCAGTTGAAGAGCATTTGAGCATCTGTGAGCCCCTGGATTCAATCCTCAGTACTGCAAAACAAAACAAAATAATCATAGTAATTTAGTGTCAACAGAAAACAGCTCAATGCACTTTAGTAACACTTGGAGACATTATGTTCGATGATATTGAAGTACAATCATTTTGAAATGAATACCTGAGTCATCCAAATAATGTTCTGCACACTCTATAAGAAGCAGAGAAGAGCCCAATACATATCGTAGTTAAAGCAAAGATTTTGTGTAGGCCTTTGTGTGGATGGTAAATCAGTAATACCAAATAAATGAAACTCCCTTTCTTGAAAACTTCCAGGGGTTTACCCCAATGATGACTTGAAAACTGATTTACATATGGGACATAATTGTTTGGGGGAAAAATATCCTAGGGGTACATCATAATGTCTTTACATAGAAGCTAAGGAAGTTGTCTCCTGTGTTAAGCACGTCAGGTCCAGAACCCTCAAAACTTGACACATCCGTAAAGTGTCTCCAATTAGATGGGTAGAATTCATGGGAAAGTGTGGTGCATAAACTTTTCAGGGCGTAAGTTGGAGGCAGAACTGGTTGGAGGCAGGAGATATGTAAGTAGGTTAACAACACACATCTGTCACTTGACGTTCATTTCAGGAAAAGGTATCTTCAAACCAAAAATCAGGAGAGGTGGCCTAAGAAATATCAGTGTCTATATTTATAATGTAGAGCTGCTTTGGATGCTCCAGCTTTCTCCCCATTCTCCGCTGCTTGGCTCTTTCCCCTGTTATCTGAGCAGACCTTGGGTTCCTGAGGGTCAAATGGTCCCTACAGTTGGGGCTTTGCTCTTAGTCTTCTCCAGTAACTCCCTTCTGGTCTCTGGCACTCATTAGGCTGTCAGCTACAATAATGACAAGTTGGTGCTTAGATGGGACGTCTCACCCCTCTTTGAATACCCCAGCCCCAAACACAGGCTTTGATAGGCACTCGATGAAAGTTAAGTGCGATTGAATTAGCGCTGTAAGAATCTGCAGGACTCGCTCACTTCCTGAGACACCTGGACTCAGACCTCCTGGAGTGCCTTGGCCCAGACCACCAGTCTGGCCCAGCAGCCTTATCATCCCTCCCCTGTGGGTGCCAAGCTGACTGCCTTGCTGTGGGGACCTGGCCTGGCTCTGGTGAGCTAGGCCCTGCCTGAAGGCCGCAGCCCGCCGAGCACATGCGGATTGCCCTGAAGCCAGATTTTCCCAAGGTTTGGCTATGCTAACCATTCCTCCCCCTCGCAGAGAAAACCTTGGACTCGAAAATGAAATCAAGGGAGGGGATGAGGAAGGGCAGGGGGGAAGGAAAGGAGTTAATAAGCAGAGCAAGGTCACCCATCTGCTGCCGCTTTCCACACTCCCTTATCTGTGACGCCACCAGCTTCAAGGTCCCTTCTTTTCATTAAAACAGTTGAATCACCTAAAATGATAAAAGTAGCTAAATTCTGGCCTTCTATCTTAGACATAACAGAGCTTGCCTTGATATTGAGCCTGTCCTGATGCAGGCGCTTCTCTCCTGCAGTCCTGAAGTGCACCAGAAACCTGGCTGTTGGTGGAGATGCTAGGGAAGTGCCCGGCACTGGGCCTCCTGCCTGGGGAGGCAGATAAGGGTCTGTTTCCTGGGCAGGTGAGAGACAGATCTGCCAACTGCTGCTCCTTGACAGGGCTGTGATAATACGTTGTCATTCCACACCTCTGCAGGGGACAGGATGAGCTGGCCAGGCTCCCCAAATCCAGGAAGCTAGAGAGCCAGCCAGCCAGCAGGAGAAATGCATGGGCTGGTCTTGCCCTTGACAGAGGGGCTGGCAGCATGGAAGCTCCAGGGCTGGGTCAAGTAGAATCCAGGAGTGTGTGGTCCTGAGCAACCCACTCAGTCTCCATTTCTGCAACGGTGGAGTAGGAATAGTAACCACAAGGTTAAAGGAAGTAGTGGACTGTGTTAGGCTCTGGCGCCTGCATGGTATACAGTGGGTGCTTAGTTAATTCCTGTTTGTTCCATCTTCCTATACAGAGCCACTACATAAATATTAATGCGACCACCAAAACCACGGCCAAGAAACCAAAGCCAAAAGTAAAAGCGGGGACAAAGTTGACATAGAAATTTCCTTCAAGATACTTTTAAAATCACAAATGGAAGCATAATAGCTGCTATTATGCACTTTCCATTTTTCTATCTGGTGATACATCTTGAAGATCATTTTAAATCAGTACCTATGTTTGTCTCATTCTTTTTTAAAAATGATTACGTGACAGTCTATTCCTGGGCATACCAAGTCTCTATGGTTCAGCAGGTGTGTATCACCAGATACATTCAACGTGTGCCCTTCAATACCCTCGTACTTACTTCTCATAGTGCAAGTGCCAGGTACCCTACACCTTCCACACTTTAGCCAATAACTTGGGTGAATATGTAGAAGGCTCATTTTTAAATTTTGCCAAAAGGGAGAACTTTTTAAAATCACCGATGGGCAGAATCCCATGTCTGTTTCCATTACACTGTCATTTATATGGACAAAGGACATTTGTCACCTACGCACAAATTACCTACTCTATGCCAGATCATGTTGCAGGTCCTTGGGATTCACAACGGATCAAAACCAACAAAGACACCAGCTTTGTGGAGATGATAAGCCAGCAGGGGAGGACAGATCATAAACAGTAAGCATACAAATGAGGACATTTCCTAGTTTGTTAGGAAGAGAGAAGAGTTATGAACAACGAAGAAAGGAGGGCAGGGTATGGGAACTCTGGGGTCTGAAGGAAGGGACGAATTTGACGCTAAGTTTCATGATACTCTTCTGGGCTCCAGAGTGTGGCACGTGGTGGCCAAGGAGACAATTCAGTTAGAGCAGATGGAATGGGTTCAGAGTTCTCTACCGGGCGTGTTTGCAGACCCTCCTCTCGTGGCCACCCTCCTCTGGGAAAGCTCCAGTGTGTCAGCGTCTGCCTTCACAAGTGTCACTCACGGAGTAGGATGAGGCAGTGGCTCTTTGTGTGGATGGTGATGTCATGCTGCTGTGCCATATTGAATTTACCGTTGTCAGAAACCCCTCGGGTAGTTGGGTTGCTTGTTTTTCGGGAATAGCTATTAAGTCAGTTATCCCTATTCTGTTCCACTTAAGCTTTTACTTTTCAACCTTAATGTGGGGCACTCATGAGTCTTTCTTCCTAATAGTTTCCTTTCCTTTTTCTTTTTTTTTTTTTTTTTTTTTTTGTCTTTTTAGTTTGTGTTTCTGCTCTGACCAGAGGCTGACTCTTGATTCCACGTAAACAGTTTTGCAGGGTCCTGGGGTAATTTTTTTTTTTTTTCTCCCCAATCTAGGGAGTCTGGACTTTGTTCTGAGGGCAACAGGGAGTCATTGAAGGGCTTTGAGCGGGTGAATAACAGGAACAGATTTGCCTTCTAGAAGCATCACCCAACGAACAAGGGTGAAGATTCATCCGAGGGATGCAAGATGAGAGGAGAGTTGGGACAGGCAGCAGTGAGGTGGGAGAGGGGGATGAAAGGAAAGGGGTGTGGAACTATTGAGGATGTCCCCAGGGGCGACTGGATGAAGCCTCTCACCAAAGTCAAGACTATGGGAGGAAGCACATTTTAGGGAGAGGTTGATGAGCTTGAACTTGGATGTGATGAGGCTGGGGATTCCCAAAGAGATCCAAAGGAAGCCGTCTCCTGGGGCTTGGGAGACAGGTCTAGACTAGATGTAGATGCTATCAGCCTGTCTAGGAACCAGGACGATCACATGCATAAAAGAAGGGCACAATAGCAGCTTCCAAGTGCCGCCTGTGGAAAAGGATTTTGATGTACTCTGTGTAAGTTCGTGCATTCAAAACTAGGACAGAAGGCAGAAGTTGTAAGGATGTGGTTTTCAGGACAACAGCTGAAGAACTTTCCCATAGGGCCATGTGACCCTATTCCAAGTGGTGGCTGGAAAGTACTTGCACTACCTAGGAGAGGTCTTCTACTAAACATCCACAGATGACAAGATGGGTTCCCTGCTCCCAAGGAGGTCACAATCACTAGTGCATTACAGAAGGGAAAAGACCACTGACCAGACTGGAGTTTCACTAGGAGCTCAGAAAAAGAAAAGATTAGCTGACTTCCATCTGGATTGGTAATGCAGAAGTGAGCCCCCAGATCTTTAGGGATAGGGGTCAGGAAACAACTGGGGATCAGTTTATAACCCAACAGGGCAGTTCTCTGCCACTCTCCCCCTGGCCTAGGCTGTGCCAGTCACATATTCTGTCTAGCTGTTGCTCAGCAAGACCAGCATTCTCCTGCCTGAGGACCTTGGCAGTTGCTACTTCTGGTGCCTGAATATTGTTCCCAAAGATTTGCACTCCATTTTTGGATTTCTGTTCAAATGTCACTTTTTCATTGGGAGCCCTGACTACCCTACATAAAACAGCATCCCTTGGGCCAGGGATGTGGCTCAGTGGTTAAGCACCCCTGGGTTCAATCCCCAGTACCAAAACAAAACAGAACAAACAAAACCAGAAACAAAAACACTCAAGCAACCCCACTCTCAGCAACCATTTCCTCCCTTCTCTCTGTTTAATTTCTTTATAGCATGTATCATCACCTATTAAAATATTTATGTGATACCATCTGTCTCCCCCAATATGAATGTAAGTTCCTCGAGGGCAAGGATGTTGTTTGTTCACTGCTTGTTCACTGCTGCATCTCTAGTCCCCGAAACTGCCTGGAACAAAGTAAGTGCCCTGTGAATATTTGTTGAATGAATAAATGAACTCACAGTCTACACTGAGGGGTCAGAAAATGTGTTAAGTGTAGGTCATCTCAACAAGGAAGCTCTAGGTCTGACATGGAAGTTTGGACCAATAAGATTTAAAATATGGAGACTTTTGTTTCCTGCCCTCCCTAGGGAGACAAAATGAAAATTGTGTTTTAGGAAGAGAAATCCATCAAGAAAATGAAAGCAATTGTCCAAGAGTATTGAATTTGACTCCTCTTGGTCTTGGAATAACCAAGACATTTATTCAGTTCTATTTTTTTTTTTTTTTTTTTTTTTTTGGTACATTTTCTTACAATCTGCTGGCTAGATTCAGTTACAAGATTTTCTAAGGGCCTGCTGTGCTTCAAGCCCTGCTGAGTTTTGTGGGAGGCCCCGTAGTAGAGAGAAGTGGTTTATAACTCTTCAGGGAACAGTGGGCATGGCATGTAAGGCCCCCATCCCTCCATCCTAGACAGTATGGACAAATGCGAGCCTTCATGTTACTCGTAAGAGGAATGAATCAGCAAATGAACTTGTGATTTTGTTGTGGAGACAAAACTGATGTGGGGTGAAAGGACTTTATTAATTTACAAAGCAACAAATGGAATATAAATTATTATTGTGTTTCAGAGGGATCGGGATGAACTTTGAAGTCTATTCTTCGAAGGCTGTAGTGGTTAATAACATCAACTCTGAAGCCAGACAGCCTGCATTTAAATCATGTCTTTATTGCTATTAGGTGTGTGACTTTGGGCATTTAACCTCTCTGCCTCAGTTTACTCATCTATAAAATGGGGATGATGATAGTGCTTCTCTCATAGATTTTTTTTTTTTTTTTTTTTGGGCAAGGATTATAGGAACACAGGTGCAAGTGTCAACTACTTTTACAACTAGACTTGGTTGGGTTTGAATTCTGGCTCCAGAGTCTAGACCTAGACAATTTTCCTTTCTTCCCTTCCCTCTTTTTCTCTTTTTGTGGTGCTGGGGATCAAACCCAGGGCCTCTAGCTTGCTAAGTATATGCTCTACCACTGAGCCACATCCTCAGCCTAAACAATTTTTCTATCCTGTGAGTTTGTTCCCTCATCTGTCAAATAGTAATCATAAATCCTACTTTGGAGGATTGATGTAGAATTTAAAGAAAATCCCTTGTTCCAGTGTGTGGCACATGAGGCTGTGTGCTAGATAAATGTGAATTGAATGAACGACGTTCGAATCATCACTGATAGTGAATTCGGAGTAAAGGAACCTTCAAGGAAAGTAACCAATGAGTGATTGCGGCGTTGAGGCGTGATTAGTGCTTGCTGAGAGTGAACATTCTGAGTCAGATTTTGAAGGGACCGGTCGGCAGAAGGAAGAGAAAAGCTATTCTAGATAAATGAAACAGCATGTGGGATATCTCCAAGAAAAGTGTTTTCATTTGCTGGAAGGAGAATGGAAAACCAGAGTTGAAGAGTTGGGAAGACCAGTTTTCCCAGTACTATGAAGGTTAAGAATTCTCCCAAACGAATATTCCTGGGGCTGTGATTTGTCCCCTCTCCTAGCCAATTAGATCATAGAGTAAATCTGTTACCAGTCCATGCCACTCAGCAGTGGGATTTCTAGGACGGCTGGGTGATTCTGGTATCATTTCCTGGAGTCTACTTAGTAAGCTTTCAGCAATGCTTTCTAGGAGTAAGGAAAACTACCTTAAAATTTTGGACAGACTTCCTGCGACTCTGGGAACATGCTTTTCTTGTAGTTCAGAATCCCATTCGAAATACCAAATTCAGTGTAGGCAATGAAAGTCTTTCCCAGCCGTAGGGATGTTGCTAGGAAAGCCCATGACGCTCAGCAAACTCCCCAAAGTGTTTCGACTTGAACACAGACTCTTTACTGGGAGGCCAAGACCTCATGTTACCAGTTCTGGAGACTGCCCATGGATGGCGATAATGAGAGGAAACGTGACCAGAAAATGGAAGAAACTTCTTGAAGCAAAATTGAACAATCTCAGTGCCAGGCATGGTGGTGCAGACTTGTAATCCCAGCTGCTTGGGAGGCAGAGACAGAGGGATCGCAAGTTTGAGGTCAACCTGGGCAACTTAGGGAGATGGTGTCTCAAAATAAAGTTTATAAAGGTTGGGGGATGTCGCTCAGTGGTAGAAGACTTGTCTCGCATGTGCAAGTCCCTGGGTATGATTCGTGGTACCGAAAAAGAAAAAAATAATTGAATGGTCTTATACTTCCACCTCTCATCCTCAATTTAAATGATTCTTCACTTTACCACTGAGATGCTATTGAAGTATTAGAATGTACATCTTGTCCTTTATTCCTCTAGTCTTCCTGCTCCCTTGGATGACACCAACCTTTGAGGACTGAGGAACCCATGGCACTCACCTTGGGCAGATCTCTAGGTTTGCACTTGCAAACTTGCTGGCCTTGCCTACAGAGTCACAGGCCAGAGGCCTATCCACTGGCCTCAGTTAAAACCCTGCACTGTGTGACAACTATTTTCTCTGTCTTCTCTTGTTGTTTATGAGTTTGTCCACACAATGGATTGCACCTGTTTTTTTTTGACAATGCACACCAGGTCTTTAATTATCTTGACATTCTCCCTAGTCTTGACACAGTTTCTAGAACATTCTAAAAGCTCATTAAATATTTGTTGACTTGAATCTCCACTTTAACCACAGGGATAACTGCTTTCTTTTTAACATAGTGAAACTGAACCTTTAAATTCCATCCAAATGGAATTAGCATACCCCAAAGAGAGAAAGATACAGGTCTGCAGGTAAAAACACACCTCTGCTGAGGATGTGAACAGTAAGCTTTTATAGCTCAGTATAAGGAAATACAACGCATGGTGGAACTATAACAAGGTGATCTTTAGATTTTTTTTTTTCTTTTGCCCCAACCCTGAGCTGTGGCACTTGAATAATCCTGGTTTCCGGAGAACAGACTACTGTAATGATAATCCAGGAAGTAAACTGCCCTTTGAAAAGCAAGGAAGAAACCAATCGACTAAGTATTTATTTATATTTAATGCTCCAGGGCTTCTGTTTCCAGCTTTGAAGAGTTCCTGGCAAGTGCTTTTTGAAGTCATTAATCCTAGGGGCGAATCTAAACGTCTTGCAGCCTTCTTCTGGCCCCTGGAGCCTGGCACATGGTGTTGATAACCTGCAGGCTTTCCAGAAAGACTGGACATGGGAGGAACAGGCTAGTGGCAGTGAAAGAGAGAGAGAGAGAGAGAGAGAGAGAGAGAGAGAGAGAGAGAGAGAGAGAGAGAGAGAGAGAAGTGACTGTTTTGAGTCTGTGCTGGAATCTTTGGTCAGACTGACGTTTTAGAATGGACTGATTTGGTTTGATCAGATGGGGGTGACCTGTCTACTTGCCTCCTGCTCGGCAGTCTTGCACAGACCCCTGACCTCTTGGCTGCTTTGACCTCTAGCTGGACTCTGGAACTGCCTGTGGAGCAACATCAGCTTTGGCCATCTCAGAATGACTGGCCCCAAGAGCATCTACCTGTTTTCTTTCTTTTTTTCTTTTTTCTTTTCTATAATGTATAAGTAATCTTTGTTCATGGCAGAGAAATGGAAACTGAAAATAAAAGAAATCCTACATGATCCTCCCTCTCAAAGATAATCATGCTTTCCATGTTTTATTTACTCATACAAACACACTCACATATAAACATATGCAGATTATTTTTATAGTCTGTTTTTTCTCACTTTTTAAAAATATTTTATTATGGATCAGCAAAGTATATCAAGAGCATCACTTGCAATGGCATATAGTGTTTTTTGTTGTATGACTGTACCAAAGTGTGTTCAACTAATTCTCCTAGCTGGTGGTTTAATATCTGTACTGGTTTGCTAGGGTTCCATAACAAAGCACCATAGACCAGGTAACTAAAATATTGACACGTCAGTTCCTCACAGCATAGAGGCTGGAAATCCAACATTGAAGGCAGGTTTGGATTCTTCTTGGCTTCGCCAGTGTCCTCCCATGCTCTTCTTTCTTCATGTATCTGCGTCCTGATCTCTTGTTCTTATAAGGACATTGGTCATATTGAATTGAGTTCACCTTAATGACCTCTTTTTAACTTGACTAATTCTTTAAAGACCAAATCTTCAAATACACTCATATTCTGAAGTACTCAGAATATGGACTCTAACATAGTCTTTTGGGGTGGGGAGGGCAGGAAGGGGACACAATTCAGCCCATAACAATAGTTAGTATTTTTAGAAATCTTATTATGAACCAGGAATCTTATTTAATTCCTTCACAACTCTATCCCCATTTCATAGATTGTGAAACTGAGGCACAGCGAGGATTGGTAACTTGCCTCAAGGTTACACAGCCAGTGAGTGGTAGAGCTGGATCCAAACCAAGAGGGACTGCTTGAGTCTGGGCTTTTAGATACTTTCATACCTGCGTAAGCTATCATTTTTTATTGTTGTTTCCCATGCACTTATCTGATTAGCTCTGTAGGATAAAGTTAGATTTCTGTGTGAATGTGTTGGAACATTTTTAGCAGTTTTTAAAATACAAATTGTCCTTCTCCAGAGCCTATACCAATTTACACCTCCTATAGCAAGGCACGACGGGGGTTGTGAGGGTACCTCTTGTTTGTGGTTGTGAATCCTGTGGTGTGTGTGTGTGTGTGTGTGTGTGTGTGTATGTAAAAATGGTTGAGGTGAGGCACAAACCTCGGAAATGTGAACTGTGAATAAGCTTTTTTGGAGTTTATCTCTTAGACTTCCATTTTCATTTTGTCCTTCCAGTTGTGCAAAGAAGAGTATCAAATGGGTCAAAAAGATGTTGTCATTTAGATGAAGAATAGACATAAATATTATCTTGGAAACAAGGCATATCCTATAAAAGTACATTTTCTTCAGTGTGCTATTTGTCTTAAGTTTATTGAGGTGTAATTTGCAAGGATTCACCAATTGTGGATGCGGTCCTATGAATTTTGATACATTCATACAATTATGTAACCAGACCAGAATCAAGATATAAATCCCCAGTGCTGGGGGTGTGGCTTAGCGGTAGAGCGCTTGCCTAGCACACCTGAGGCACTGGATTGGGGCCTCAGTACCACATATAATAAATAAATGATTAAAATAAAGTTATTGTGTCCATCTGCAACCAAAATAAATAAATAAATAAATAAATAAATAAATAAATAAATAAAGATTTAAATTCCTGGTGGACGCCTGTAATCCCAGAGGCAGGAGAATCGAAAGTTCAAAGTCAGCCTTGGCAACTTAGCAAGGCCCTAAGTAACTTAGTGAGACCCTGTCTCTGAATAAATATAAAAAGGACTGGGGATGTGGCTCATTGATTGAGCACCGCTGGGTTCCATTTCCAGTACTGAAACAAACAGACAAAAAACCTAAAGTAAAACAAACAAAAAAAGACATAAATCATTTTAATGGTGTACACCTGTAATCCCAGTCACACAGAGGCTGAGGCAGGACCATCAAAAGTTCCAGGCCAGCCTGGGCAACATAGGGAGACACTTTAAAAAAAAAAAAAAAAAAATTTCTACTACCCCTAAAAATTCCTTTGAGCCTGTTTGCGGTCAGGACCTTATGCCTAACCTCAGGGAACTACTTATCTGTGTTCTGTTCTTACACTTGTGTCTTTTCCAGGATATTATATAAGTATAATCTTATAGTCTGTGGCCTTTTGAGTCTAGTTTGTTTTTCTATTCTTTTTCTTTTTCTTTTTGCTTAGTGTAATGCCTCTGAGATCCATCTGTCTCATTGCGTGCATAGTTACTATTGATAAGTTATATTCCATATCACAGTTTGTTTATCCATTTACTAGTTGAATAGATGGTTGTCAGTTTTTGACTGCTATGAGTGAATCTGCTGTAAACACTCTTGTGCATGTTTTTGTGTGAACATGTTTTCAATTAATCTTGGGTATATGTGCTTAGAAGTAGGATTGCTAGGTCTCAGAAGTAGGATTGCTAGATCTTCTGGTTAAGTGCATGCTTAACTTTATAAGGAACTGACAAATGATTGTCCAAAGTGCTGGACCATTTTGTACTCCGACCATCAATGCGGGGGAATTCCAACTTGCTGTGCATCTTACCAGCACTCTATATTGGCAGTTTTCTTTTCTTTCTTTTGCTTTTTTGGCTTAGTCATCCAAACAGATGCACAATGGTGTTTCTCTGTGGTTTTAATTTGCAAGTCCCTAGTTACTAGTGATGTTGAACATCTTTTAATGTGTTTATTTTCCATCCAGGTACTCTGTTTTGATGAAGCATCTGTTCAAACAGCTGCTTATTTAAAAAAATTTTTTTTAGTTGTAGATGAACACAAACCTTTATTTTATTTACTTATTTATGTATTTATGTCTTTATGTGGTGCAGAGGATCAAACCCAGCACCTCACACATGCTGGCTTTGAACTTGAGATCTTCCTGCCTTAGCCTCCTGAGCTACAGGTGTTTGCCAGCTGAATACCAATTCTTTATCAGGCATATCTTTTGCAGATACTGTATCCCAGTCTGTGATTGTCTTGTTTTTCTTAACTGCATCTTTGGAGGAGCAGAACTTTTCAATTTTGATAAGGTCCAATTTACGAACTTTAAAACAAGTGATTTGTGCTTTTTGTGTCCTACCTCTGAAGAGTTTACCTGCCTCAAGATCATGGAGATTTTTCTTCTCTGCTTTGTTTTAGAAGTTGTGTAGTTTTAGGTTTTTGTTTGTTTGTTTGTTTTGTTTTTTAATCTTTGTGATCCCCTTTCAAGTAACTTTTGTATCTGGTACAGGATTGAGGCTCATTTTATTTTGGAGCATAAGGATAGTAAAATGTTTCAGCACTATTTGTTAAAAAGTAAAGGCATTTCACAACTTCTAATACTTAATAAGCCAGTAGAGAATGTGAGTTACATCTGCTGGAGTCCCAGAGGGGAGGCATCCTGGAGCCAGCAGCTGAAAGTTTTTGCTCGGCAAAGATGGTCCTGGGCCCACCCCCAACCTTGTTACTAAATTGTGCCCACTGAAGAATGATTTCTGCAAAATACCTGTCAGGGATTCATGGTCTGACACATTACAGATGGCATCTCAGAGTCAGCCAAGCTTGGTTCTGGGGGACAGTGTCAGATTTAGCATCGTCATCAAGGCTGAGTGCAAAGTCCCTTAGCATCCTCAGGATGGATTGCCTTTAGTTCCACTTCGGGGACCTGGGAACAAGTCTTTCAGTTATTCTCCTGGAAGAGAGTTGAAAACACTCTGTGGGGCAGAGCAGGAGAGGGTTCTCTCTCCTTGGTTGTAGGTATTCATCAGCACCCCTTCCCCATCCCTGTTCTCTAGAGTCATACCAATCTCCTCCATGTTTTGCATGAGAACAGGCTGAGAGAGGTAGAGGTACCTGCTCAAAGTCAGGCAGCAAGTTAGATCCCAATTTTGTTCCTGTAGGCTTGAATGTCCAGCTGCCTCCTGGGTTCTCCAATGCCTGTGACTCTTGACTCCCGAGTTCATCAGAATTCATTCTAATCCTGCCTGCCCTTCACTCTGCCTACCCCGCTCCAGTTTTTGTCTTAGATCTCCTCTCTTGGTAGATCTCACTAGCCACCCTGCTCCCCAAACAGGAAACTAGGGGAGTCTCCCAACACCTGCCTCTCCTGCCCCTCCATTATCAGATCAGTCCCTGAGGTCTATGGACTTCCTCTTCCGAGTGCCTCTTTGTGAGTCTGTGCCTTGCTTTCTGGCCCACTGCAATGCTCTCTTGGTTCAGAAAGCCAAGAGCCACCATCCGGACATCTGCAGTGTCCTTCCAGCTGGTCCACCTTCTCTCCAATCTTCTTTAACTGAGTTATTATCTGCGCAGTGTCCAATGCGATCTTTCCAGAATGCAGTCTTGATAATGTCACTCAATGACTCCAGGTTGTCTTCCAGATAAAGATCAGAGTTCTCAGCTTGGCATTGGCTTGACCCGCAGGCCCCCCGGTCCTTTGTACTTTAGCCATAAAGAACTCTTCTTCTACGCCTGACCCCTTCTCCTGTGGGATGGCGATCTCACTGACACGCTTTGTTCACACCTGTCTTTCTCACTAGGCTGAAGAATCGAGGGCAGGGACTCTGTTGTTCGTTGTCATAATCACACAAGGCCTCGTATCGAGTCTCTCCAGTCATTCATTTGATAAACATTCACCAAATGTCTTCCAGCTCATTTCAAGTTGCTGAATATATTAAAAGTTGTCCCTTTGCCTGGGTTTCTTGATAACTTTAAACTGAAGGTTCATGGGGCCACATCTTATGGAATGCTGACCGCTTGAGAGTCACCTGCCCAAGTGGGAAATGGCAGTAACGAGGAGGTGGGCATCTGAAACGCCCAGGTGGCTATTGTCTGGTTTGGGACTCAGATGTCTATCATTACTTGATAGATCAAGAGTAATGAAGCCTCGAGGGGTTGTGGCAGAAGGAGGAGAGAGAGATGGTGGCTGTAGGAAACCTGCTCCAAACAAGCCTCCTTGCTTGGCCACCATCTCCCTGACTCCTCCAGGTTGCCTCGCCCGTGCGGCCCTTGTCCACACGGCACTGGGAGGCCAGTCTCTTTCCGGCCTTCTCCCCTTGTGCCCTATGTTCCAGCCTCTCAGACTTGGAGGGCTCCGCATTTGTCTCCATTGTGTGTGTGCATGTGTGTGTGTGTGTGCATGTGTGTATGTGTGCATGTGTGTGTGTGCATGTGTGCGTGTGCATGTGTGCGTGTGCATGCCCGTGTTCCCGCCCTCCTCCGTCCTGCTCAAACATCTCCTATCCATGGAATCCTCTCAACTCCCGCAGGAAGAATTAGTCACTATTAACTTACCTTATTCAGCCAACTCACACTGACTTGATTATTTGTGTAGAGGGTATGTCCCCACAGCACAGGGGCTGTGTTTTCTTTTTCTCTCTTTTTTTTTTTTGTTATTTTTTTTGGGGTCGGGGGAGGTCCCAGGAATTGAACTGAAGGGTGTTCAACCACTGAGCACATCCCCAGCCCTTTTTATATTTTATTTTGAGACAGGGTCTCACTAAGTTGCTTAGAGCCTTGCTAAGTTGCTGAGGTTGGCTTTGAACTTGGGATCCTCCTGCCTCAGCCTCCTGAGCTGCTGGGATTACAGGCATGTGCCACTGTGCCTGGCTGTATTTTCCTTCTTTTGGTGGGTGTTTCCCACCCTAGCACAAGGCTCGGCACAGAATATGCCATAATCAATACACAAATGTTAGCCTGGCACAGTGGTGCCTGCCTGTAATCCCAGCAACTCAGGAGGCTGAGGCAGGAGGATTGCAAGTTCAAGGCCATTCTGAGGCCATGAACAGGGGAAAGAAGTGGACCTGGGGTCCTGGACTCCCTGAGGATGCCAGTGCTGAGCTGCAGTGACTCTCGAGGGAGTTCCCACTCCTGCCTGTTGCTGGCTTTCCCCAGCTATCCTGACTGTTTCTCTTGTCCCCTCCCCAAATCCTCAAGAAGGAGTGAAACTTCTTCTCCTTTCCCGTTGCCTCCTACCTCCTGCCTGCCCCCCAGCCTCACCATTCCGTCTTTTGCTTCTTCAGAACATCTCTGAGGTAGGCCCCTTCTTCTCTACCTCCCATCTCTTTCCATCCCGAGGCTGATGGCTTCCTCTGCAGTTGCTTCCGCACACGGGCTTCCTGGTGTGCTTCCTGGTCCTGTCTCCTAGGCACGGATCTTTACAGAGGTCCCTCCGCAGCTGAAGAAATGGAAGCAACTTCGGGGCCCTCCAGGTGTACATGTAGCCACCCCCAAATCTGTAGGTTTTGCATTCGTGGATTCAACTAACCATGGATGGAAGTGTTGGGGAAAAAAAGAAAAATTTGCATCTGCCACGAATGTGTAGTTTTCTTTCTTGTCATTCTCCCCTCAACGACACAGTTTAATGACTATTTAACTACTATTTACATTGTGTTAGGTATTATAAGTAATCTAGGGACAATTGAAAGTATGGAGAGGGTGCCTGGAGATTATGTGTAAATCCCATGCGACTCTGTATAAGCGACTTGAGCATCCTTGGAGTTTGGTATCTGGGGTTGATCCTCTGAGAATACCAAGAGATTGGGTACTTGTTCCTTGCTCCACCCTGAAAGAAGCTCTTCAGTGCACTTCATGGAGCGGACTCCAGTCTCAGCAGGCCGCTCCCCTCTCCTCCTTCCCCACGACTAGCTGAGATCATCTTTTGTCCTTTCCACTTAATCTGAATCCTACCATCCATTAAAGGAGCTACTCCAACAACACTGATGTCTTCTTTGCTTGCATATTGAATGTGCCTGCCATTGCTGGGAATGTCACCCTCCTGTTACCGCTCAAAATGTTATTGCTTTCATCTAAAAGACTCTGTAAAAGTCACAAAGACATGTCATCTGTCACATAAATTGCAAAGAGCAAATGGGACAAAGTTAAGGCAAATTCCTTCCTTCCTGCTTCCTTCCTTCCTTTCTCTCTTCCTTCCTCTTTCTTTTGGATTCTGCTTGCTATTCCCGGCAGCCTGCCTGATTGAAATTTCCAAGCGCAGAGATAATAGTTTAGCCTGGGCTTATTTTCAAATGATCCTGGGGATGTTAGTTTTTGTCCCCCTTCATTTGCTCCTGCTGCTGGGGGTCTTAGTGTCTCTCACAGAGTGTTACTTAGGGCTCTGGGGGTGAAGCTCACTAAACACACGTTAATTGATTTATTGAGTTAGTCATTCAGTCTTTGACAGACATTAATTTACTGCCTACAGAGAAAGCTGCAGGAGACGTTGACTTCTCTGCCCAAATGGCACCAAAATTCAATGAGAGCCACCCAACGCCTGAAAGAGGACTTTGACAAACCGAAGGGACCTGAGAACAGGTTTGTCTGCTCCGGCTCACCTTGAGCAGTGGCCAAGTTCGGAGAGCTGGGAACGCACGGAAAGCACGCTTGCTGCGTGCTATTTGTTCAGTAACAGCCTTCCTGAGTCTGTTGGTGAGAACTGAGCCTTACAAAGTCAACAGAAGGCTTCTGGCTGATTCTCCAGGACAGTGGACTGCCAATGCCCTTAACTCAGATCCAGAACTTCCTGTCCTCTGGGTTAGTCATGTCCCTGCCTGGGAGGCTCGGGTTGGTCTCCACACCTCAAAGGCCTGTGGTTAACTTAAGGGGCTCGGTCTCATCTCTACATGCCTTCAATTCCTGGGGTCAAACCCAGAAGCCACAGCCAGTGGACAAGTAGACTCTGAGGGGCATGGGTGGCCACTGAGGCAAAGTAAGGGACTAGTAGAATATTTATTGGCACAGAAATACAAACGTACCTTCAATTCGGGTTTAAAGGCCTAGTCAATGATTACATATTTTTATTATTTACCTGGTAAAAATTCCCTAAAAAGAGAGGGAGGGGGAGGAGGAAGAGCTTGATTTCCTCCCTAAATTTTAGGTCCTCTTCAGTGTGCTGTGTGGGTGCATCTGGGCTCTCGGGCTTCTGGGCTGGACTCAGCAGGACGATCGGTTGGGAGGCCTGAGCCCTGCAGACCTCATCTGGGGAGAGGGTCTGCTGGATGCAGAATGGATGGGAGCCCCAGGAAAGTTACAGCCCAACAAGGTAATTCTCCCAGCCTCCAGATGACAAAGGTTGCCTTTACACCTGGCCAGGAGGTTTAATCATCTACCATTTCCAAACACAGCAGGCTAACAACCGGCTGGACTGAAATCATAAATTAAAAAAAAAAAAAAATCACCAAGAGACAGCATGTGGGGAAGGAGGGAAGAGGTGGGTCAGCGTCTTTGCTCTAGAGAGTGGGCGCCTGGAGTGAGGATCGCTGGGTGACAGCCTGGGGCACAGGGCCCTGGGTGGGAACTCTGGCTGACGAGCCCCGAGTAGGGGGACTCTTGGTGAGAGGTTGAGCCAATGTTCCTCAGACAAGCAAGAAGAGTCCAATTGTCATTAGCCCAGTGAACAAATGGCCCCCTGGTGGACTGGGCTGCCTTTCTCCATGACTGAGAGAAAAGAAGTCCTCGCTCTGAAGATTGTTCCTTGGGGGCTCGAGAGGGAGCTGTGCCTTGTCACTTCTTATATGTCATTGCCTTCTTGTCAGACAGGCCAGGGTATCTTTCTGTCTCCACGTTAGGTGGTCTGGCATAGCAGTTACAAACCACCCCGCCCTTTGAGTCAGACTGTCTGGGTTCACATCTCTGCTCTACCACTTCCTGGTGGCTTTGGGTAAATAACCTCAGTTCTCTATGCCTCAGTTTCCTCCTATATAAAATAGGGATGGTGTTATGTACAATTATAATGCACCAACAAAAAAAATGGAACGAAAAACATAGGGATGGAAATAAATAGTACTTGCCTTACAGAATATTGTCAGGGTTAAGTGAGGTAATGCATCATTACTGTCATTTTATGGTAACATGTAATAGAGGGAACCAAATAGATCACCTTAGCTGTAGGTAGATAGAATCTGAACTCAGTGCATGTGAATCAAAGGAAGGTCCTGGGTTCAATGCTAGTGCTGCCAAAAAAAAAAAAAAACCCCACAAACATACAAAACAACAACAAAGCAAACAAACTTGGAAGCACTAGTGTCCACAAGACATCGGCCACATGTCAATCTTTCACACATTGATTTGATCAGACTGAAAGAGCTGTGAAATCCCATGGAGAAATAAGATCTTCATCAGAAAGCTTTTATTGCAGAGGAAAGATCAATCCTTTAGGTAATTAGCAATAAATATTGTTGAATGTCTGTTATGTATGAGACACTCTGGCCCATCCAGGGACACAGCAGAATTAGATCCAGGCCCTCCTCCCTCAATAAATTTACCATCTTGATAGGGACACAAGACATACATGAAAATAGATAACCAATAACTCAAGATAACATATGTCAAATGCCGAATGAGTTATAGCATACGACAAACGTATTTGTGTCTTATCTCTCCTACTCTATCCACAAAGGCAGAAATCACATCCGTCTTGCTCACTAAGATAGTTCCCCTGCCCACGTCTACATTACAGCTGAGACTTCTGAATACTTGTTATGGCCGGGTCAATGTTCTTGGCCCTTTATGGCCATTAACAGCTTTAGGCTATACTATAGATACTCTCACTGCCCCATTTTCAAGGTGGGAAAAGGGGCTGGTAGTGGTGACTCACGTCTGTAATCTGAGCCACTCGGGAGGCTGAGGCAGGAGGATTGCAAGTTCGAGACCAACCTGGGCCATTTAGTGAGCTCCCGTGTCAAAATAAAGTGAAATAAAAAGACGGGGGACGGGGGCTGGGGAGATAGCTCAGTCGGTAGAGTGCCTGCCTTGCAAGCACAAGGCCCTGAGTTCGATCCCCAGCACCGCAAAAAAAAAAAAAAAAAAAAAAAACCTACAAAAGACTGGGGATGTAGCTCAGTGGTGAAGCACACCAGGGTTCAACCCCCAGTCCTGCAAAAACAAACAAAATGTGGGTCACAGAGAAATGGGAAAACTTGTTCCCCGTCACAAGGGTTCACTACCACCACTGTACAACATCAGGCTCAGGCTGGGATTCTCCCCTGCTGCCCTCTCCCGGAGCCCAGTGCCGTTTTTAGGGGAACCGTCAACATCCCAGACTGTCTCACACCAAGCTCACAAACTCCATGCAGGTCGGTACCAGGAAGTCCAAATTGCAGGAGTAAGGGACTCAGAGAAGCCAAGGACACATTCAGGTTACAGCCTGGCAAAGCTGCCCAAATTAATTCACAGACTAATAGACTGACCTGAACTCAGATGTTTGGAGTTGAGAGAAATAGGATAGGGGAAATATTCTCCAAGAAGCAGTGCGTCCTTGGATTCTGGAGGAGCTGGATTCAGATAAGCAGGAAGTATGGGAGAGAGACAGAAATGGGGTGGGAAGCTACACAGAAGATCTGGCTCAAGTCAGCAGACTGGCTGGAGTGGATGATATGTGCAAACAGGTAGTGCCAGGGACAGTAAGAAAAGTAGATTGGGGACAGATTATAAAAGACCTTGAGTCCTAGGCAAGGGAGGGGAGACCCTGAAGGAACAGACTCCACAGAAATAAGTTGGCCATATCTTGAGTGCTTAATGTTTCTGGATCTTTAGTTGGGTCCAAACATTTGATAAGCCCAATATGGCCTTCGATTTCTTCTCCAGTTATATTGAATTACCTAACACCTTGAATCAAGGCCACTGGAAAATTACACAAAACATGTGTTCCATATGGCCTGGGAAAATTGAGAAGCCTTGTAGAAAAATGTCAGTATCCTCCCTCCCTCCTTCCCTCTTTTGTACTTTAGAGTTGAAAGGAGACTGATGTACTGTCTTGTCACTGAGGAGAAGGAGCAGGCGACGAGGGGAAGGTGTGGACCTTGTTGTAATGGAGCAGGGGAGCTCGTGGCTGCTAGCACCCTGCTCTTGCAGTGCCGGGGGCCCGGGGCCTGCAGGGCCATAGTTCTCTCTACCCCTGCCACAGGGCTGGTGACCTTTGACACACTTCCTTACCACTCTGGTTTTTGTTTTTCCACCTGTGCAGAAGAGGATCTGAGTGCTGCAGCTTCCCTGCCCACCTGGACACGGAGATGAATGAGCTGGTGTTTGCTAAGGCCAATGGGAGCCCGGACTTCACACGTGCACCTGTGTTAGGGTTCCGGGTTGCACCCAGATGGTGGGGCCTGTTCTGTATTTGCTCTCGTGACAAAGCCAGAGCCTCACGCAACCCCCAGACCCCTCACTACAGTGAAACCAGGATTGGGGCCAGGGTCAGTGGTGTGGTAGAGGAAGTACAGACCAACACCAAGACTGCGGTTGGTCTTTGTTGGTGTTTTTAATTTTGTTTTTCTGGACACTTGGAGCATATAGACTTTGCCAGAGTTAAATATTGGGAGTTAAATATTGCTGCTGTTTTGTGCTCTCTGTTAGTATGTACCTCTTTTAGCATAAATCTCTTTTAGAAAGAAACTCTTCCTTCATTTTGGAAAACATTGGCTTTATTAATTTATTTTTTTTTTAAAGGAGAAAAGAAAAAATGGCTCCTTTTGCTCAAAGGTCCTTTGTAGCTATTATAGCATCTTTTGGTTGATCGTGGGTAGTGTGGAACTTAGAAGAGAGGAACAGACTCCTCACCAAGTCTGTTTGGGATTTTCCGCCAAACTCCATGTATTTTCCAAATGGATGTTTGAAACCCTTTGATTAAGAAAGCCAGCCTTCTTGTTTTCCTGTCCTCTATCAAGATTCACACTAAGTTGGCCACCCACTGATATGAATCTGTAAATACACCAAATCCTGCCTTTGAACGCGCTGGTCCCCAACCCGCTATCTTATGAAAATGTTTGGGAGATGACAACATCACAGAGCTCAATGGAGGCTCGTGTGCCGGCCCTTTGTGAAGCAGACCTGGGAAGCTCTAGGTCTCCTGGAGAAGAAAGGGAGAGCCAGGATTCCTGACCCCTCCCCAGCCCGTGCGGGATGCTGAGTTCAGAGATCTACATTTCCTGGAGATGTGGAGAACAGTGTTTTTTTAAAATATATATTTAATATATCATTGGTTTATTTCACTTTCTTTCTTTTGGTACTGGGGATTGAACTCAGGGATGCTTTACCACTGAGCTCCATTCCCAGCCTTTTTTTCATTATTATTTTGAGGCAGGGTCTCACTAAGTTCCTTTGGGCCTCATTAAGTTTCTGAGGCTGGCCTCGAACTTGTGATCCTCCTGCCTTAGCCTTCTGAGTCACTGGGATTACAGGTGTGTGCCACTGCACCTGGCTTCTCTTTTTTTTGCTTTTATTATCTTTCGTTTTTCTAACATCATTTCCTTCTGGTCTATTTCCTAATTTTTGTTTCTTCCCTGTTTCTCTGAATTCTCCTATTGTGCTTCCTCTCTCCTATCCATTTCTCTCTTGCTACACACTCTCCCCCTGGGGCCATATGTCATTCAGCTTGAACTTGACCCAGAGCACAGCCAGAAGTACCAGGGGCTTTCTTGTGTCACATTTTCTTAAAAGAGAGACAGTGGCCTGCGACTGGTGGAGTTCATGGAGTTCACTGTAATCTGTGTGCCCAGGTTAAGATTTTGTTCTGAATTTTGAACTCACATTTTAATAGTTGCTCATGAAACAGAAGGGCTGTCTTTCCAGTCATTGGTAAGCTAGCAAGGTGCCAAAGAGCTAAATGTGTGGCCAGGAGCTGGTGAAGAGCTGGTGTTGGAGATATAAATGAGATATTAACTTCCCTTCCACAATTCAGGTTGATCTGGTGGCTGCAACAGAGATCCCCAGAGTTTCTAAATTAGAAGTGCAACTTTAAAAGTAATTTGTAAAGGATTCCACAGTTGCAGAAAACTGGTAACATAAACAGGCGAGGAATCTGAGTGTGGAGAAGAGGGATCTAAGCTAAGAACGTGGTCTCCATATTCACTCTCAGCACCTCTGAAGTCCTAGCTAGTTCCTATCTGCCTCTGGGGCACTCGTTGGTGTTCCTGGGAAAGCAAAGGGTTAGCACAGTGGTTAAGGCCCTGGAGTGAGGCTGGGTTTGAATTCCAGCAAAATAGCTTCTTCAAGGCTTAGTTACCTTAACTGAACATAGGTACAGTAATACCTGTTGTTATACCAGAGGATCCAGCTCAAATATTTGACTGAGTCTGATGCAAATAAGCACTTGAATTATTCTTATCCTCACCCACTGTTGAGGAGTCCCAGGCTCAAGAAGAGTTAGTGAAGAGCTCCAGGCTCACACATTCCCTCTCTCTCGTGGAGAATCAAGAAACTCAAACCACACACCAACCCACGGCGAGAGCCATACACCCCTGGCCCAAGCCCTCCTGACTCTACCCACTGGTTAGCAAGCCAGGATCCATTTCAAAGGAAAGTGAGAAAAAGGTCTTTTCCTGTTGTGCTTCATTTCTCCCTTGTATTGATGATCTACTACTGCATTACACATCAATCCAAAATGTAGTAGTCTACGACCGCTACCATTTTTATGACTGTGGGTCTGCTATTTGGAGAGGGCTCAGATGATCCTGCTGGTGGGGAGTGAGGGGTTCCCAATGACATCACTCACTTATCTGACAGCTGGTGCTGTTGGCTGGCTTGGCCTGTCTTCGTGTGGTATCCCATCCCCAACGAGACCAGCCTGGGCTTTTCGTCAGGTGGGGGCATTCCAAAGAGAGCAGAGCGGAAGCAAAGGCCTCAGGAAGCCTTGACCCAGCTGCTGCACAGTGCCACTGCTGACACAATCTACTGAAGGTCACCTCAGCTTCAAAGTGTGGGCGAACAGTCTCTACCTCTCGACGGAAAAACACAGCTAAGTCCTACTGCAAAGGGATGTGCATACAGGGAGGGGAGAAATGACTGATTCTATCTTTGCAAATAACCCGTGGAAGTCCATCTTGGCCGTAATAAATCCCATTCATCTTTCATGAGAAATTCTTATCCCCGCAGGCTCATGCCATTAAGATGTCTTCCTTCCCAGGTGCCATGGTACCTGCCTATAATCTCAGCGGCTCAGGAGGCTGAGGCAGGAGGATCATGAGTTCAAAGCCAGCCTCAGCAAAAGCGAGGCGCTAAGCAACTCAGTGAGACCCTGTCTCTAAATAAAATATAAAATAGGGTTGGAGATATGGCTCAGGGGCTAAGTGACCCTGAGTTCAATTCCCAGTACCCTAAAAAGAAAAAGATGTCCCTTCTTGAAGTTCAGGAAATAGTCATTATAGTTAGGTTCAGATCTGGAGGAGGGTTATTTGTTATATCAAGAAAAGTACCAAAGTAGATTTAGGGCAGCATAATGCAGACAGTTTAGGCTCTTATATTACATCTGTGTTGTTTTGCACCTAAACAGAGCATGGTGAGAGAGAGACTAGACAACCATTGTGGACATTACTATTCAGAGAGGGGCCGAATTGGAGATGCATAGGAGTCACTGGTCATGACAATTCTGAAGCCCAGCTAGAAATGTGTTTTCGGGTCCCCTCTACTCTAAGCATGGTGCTGTGGTTTGGAGAAGTTCCCCCAAGGCCCGTCTGTTAACAACTTGGCCCTCAGCTTGGTCTATTGAGAGACGGTGGAGCTTTTAACAGATGGGGCCTAAGCTAAGCATGGTGGTGCTGGCCTGGAATCTCAGGAGGCTGAGGCAGGAAGATCACAAGTTCTAGACCAGCCTAGGTAACTTAGTGAGACACTGTCTCAAAATAAAAAATAAAAAGGAAAGGGAATGTGGTTCAGTGGTAGAGAGCCCCTGGGTTCAATCCCAGTACTGGGAGGAGCAAAAGACAAGGAGGGGCCTAGCTGGAGGAAGTTCTGTTACTGGGAATGTGCTGGTGAAGGGTTTATTGGGATCTAGCACTTTCCTCTCTTTCTCTGCTTTCTGGCCACCCCGAGGGAGTAGCTTTCCTCTACCACACGTGTCCCCCGCCCCCCACCATGTACAGTGCTACCACAGTTCCAAACAACAGGGCCAAGGAACCATGGACTGAAACCTCTGAAGCCACAAGCCAAAATAAATGTTTCCTCCTTATACCTTGATTTATCTCAGTCATTTGTCACAGTGCTGGAAAGCTGACTAACACAGGTGGGGAATTTTCCTTAGTTAGGGTCCAGTCTCCCTCTCTGCCCCAGAAATGGTTCCCTTATCCTTTATCCTCCTTACCTTTTGATTGTTTCCTGGCAGAGTCATCTTGACTCTTGGCTCTACCATCTGAGTTGTTATGTCCTTTACTCTGGGACATGCCCACATTTTCAGCTGAATAGTTTTCTCAGTTTGCTTCCTGTCCATAGGAAGCTGGGAACCCATAGCCTCTCCATTTTGAACTAGCTCTGTTGCTTTTAGTCCAACTTGGTACGACTCCTTTAAAAACTTGGTGGATTTCCAGTACATCATATTATGGTACATGCCAGTAGGTAGCCCTCTCTATACTTTTGGCAGGAGTTAATCAGTTGTAGGGAAATACCTTTAAGATTGTTGGGCTGGAAGGGTCTACTAGACTTTCTGAAGTGATGATGGAGGATAGAAAAGTCATGTATCTGGTTTTATCTTTTGCTGAAGACATTGATTACTCTGAGACTATTTTGTCAATTAGAGAAAGTTGGAGATGAAAATGGTTTTTCAATCGAGCATATCCTGGGTTTTCTATAGCCTTTCTTCTGTTTAGAAATGGAGTAGTCCCTTCCTTTAGCCTTTTCTTTTCTTTTTTTTGGTACTGGGGATTGAACTCAGAGGCACTCAACCACTGAGCCACATCCTCAGTCCTTTTATTTGTATTTTATTTAGAGACAGATTCTCACTGAGTTGTTTAGCACCTCACTTTTTGCTGAGGCTGACTCTGAACTCACGATCCTCCTGTGTCAGCCTCCCAAGCTGCTAGGATTATAGGCGTGCGCCACTGCGCCCAGCTAGCCTTTACTTTTTCTTCAGAACCAATTCTCCTTACTTAGATTCATGGTTCCTTAGGTATATTTTCTATTCCGAGTTACTACAGACAACTATTCTGTCATGACACAAAACACATTGTCTTTTCCCCAATCTCACTTGAGAAGTTCCCCATTATATTTCTACCTTCTATTGATAAGTTTCTTACCATTTTTCCCAGCTCTGCCTTCCACTTTTCCTGAAGCCAATGGACCTTGCTTTAGGTTATTTAGGGTAGCACACCCTTCCAGTACCAATTTTAATATCAGTCATTTATTACTATAATACAGCCTTCCCCAACTGTGGTGGCTTAAAATGATAACTCTCATTTCCTCACAGTTCCATGGCTTAGCAATTGGGGCTGGCCTCTGCTGGGAAGTTCCATTGGTCTCACCTTAGGGTCACTTGTGTACCTCTGGTCAGATGGCAGGTAGGAAGGGACTGGCTGATATTATGGCCTTGCACATGCCTGGGATTGGTATGGACATCACCTGGACCTCCCTCTCCACGTGTTTCTCATCCTCAAAGAGGTCATCCTGGCTTCCTTAGAGGGCAAGAGTGGAATCTGTAAGGATCTTGAGACTGAGGCTCAGAAGTGATCCAGTGTCATTTCTGCTATGTTCTCTTAGTCAAAGTCACCAGGCTGGCCTAGATTCAAGGGGTGGGAAAATTGACTTCTTTCAGTGGGGAGGTGTGGCAAAGTCATACTCCAAATGGTCAAATGAACAGGGATGGGAGGAATTATCTCAGCCAGTTTTGCAAATAATCTGTCACAACCATAGTCTTGGAAATAATGTTCGAAGCCTGAGTGGGGTGCACTGGCGCAATTCTATAATCCCAGCAACTCAGGAAGTTAAGACAAGAGGGTCACGAGTTCGAGGCCAGCTTCAGCAACTTAGCAAGACTCAAATCAGAAATAAAAAGGGTGGGGATGTAACCCAATGGTAAAGATCCCCTGAGTCCAATGCCTAGTACCAAAAGACAAAACAAAGTGTATCTACTCTCACAATTTTACATACTGCATAAGGTGCTCTTCCTCTTCAGATATTTTCAGTATTTTGGGGGTGGGGGTTGAAATGCTGGGGACAGAACCCAAGGCCTCGCACATCCCATGAATGTGCTATACCACTGAGCTCCACCCAAGTCCTGCCAACTTTTTAAAAAACAATTATTATGGCAAAATACAAATAACATAAAATTTACCAAAATTCCTTCTTTGCTGACTTGTACGCCATTATCAGGTTTTTCCATCCCCCGTCCTTATTCAATGACCATTCATTGCCTAAGCTAAAAGTAATCAGGCATAACGTAAAGCCCAAATGCTTCTCTCTCCTATCCCACACCTTTCTTATGAAAAGCCAATAAAAAGGTGAGGCCTGGATATAGCAAATGCTCTTGCAGATACTTTGTCTGTTTTTCATATGATTCTATACACACAAGTCACTGTTTAACTTCTCAGGGATTATATTTTACTGTCTAATGTCTTAGTCATCTCCAGCATCCTGGAATAAAGTTGGGAGTGGGTAAGAATGATTATCCCTGACATACTGCTGAGGTTGTGGCTTAGTTAGAAAGAAAAGCAGCCACTTCTGACCCCCACCTTTTTTCTCCAGTCCCAGTAAGATTGAGAATAAAATGTCATGGTAAGAACTGTTTCAAGGGACTGGGGTTGTGGCTCAGTGGTAGAGTGCTTGCTTAGCATGTGTGAGACCCTGGATTCCATCCTCAGCATCACATAAAAGCATAACTAAATAAAATAAAGTTGTTGTGTCCATCTACAACTAAAATTAAAAAGAAAAAGAACTGTTTCAACATTTCACGGGTATTCTGATAATTACAAAGTTGATCAACCAAGCACTGTTTAGGAAAGTTGGGTTATGCTATGAGGTTACTTTCTTGAGGTGTGAAAATAAATCTAATGTGATCATTAAAAATAAAATATTTAGGGGCAGCAGCTGGGGTTGTGGCTCAGTGATAGAGCACTTGCCTAGCATGTGTAAGGCCCTGGGTTCCATCCTCAGCACCACATAAAAATAAATAAATAAAATAAAGGTACCGTGTCCATATATAGTTGAAAATATAGATAAAATGAAATATTTATAGGAAAATCCTCTTTTGAGACTAGGGGTGTAGCTCAGTGGTAGAGTGCTTGCCTAGTAAGTGCAAGACTCTGGGTTTGATTCCCAGAAGTGGGGTCGGGGAGCAGAACTTATTAAATTATATCAAACATTAGAGGTGCCCAGAAATTAGCTGAGAAATTTGGAACATTACAAGGAAACAATGAAAAACGTGTCCCAGTTGACTAAACATTAAGCGATATATTTTCCTCCGTAAAAAAAAAACAAAAAACTTTTCTCCCAAAACAGCTTCAGTAATGCTGTTTTTCTGACTTGATTCACATTTCCAGCTGCTTTTTAGGATCCAAATGTCTGTCTACTTCCAGAAGAAACAGACACGAGGAAACAACGAACAGCACTTCTTTCAACATTGACCTTCATGAGCATTCTGGTTCATTCAGTTCATCTTCTTTTTATTAAGAACTGACACCCAAACTCTCTAAGGGGCAGCCTAGAGAGGCTACAGGAGTGAGAGTAATTAGGAAACACCCGCAGGTGACACTTTTACAAGCAGCCACTCAACTCCACGAGGCAAAGCAGATGGATTCCCAACAGGCGCTGAGTTAGAGTCTCACAGTTGTGGTGCTGCCGTGGTGTGATGTAAGGGGTGACGTGATGTGTGCTGGAACTCCGTCTTCAGAAGCCAGACAGCCTGGGTTTGAATCTGGTCTCCCCACTTCCTTGCTGGGTAACTTTGAGGGGATTGCCTAAGTTCTCTGCATTTGTTTCTTCATCTATAAAATGGGAAAAACAACAACCCCTGTGGGTTACCATCAGAAGTACATGATTAGAAATGTGCTTGGTACTTAGAAATGTCAGCTGTATTTAACAAATTAAGAATAAGAAGAAATAGCCAGGCGTGGTGGCACATGCCTGTAATCCCAGCAGCTCCGGAGGCTGAGATAGGAGGATCGCAAGTTCAAAGCCAGCCTCAGCAACTTAAAAAAAAAAATGAGAAGAAATAAACAACAATAATAAACCACCCCCCTTTGATGGATCTGGGCATACAAAGGGGATGTTAATACACAGAAATATCCAAACTTGAAGGGGTGCTTTATCTCTTGGCAAGTGTCCTTGCTGAGGAAAAAAAAATCCCTGTTTTCTGAGGTTTAAGATGGGAACATACGCAATCAACAAACATATGGAAAAATGTTCAACATCTCTAGTAATAAGAGAAATGCAAATCAAAACTACCCTAAGATTCTATCTCACCCCAATTAGAATGGCGATTATCAAGAATACAAGCAACAACAGGTGTTGGCGAGGATGTGGGGAGAAAGGTACACCCTTACATTGCTGGTGGGGCTGCAAATTAGTGCAGCCACTCTGGAAAGCAGTGTGGAGATTCCTTAGAAAACTTGGAATGGAACCACCATTTGACCCAACTATCCCACTCCTTGGCCTATACCCAAAGGACTTAAAATCAGCATATTACAGAGATACAGCCACATCAGTGTTCATAGCTGCTCAGTTCACAATAGCCAGATTGTGGAACCAACCTAGATGTCCTTCAATTGATGAATGGATAAAGAAACTGTGGTATATATATACAATGGAATATTACTTAGCCATAAAGAATGATAAAATTATGGCATTTGCAGGCAAATGGATGAAACTGGAGAATATCATGCTAAGTGAGATAAGCCAATCTCAAAAAACCAATGGACGAATGATATCGCTAATAAGTGGATGATGACACATAATGGGGGGTGGGAGGGGTTAGTGTTAGGGTTAGAGTTAGGGTTAGGGAGGGGGGCAAGAATGGAGGAAGGAAGGACTGTATAGAGGGAAAAGAGGGGTGGGAGGGGTGGGGGGGGAAGGGGAAAAATAACAGAATGAATCAAACAACATTACCCTATGTAAATTTATGATCACACAAATGGTATGCCTTTACGCCATGTACAAACAGAGAAACAACATGTATCCCATTTGTTTACAATAATAAAAAAAATTAAAAAAAAAAAGATGGGAACATACAATTAGTATAATAATTATAAAATATCACCAAGATATATCACATTTTAGGATTCTCTTTGGGGAAAGAACTTCCTTAGGCCTTCCCACTCTCTCATCCCCACTTCCCCATGGGAGATGGTACCATCCGGGGTTTAAGCAAATGGGTTTTAGAAGGAGGTTAACATGTCCTGATTCGAGCCCTGTCAACCTGTGAGCACATCTCAGCTTCTTCATCTGTAAAATGGGTGTGGAATTTAGTGTAAGGATTAGGACAGACAAGTAAAGCACTTAGCACTTGGGTCAATACAAATTACTATTATTATTATTATTATTATTATTATTATAACTCTTTCCCCTTACCTCATTCACACTGAAGTTCTGTGAAGGTGGGGACTTAATCTGGCCTTTCTTTTGGTATTCTACAAGTTTTTTATGACATTTTAATGATCATATAATGGTGATTGATCTCAGAATTTCTGGTAGTTTTTTTTTAGGACTAAAGAAATAAAAAAAAGATCCTGGCTTGGCTTGCTGCCTTCTTTCTTTCCTCCCTCCCTTCCTTCTTTTTCTTTTTTACAGTGCCAGGGACTCACGCATGCTGAGCAAGTGTTCTACCAGAGTCACACCCCGGTCGCAGATGCTGGCTTGGAACATTCCAGAAGATCCAATTCTAAAGCCAAAAGAGAAATGGAGGAAACCTTAGTTATCCATATCAAAAAATTTGGTCACAGACCCATTTTTGGCTTTGTCCTTGAGTTGCTGAGAAAAATCATCTGCCTTGTTTTGGGTCCTGAGTTTCTCATTTTAGAGTTGTGAAGTGATCTTGAGGGTTCCCTTTGCCTCTGAGATGCTGGGGGAGGACCTCCAGGCCCCAGCTGGAACTGGTTCCTGCCAGGTCATCCATCCCCTCACTACTCGAAAGGAAGTCAAACAGCCAGGATGAGGAATTCCCTTTCCATGAATATCTTGTAATTATGCTGATTTTTCAACCACACAATCAGTCTAAAAGCAAATCCCATCTCAATGGAATTTATAAAAGGATTAGGAAATGGAGAAGAGAGAAGCATGTTATCAAGTCCATTTGATTTAAATTAAGCCCATTTCCCTTTATCCTTTACTATTTTTTTTAGCTGAAGAGGGTGGAGCCTCAACAGTTGGCTGCCTTTCAGGTCTGTATTTAATTTGCTCCCTCCGTGGCTGGCTGGGTAACTGACCTGTCTTTCAGGGGCACATCCCTTCAGTCTGATACTGAAGGAGTATGACCACGTAGCATCTTGGGGAGTGGCCTGTGTTGATGCTGGAAGGACAAGGCAAACCCAGGTTCCTATAGAACACAAGGTCTCTTTCAGCCTCAATTCAAAAAAGGGACCTGTGTCATTCTGACTCACAGTAGTACTATGGGCTTGATAGCTAAAGTCATTTTCTGCTTCATTCCTTTGTTTTATTTTGGTAGATTACTGAGAGTTCCAAATAATTAAGTTGTGTCAAATGAAATCCCACTGAATCTGATTAGCATTTAGACAAGTACATGTGACTTCAATCCTCAAGGATGGAGTAACTTAACTATATTAATAAGTGACTGCTGTCAATTTATCAAACTTCAGCCATATCCAAATCTCTCTGGGATGTGGCTCCATTCTTGGTCCAATTCTCTTACACAAAAACAAGGTACTTTGAAAGGGACAATGTCTGGGTTTTTATCTTTGACTTTTTTAACCTTGAGAAGGTGAAAATCTAGAAAGTTGATTAATTTTTAAATGACCCAGATGTTTGTGTAGCTTTTCAAGGTGTTTGAATACCATGCATGCATGAGATAAATGTACCTTATGACAATTCTCCAACGGATGTGCTGTTAGCATACAGTCATCCCTCAGTAACCTGGGGGGATTCATTCCAGGATCCTACTGTGGATACCAAAATTAGCAGATACTTAAGTCCTTATGTAAAACAGCAAACTATTTTCAAATAGCCCATGCAATCTTCCCATGTACTTTAAATCATCTCTAGATTACATCTAATACCTAATACAATGCAGATGCTATATGAATACTTATTATGCTATATCATTTGGGGAATGATAACAAGAAAAAAAGTTGAAGTTTTCAGTATAAACTTTTTTTTCAAATATTTTCAGTCCATTTGTGGTTAAATCAATGGATGTGAAACCTTCAGATATAGAAGATCAACTGTATTCTTTTTCTTTAAAAAAATTTTTTTTAGATGTTGACAGATCTTTATTCATTAACTTATATTTTATTCATTAATTTATATGTGGTGCTGAGAATCAAACCCAGTGCCTCACACATGCTAGGCAAGCGCTCTACCACTGAGCCACAACCCCAGCCCTGTATTCTTTTTCTGATAACCTATTTATATATGTGTTATAATTTTCAAAAAAATGTAATTTTAATTCTCCAAGCAAATTTGTAATTTGGGTGCTATCATCACCATTTTTATTTTTTATTTTCTTGGCAGTGCTGGGGCTTAGAACCCAGCTCTTACACATGCTAAACACATGCTCTGACTTTGAGATATATACTCCCACCCTATCATCACTATTTTTTTTTTTTTTGGTACTGGGGATTGAACTCAGAGGCACTTGATCACTGAGCCACATCCCCAGCCCTATTTTGTATTTTATTTAGAGACAGGGTCTCACTGAGTTGCTTAGTGCCTTGATGTTGCTGATGAGGCTGGCTTTGAACTCACAATCCTCCTGCCTCAGCCTCCTGAGCCGCTGGGATTACAGGTGTGCCCACTGTGCTAGGCTATCATCACTTTTTAAATGAGTAAATTGAGATTTGAAGTTTCAGTGGCTCCCCAAAACGTGCTGCTACTAGGGGTAGACGAGTGTGCCACCTCCATGGGGTTCCAAGCCTTCCATGATCTGCTCTTGAACCTGGGAGCATCAACTCCACTCTCTACTACAAATCTGCTCTCAACCTCATTAGAGAGATTGCCTTATAATGCTCACCTGCTTGCTTGCCTGTCTCCTGTCCAAGTGTGTGAACTTGAGGGCAAGCTCTCTCTCCATCTGTTTCTCTAAATGACTGACAATCATTTATGATTCTCTAAATGTCAGACACATCAGGGTGCTTGATCAATGTCTGCCAGTGAACAAATAAGCAAGTGCATTCACCTCCCTGGGCAGATTCCAAGACTTATATTTTAGAGATACTGCAAGTTTTGCATTTACATACTTTAGTATAAATGAGAACTTGGGACTATTCCTGATAAGGAGAATTAAGAGGTTATGTATATGAAACTATTCATTTTTCCTTAGACAAATGTCCATTCACTCCCATCTAAGTCTTGGAATCTTATCAATTAACAAATATTTGAGTATCTGCTATGCACAAGGCATTCTGCTAGGCTCTTTAGATGAATCAAAGAAATACAAGAGGGTGAACCCTTCTCTCCAGGGATTTATAGCTTTGTGACAAGTCTAACTATTCTTTTCCCACTCAAAGGTCTTTCCATGGAGTTTATGGTGCAAATAATGGTTGTAGAGGTGAGAAGGACCAGGATGGAATGAACACACGGAAGTTGTTCAGAAAGTCATCCAGTTTTCCAGCCAGTCTTCCATTTTGAGATACCCTGGCTGGTCAGGAGAAGAGCGTATCCTTTAGAAGTCAATTCTTCAGATAAATAAAAGGGAGCCTGCAGAAGCCCAAAATGCAGGCGACAGGGCAGTGTTGGGAGTAGAAACCCTTTCATCTTCAAGGCGAGAAAAAATATTGCATGGGTCCAGGACAAACAAACCATAAATTTCAGGCTTGAGTCCCACCAGAGCCCTAAGCATGGTACAAATCAGGGCTGTCAAGACTGAGTCACTAGCGAGTCACACAACATGAAAGGGGAGGGATTGTCTCTATAGCTCCAGTCAGCCCTCCGGTTCCCAGGGCCTGTCTCTTCCAAATTCAGCTCACACACCCAAGGGCTCCAGCATCAGTGACAAGGAGGTAGAATATCAACCGGGGCAGCCCAGAACACGTGACACTCTGGGGAAGCAGGGTCCTCCTGTAGACAGCACTGGTCAGTTGTAAAACTCTCAGCGCCAGGCAGAGGGAGGAAAGCAGATTTCTTTGGGTTCTTTTGTTTATACTTAAGTGTTTGGCCTCGGAAGACCAATGGGCCTTGTTGTTAGAAATTACAAGGAGAATTACTTTGGTGTAGCCAGATGCATCTTCTGTTTCTCTTTATTGTCTTTCAAGTGTGTTTTTTAAAAATTCCTTCAGTATCAGAAGTTATATACAAGAAAAGAAAGTTATGTACAGTCAGCCTTTCATATCCAGGGGTTCTACCTCCATCGATTCAACCAATCACAGATCAAAAATACGTGAAAATTGGGTCAGTTGCCATGGCACATGCTTGTAATCCCAGCAACTTGGGAGGCTGAGAGAGGAGGATCACCAAGTTTAAGGCCAGCCTTAGAAACTTAGTGAGGCCCTCTCAACTTAATAAGATTCAGGCTCAAAATTTAAAAAAAGAAAAGAAAAGAAAAAAGGAACTGGGGATGTAACTCAGTGGTGAAGTGCCCCTGGGTTAAATTCCTAGTACCAAACAAAAAACAAATAAAAAAGCACATGAAAGAATACTTGTGTTTTGAATGTGTGCAGACTTTTTATTTAGTTATTTTCCCCTAAACTAAACAACATAGTAACTATTTACATAGCACTTACATTGAATTAGACACAATGAGTAATCTAGAGATGATTTAACCCATAGAGTCCCAACGGGTTAAATGCGAATATTTCAATGAAATTGACACAGGTGTGTTAAAATAGATCTGAAATTGTAACCTTGAACTTACATTTCCTTTATATATTTCACATAGGTGTATAGAAATAGTTCATTTCTATATATGGAAACACTTTAATCACTCTATTTTCTCAAAACAATAGACTTCTAAAAACATAATCATCATTACAATCAGTGGTATCTTTATTGCTCAATTTAAGTTTTATAGGTTTTCCACATCTGGGACGATGGGACAATAAAGTATCAGGAGGATGTGTAAGTGTAAGTAAATACTGTTTTGTTTTCTCTAAAGGACTTGAGGCTCTGTGGGTTTTGAGTCTGAGGGGATCCTGGAGCCAGTCACTGAGGATACTGAAGGATGACTGTATGCAGTTTTGCAGGCTCAGACTCTTTATGTATTTTGAACAGTGAGATCCAACATTTTTTAAATGCTTACTACTGCCAAGCAATGACCCTGTGCAATGGGTACTATTATTATTTCCATTCCCATCTTACTGATCGGAAAGCTAAGATGCAGGGAAATTGAGTACAGATTGCAAATGGGGAACTTCAGATTTGGCACTGGCAGGTGTATCTCCAGAATCTGCCCACAAAAACCACTAACTTAGAGTGACTCAGTAGGATGTGGCCTGTTCATTAGCATACGAAAGCTCAATCCAAACCATGCTGTAGAAAAGTCTTTCTGAAGGTGTTCTTGGAGACTCACAGTCTCAGGTCACAAAGCCCTAAGGGATCAGTGGGCCCTGTTATCCTGCCTGTCCAAGATGTCAGAAGGAGGAGGGCAACCCACTTTCCCAACTTCACGTCCCCAGCTGTAACTGCATGACCATGGAGAAATGGAGCCTGCCGCAAGTGGGACAGATAGGGCCTTGGGATGTTGTGGGGGGCGGGTGGCAGGGATTGGGGAAAACAAGGGATAAGCAGGGAAAGCGATAAGTCAACTTCAGAGGGTGTAAGAATCCTGTTCAGCACTAGGCAAGGAATTTAACATGGACACAACAGCATGTATCCAAAACAGATGGTGGGTTTTTTTGGTATCAGGGATTGAACCCAGGGGTGCTCAACCACTGAGCCACACCCCAGCCATTTATATATTTTATTTAGAGACAGTGTCTTGCTAAGTTGCTTAGGGCCTCCCTAAGTTGTTGAGGCTGACTTTGAACTTGTCATCCTCCTGTCTCAGCCTCCTGAGCAGCTGGGATTCCGCATGTGCCACTGCGCCTGGCTCAGACGGTATTTTTCGAAACAGAAAGAAACAGAATGAAGTCTCTAGTCACTCTATCATTAAAGTAGATCAAAGATATGTATGCAGAATAGTACAGTGTCTTTTACAAAGATACTGGGGGCTGAGAGCAGAGAGGGGAGTGGGAAAGTGAATTTGAAAATCATTAATAAAAAGATGAAAAAATCCATTCTGGAAGATCATGGTCCCTACTGGGAAGCCGAAGGCAAGTTGTTAAATGTCATGTCATTCATTCATTCACTCATTCACCTAACAAATACAGTAGTCAGGGGAGAGTGCAGTGGAGAATGTCCTGGGTCAGGCAGACTGGCATTCCAGCCTTGATCCCACTAGTATTTACTGGGTGACCTTAGGTAACTTCTCTAACACTAAAATGTGAATAATAATTGCTAATAAGTGGATGATGACACATAATGGAGGGTGGGAGGGGTTAGTGTTAGGGTTAGAGTTAGGGTTAGGGAGGGGGGCAAGAATGGAGGAAGGAAGGACTGTATAGAGGGAAAAGAGGGGTGGGAGGGGTGGGGGGGAAGGGAAAAAATAACTAAATGAATCAAACAGCATTACTCTATGTAAATTTATGATTACACAAATGGTATGCCTTTACGCCATGTACAAACAGAGAAACAACATGTATCCCATTTGTTTACAATAAAATAATAAAAAAAAAATGTGAATAATAAACCAATTCATAGGGTAGATATGAATAAAGTTCCTTGCATGCAGTTCTGGGCTCACTGTTTATATAGCAGGCCTTAGTAAAACAGTAACCACTAACTTAGCTATACTGATGATCAAAACGAACCAAAAGAACTCAAAAAGCCCTTTCATTCCTGGTGGGATAGAAAACCTAAAACAAGGTAAGTTTACAAAGAAGTTGAATTGTGGAAATTAGCGCAACAAAGGAAAAGCTATGGGGTGCTATAGGATCATTTAGAAAGTTCTGAGTTGATTTTGGGGAATTCGGAGATGTTTAAGATGGTGAGGAAAGAAGTATGAAGATTCCTCAGAAAACTTGGAATGGACCCGCCTTTTGACCCAGCTATCCCACTCCTCGGTTTATACCCAAAGGACTTAAAATCAGCATACTACAGTGATGTAGCCACATCAATGTTTATAGCAGCTCAATTCACAATAGCTAGATTGTGGGACCAACTGAGATGCCCTTCAATAGATGAATGGATAAAGAAACTGTGGTATATATACACAATGGAATATTGCTTAACCATAAAGAAGAATAAAATTATTGCATTTGCTGTTAAATGGATGAAGCTGGAAAATATCATGCTAAGTGAAGTAGGCCAAGCCCAAAAACCAAAGGTCGAATGTTTTCTCTGATAAGTGGATGACGATACATAACGGTAATACATAGATATTACTCTATGTATATGTATGATTACATGAATGAATCTACTTTGGGTACAACCATAGAAATGAAAAGTTGTACCCCATTTGTATACAATGAATCAAAATGCAGTCTGTAAAAATGAAAAAAAAATGTGATGACTCACCTAAGGTCAAGTTAAGGAATCCGACCATGAGCACTTGCCTAACCGTGGTTTCTCTAAGTCCAGTTGGAGTGGGGACGCCAGGCAGCAGACGCACGCTGAGGACCCGCAAGGGTCAGAGGCTGCAGGGAGCTGATGGAGCAATGGGAGCCAGGTAGCCTGTGGACTGGTAGAAGGAGTGGAGGGCTGCAGAGCACATGCAAGGTGTACCCTGGGAGCCCGGGAGGCGGTCTGTACAGTGGCCAGCCAATTCAACCCCGGCCCCACTTTGACAAACACAAGAACCTCGTGCTCCCAGCCCCTTCTGTTGCACACACACACTCGGAGATAATGATCTATGCCTCCAAATTGAGATGGCCCTGGGTCATCTTCTATGGATCTCCATTAGCCAAGATGTTGACAGACTTCACTTTCTGGAATTCCTGTCGAGACTGCAGTAGGTCTTTGCTTTCATTTTCCACGTGTAAAATCACACTAACAATGCTTTTCAGGCTACATCCACCCTCCTTGGAAACTGTGAAACTCTCTTTCCCTACCACCTTCCAACCCCAGCTGGGGAAGGGGGGTCCTGATTTTCCTCTAGAACACTTGTTGCAAAGTAAGTCGTGTGGGTGGTGGGGGATGAGATAAGGTCCTGGAGGAGACAGGACAGGTTAGGGCAGATAACAGACAGCCTTCCACGTTGCCATGGTAACTGCCCCCCCCCATGAGGCACGGCATTCTTCCTACATGAGGTGGACGAAAGAGGGTCAGGTGCACCCAGGAGTGAAACGAGTACACCTCTGTGGGACAATCTTCAGCCCAATTCTTTTTGTTTCAGGAGGAGGTGGCCTCATATATAAAAGATTTGACTTGGTCCACCTGGAGACGGGGGATTTGGTTTTTCCTCGAGATCTATCTCTGAGCCCACTGGTTCTCCTCATCCAAGAATACCAAAGGCTTTTCCCCACTCTGCAAGCTCCTTAAACCTCACTCACTTTGGAGGAGCTTGCTTTACTGTCTTTGTTCTAACTTGGAATCTCTAGCTAGTCCTGGGGCCTGTGAGTACAGGCAGTTCTCTAAGCCATTTTAATATTACAAATGGAAAGCAAAATTAGTGCATTGGCCTGCGGTAAGGGTGCATAGGTTAAAGGAACTCACAAGCTTTGCTGTGTGCTGGATTTGTATCCACCCAATGTAGGGACGCTGGTCCTATGTGCTGATTTCAAAGATGTCTTAATTAATAAATGCAGTTTTTCTGGTAGACAGGATCTTTCAGTCTGTGGAATAGTAATTATAATAGATAGTGGTTCCCAGCTCCAAAAGGGTTGTGGAATAATTGAGAAAAGAATCAATTTCTGCCCAACGAGAGCGAATAAAGATATGGGAAAGTGACGTAAACCTGGTAAAGCTGCCTTCTCCCCAGGGAAGGGCGAAGGTCAAGACCGTGCATGGAACCCAGTAGGAAAGAAGTCAGGGCAGAGGTGTTCTGACACTCATTTCTGCTTGTCATTGAGTGGTGGTCACCTGGCAATAAACCTGAGTTGGCAGTCAACCTGGGAAAGATGTTCTTTTCCCTCAGGCTTCTTATCTAAATTTGGCATTGGTGGGAACCTACTTCTGATGTACAAGAAGTACCTTACTCCTTGTCTCTGTCCCCCAACCCAGAGAAGCCACATTCAGTTTAGCCCTGTGCAAGAATTAGCCTGGAAGCTCATTAAATTATGATGATAGGAAATTCTTTCTTTATCCATCTTCCCATTCATTCTTTCAGCCAATGTTCTTGGTGCCCAGGTTTTGTTGGGGATAGGTGGGACTCCATCTCTGAGCCCAAGATCGGTGAAGGTGATGATGCTCTACACATTCCAATACCAGCTCAGTGACAGTATTACAACTTCAGTGATGAACTATAAGTAGCCAGCTTTTGGTCCAGTGGTTGGAAACTTCCTAAGCCCCTAGATAGGAGAGGAACTTGGCAGGATTGAGCCCAAAGAAGGCAAAACCCAAGCAGAGCTGTCACCAGCACTAGATTGAAGCAGTCTGGGCAAGATCAGCCTGAGACACTGGTCTCTCCAAGATGCATACTTCCTTGTAGCTTCTGTTTCTACATGTGGACATGGGCATCTTCCTAGCCCCTTTTAGGAAATGAATTGAGTATGAATGGAGAGTGCACAGCATTCTTACACATAATGCTTTTCTGGGCTGTGGGTGTCCCAGCTGGTTATACTTAGGAGACCAGAGATCCAGGGGCCATTATAGATAGCCTTCATCCCCTAAAACCCCCAAGGTCTGGGTGATTAAGCTCCTGACAGATGTTGCTTACAAATGGAGCAGTTACCTATGCTGCTGGGAGGGTCAGAGCAGCTTCCTGGTGTCAGCTAACCCCAGTGTTTTCCAAAAAAGCAGTGAGTGAAAGTCGGCGCACTTGCCTGAGCAGAAGGCCCTAGCTTCTCCCAGCATTAGCAATGGGTCAGCCAATCAAAGAGCAATAGAAATGTGCTTCTTTGGGTAAGGAGGAAGGAAAACAGGAGTCCCATTGAGCACCTACCAAGCTAGCTCCCACTTTGGCACTTAAAATGGTCAATTTTAGCTGATCAGGTTCATTTCGCAATTGGGTTATGTGATTCCCAAGCATTACCTCTTATCTCTAAATAGAGGTGTGAAAACAGAACTGACTTGGCACAGACTGGCTGCCTGAAGGAGGGTCTTTGTGTGAGGCTCAAGGTGTGTAGGATGGAAAACAACACATGATGCCACCTCCTATTCCCCCCACCTCATCTATTTTTGCTTCCCTTCATTCAGCTGAGGCAACACTGGTCTACCTGCATCAGAAAGTATCTGTGGTCACTATAGAGAGGAAAGATAACACCCGTGCCGTGATGTGGGGACTTGGCTCTGCCTATGGTGAACCTGTGGTCCCAGTGAGCCACTTGAACAACTCATGGACGTTTCCCAAATGTGTAGTGAGCTTTATGCACAAAATGCCACCCGCCCTCTTCAATGCCCTCTTGGGAGAAGCAAGATGGCGCCATGCCAGCAGCCTCACAAAGTGGCGTTGTTAACTCTCCTTTAGATGTTCCTGTGTGGCTTCACTGGAGCAGAGGAGGATCTGTTTACACCGACTGGCTCATATTGATTCCTTTGGGGGATGGGAATGACAATGCTGGCCTCTGTTAGTCTCTGGAGCATGTTTGGAGTGCTTGGCCAATGCTGGAGGGTGTCCTGGTTGGTGATACTGAATTACACCCCTGGAGGGTGAGCTCAGTCCTGGGCCTCAGAAAATAAGTTTCTGACTAAGTTAGGGGCACAGGGAAAACATCAGGCGTTAGATCTTTGAGAAGCCTATTGTTTCCTGGAAGTGAGTTAAGGACACTGTTTCTCAGAGTTGGGTGCCCAGGAAACTAGGGGTCCAAGGGTTCATCCAAAATATGTGATAGTGAAATCTGTGTGGTTTTTAGTACATCTGTCCCCCCATCATTTAAATTATAGTCATGGTCTCGTTGGAAAACTTCAATTGTCATTTTGCTGTTGCCCACCCTCAAGCCCCTCCGTGCCCCGTCCCTGCTGAAGGGATTACAAACTGAGGAAAAGAAAGCAGATTGGGAGGTAGGGCCCCAGGTCACACAGGCTAGCTCCCTGTAGGGCCTGAATAGCCAAGTCACTTGTGTCCCCTCCGGTATTCCAGGGACTGTCCTCACCCCCAGGATCACATTCGTATAAGACTTTCTTTTCAGCAGGTCAAGGGATCTAATATGGCATTCATGAAGTCAGGACAGTCCCAGTGACACTCAAGCAATCTGTTATCCTTCATCTCTACTTCTCAGCCCTCACCTCACAGTGGGATAAGGCACAAGCCCCTCCCATCCTTTGCCTTGAGAGTTTTCCAAATTGACTGAAAAGACCCTTACTAGGTCCCTAAATGCAGAGTTCTGGGACATCTTAGCCCATTTCCTCAACTCTAGTCTACCTCCTTTCAATCCATTCTCTGCCTCTAACCTCACACACGTTGAGCAAGACCCCTACCACTGAGCTATGCCCCCAGCCCCAGAAGGAGTTTTCTAAAATGAAAATCTGCATGTCATTCCCCAGCTTAAAAGGTTTCGTTAGTTTCCTACAGTTTCTGGGAAAAGGTATAAAGTCCTTATATGGTGTTTGGGATCCCTGAGGATCTGGCACCTTCTTCCCTCTCATTACCTATCACCAAATTTCTTCCACAGGGTTACGCTCTTTCCTGGGTCCTGCATGACTGTCCTACTGTGACCACTCTCCACCTTTTCTTTCAGATGGTGAACAGTGAGGGACATATCTTGTTTGTTTTTTCTGTCCTCAGCACTCTGCAGAGGTGGCAAGCTACAGGCCTCAGGCATTGTTTGCTGAGTCATTTTAAATAGAAATCTTCCTAATATGCATTATGTGCCTTTAAAAAAGTGATGGCAACCAGGCAGAACTATTTAGGGCTGGCTCAGTGGTTACCTGAATGACATCCTGGTACTGTGGAGTTGTGTCCCAGATCTAGGAAGAAAAGCAAAGCAGTTTTCATGGGTCATTTTGGTTTTTGTCTGGTCATTTTTTTTTTCCTTCTTTGTGGTATCAGAATTTAAACCCAGGGCCTCATGCACACTAAGAGAGTACTTTACTACTGAGCTACATCCCCAGTCCTTTTTATTTTATTTTGAGGGAGAGTCTCCTTAAATTGCCCAGACTGACCTTGAACTTGGACTCCCCCGTCTTGGCTTTGCGAGGAGCTGTGATTACAGGCCCGTGCTACTGTGCGAGGCCTTTTTTTTCTTTTTTTGAGGTGGGATCTCACTATGTTGTCTAGGCGCTCAAACTCATGGGCTCAAGTGATCCCCAATCTCCATGACTGACCTGAGGGCAACTTTGTATTAACTATCAGCTTTTAAAAATGAGTTTGACCAAATGATTCCGCTCCTAGAATTCTATCTCACAGAAATACCAGTTTTTGTTTGTTTTTTGTTTTTGGTACTGGGGATCGAACCCAGAGGTACCTAACCACTGAGCCACATCCCCAGTCCTTTTTATTTTTTATCTTGAGAAAGAGTCTAGCTAAATTGCCCAGGCTAACCTCAGACTTCTGCCTCAGCCTCCTAAATAGCTGGGATTACTGGGATGTGCCTGGCCAGAAATGCAGTGTTTGAGATCAAAATATTGGAATTGATGTTTCAAAAACCCATGGCCATTGACTCCATAGACAGCTGTGTAGCAGTCAATAAGCATTTATGTTTCTGACATGAAGGGTGTCATTAAGTGAAACCATCAAGGAGAAAGTGAGTTGAGGAAAAAAATTGTATAGTATTATCTTCAAATATTTGTGTGTAATTTTTTTTTTGTATGAGTGATATTGGGGATGGAACTCAGTGCTTGTTCACTGAGCTCTCCCCTAGCTCTTTCTTCCATGCTGGGAAAAAGATGAGGAAGAATACTCTTCAAATGGAAGGCCATCTTCATTCCCGTGAAGGCAGTGTGGACAAGAGTTGGGGAAACGGTCGGTTCTTACTTTGTGGTTTTGGGAGTGTCTTGAGTGTTGAACTTTACAAGGTTCACTGGAGCAGCATAGAGTAGGTGACCTAAAAGCTCTAATATTATTAGCACTGATGTGGTTGATTTTTCTCTTCCTTCTGGCTGCTTTCTGTCTGGCAGCAGTCAATGTTATCAATGCCCCCTTCTTGGAGCTACTTGCTTTTATTTATTCATTTATTTTTGGCACTGGGGATTAGCTTTACCACTAAACTATGTCCCCCAACCCTTTTTATTTTTTATTTTTATTTTGAAATAGGGTCCTGCTAAATTGGTTAGGGTCTCACTAAGTTGCTGGGCCTGGCCTTGAACTTGTGATCCTCCTGCTTCAGCCTCCAGAGTCCCTGGGATTACAGGTATGCGCCACCACACTTGGCCTGAGCAACTTGCTTTTAAAGAGGGGATTCTGGAAGATGAGGGATGTTTTCTACAAGCTGAAGTCTTGGTTTGCTACTAGACAAGGTGATGGTGAAGGAGACCATTTTGTTGAGGGGACTTCCCTGATATTACCTATAAAGATGGTCAGTGTGGATCCAAGTTGATAAACTCATGTTGGGAGTGTGGTGGGCTCAACAGCAGCATTTTATTCCCATCAGTTACGCTGTTGGAGGGAAAGGCCTGGGTTCAGTTATGCTGTGGGGAGGAGATAGAGGAACAATATAAATGCTAATAACTAGTAACTACCAACCACTGAGTGTTTATTTTATCAGCATTAGAGAACATTTATGAAGATAAATATTCTCCCACGTGGCCCCATGATTAAATCATCTCTGTATAACCTATAGATTTCTCTTATTCTCTTCATATTCCCCCAATCTTAAAATTAAAGCTCATAGACATGAATCAGAAGGGCAGATTTTGAACCCAGATCTGACGGAATCCAGATTTCATGCACCACATTACCATGACGCAGCCTAGCCTCCAGTCGCCTAAGCAAGTACGGAGGGGGAGCAGACTAGTTCCTGGAGCCATAATCACATGGGAGTTCCGGAAGGGATTTTTAGGAGATGTCTCTTGGAAGATGCCTGCATCGCTCAAAGGGCCAGTGTGGTGGAATGGAAAGAACAGGGACCCAAAGGCTGACGGGTCTGGTGTAATTCCTGCTCTGATTTGGAAACAGCCAAGGACAAGTTGCCTCTCTGAGCTTCTATTTTGTCCTGTCTAAAGTGGAGGAATAATCCTGATCTCACAGAAGGGTGGTGAAGAGTGAAGGCGCTGGTGTATGCGATGCACAGAGTCCCACTTGGCAATGGGAAGATAGCTGTTGGTGGTATGGATTTATGCTTTAATAATAATGAGGGCGTTTCATGCAGCACCATAGTCACCAGCCCTTTCACATGCATTATCTCATTCGACCCTCACATGAAGCCATCAAGTTATTTCTCCGTTCCCTTTAATTGCCTGCTTCGGGCGAGAGTTGTTTACATTCGACTCTCTGCTTCCTCACATCCATCTATACCTCACCATTCAGCTGGGACTTCTCTGGCCAAGGTCACCTAGGGTTTGCTCCGGGCAAAATCTAGCATGTTGACATGTTTCCATCCCTATCTTGCTGGATTCCCCTATTATGCATTCTTTCTTTAGCTTCTAGGATTTACTTCCTTCTGGGTCTCCTCCTGCCTTCGCAGTGGCTGTGCTTGGGTCTCCTTTATTGGTTTCTTTTTCTCCATGGTGCCTAGCTTGCTTCTTAGCATCTATCCTAGACCCAACTCAGATCCTTTCATGTTTCTGAAACCCTCTGACTTCTCTTTGCTTAGCAGGCAGAGTAAACTTCAGATCTCACCATGTTATTCTCTTCCTCCATCAAACCTGCCCTTCGCTCTTAGGATAAAGACTAAGGTCTTCTCCCGGCATGGCCACTAGGTGCTGCCCCGCCGGCTCTTGCCGATCTTTCAGGCCGCATCTTGCCCACTCTCCCCTCATATCCTGGCCTCCACTGCAGTGCTGGGCTCCTTCCTCTTTAGCACTTTCCTTTGCTGAAACCCCCACTATTCCCACCATGCCCTCCTGGTTCCCTCTGCACCTCTCCAGACTGTTGCCAACCCAACTTCCTTTCTTAGTGTAAACATCACCTCCTCCGATACCCCACAGCATGCTGACCCCCTATATGTTTTACATGGCACGTTGTACCTCTCTTTCTAGCATTAATCATAACCATAATTATTTTTGTAATCATTTGATTAGTATTTTTAAATAATTCCTCCCAAAACAGTCCCTGAAAGTTGTCCCCATTGGTCTTGTCTCGTCCTAGGTCTCTGAGGACCCAGTGCTTGTAAGTGCTCAATAAACCTCTGTTGGTCAAGTGAATGGACCCTCCTCCCTGGCTGACTACTGTTCTCCTTGCCTTAAGTGTTTTTTTCTTTTTTAAAAGATGGGCACAATACCTTTATTTATTTGTTTAATTTTATGTGGTGCTGAAGATCGAACGCTCTACCACTGAGCCACAACCCCAGACCTTACCTTAAATCTTGATCTGTATCCATTCACCCAACCTCCAAACCCCTGTGTTATCTTTAGAAAGCACCAACTTTATGTCGTTTCTTTACTGAATGGCTTTGATGGTTTCTCACCACCTGAGATGAAGTTTAGGCTCTACTCTGCTTCTCTCTCTAGTCTTTCTCTTTTGCATTGCTGGGGATCCAAACCAGGGCCTTAAGCATGCTAGGTAAGCACTTGATCATTGAGCTGCACCCCAGACCCACCAGTCTCATTTTAAAAAAGTAAACTCTTCCTTGGAATGCTGAGTTCTGCCACAATTACCCAAACTGCTTCTTGTTCCTGGAATTGTTCCTTGTTTCTGTCCCTCTGTCGGGTATCACATATCTTGGCTCTTGCTACCTCCTCTGCCTGGAAAGAATAACACCCCCTGTCTGCTTCCCACCACTTGTCTGGCTACGTGTCCACCTACCCTGACTGGGGTGTCTCTCCTGTGTGAATCTGGGTGTCTGTCTACTTGTCTGTCTCCTCCACTGGATGATTCGAGCCTTCCCTAGATCATCTGAATAAGAATTTTAGGGTGGGGCTTGGGCCTGAATAACCCTGAAAGCGTTCCAGGTGAAGGGGCACCAGGGTGAAGATCCGCCACCCCAGGCCTCTGCTGGTCTTCCTGCAGAAAGGTCTTCTTTCTGTTCCAGGCTCCTGAATAAAAGATGCTTCTACCTTCCTAACTTCTTTCCCAAGGTCACCAACCCCCAGTGGTCCTCTCCTGTGACCTTGGAGGGCGCAGGGCTTGGACTGTTCTCAATGCAGTTCATTATGGCTCTTGGTGATGTGTGGCCCCTTGTCTACTGACTCGGCTTCTGAGGGATTGTGCCCAGCGGAGACAAGAAGGCCTGCAGTGTCATAGATTCTTTGTAACAATTAGTTAGATTGCATTCAGTGGAAATCTCAGCTGCATTTGGATTCCTGTGGGTTGTTCAGGAGTTGGATCTTCCCCTTTCCAAGCTGGCTCAAGAGTCTGCGCGCACCCTTTCCTGCTCTGATAATTCAGCCTTCATGAGGGGGGCCACGGTGGCTGCAGTAAGTCCAGTTTGACTCAAGTAACAATTACAAGGTTGTTTTGTGGGTCTTGGGTGCCCTTAGAATTGTTGAGGCCACCATCAATGAGGATGTCAAAGCCGTAGACTGAATGAACACAGCTTGCAAATAGATGGGCTAATTGATGGACCTCATAAACTTTCCTAAAAGATAAAAATGTCCCTCCAAGTCCCAACTATTCTGAAATTTCCTTTTCCAAGTTGAAGCTTCCCAACTAGTTCCTACTGCTCTTCTTTAACTAGTCCATCCCAACAGGCCACCAGCCACTGCTGCTAACTGGAACATTCTTTAGTCCCTGCTCTTTCCTCAAAGTCCTCCCTCACCTTAAATGGATTTCTTGCCATCACTGAAAAACACCCACCCACCATTCAAGGTCAAATTCAAAAGTCACCTCCTGAATGTCTCTAGCCCCCAGTAATCCTCTCTTCTGTGCTTCTAAATCACTTATTTTCTTACTGTTGAATCATCCGTTTGCTCAGGAAACACCAAGTCGGCATCAGGTTCATCTTTCCATCATCTTGCTCTGTGCTTTAATAATCATTTGTGTTTCTTTGGGGGTGGTGGCTGGGTCTTGTTCCTTGGTCTACGCCACCTCTGCCCCCTTCCCAGGAGCCGTGCTTTCCCACGTGGTCATGTGCAATGGTGTGACTGACTGAATTGGGTCTCGTTCAAGATCATCCTGGCAACATGAACAGGGCACAGATTTTCTTCTGGAAGTGGGTACAGGTGCAATTTATTTATTTAGCAGTGCTGGGGATCCAACTCAGGGTCTCACACATGTAGGCAAGTGTGCCACCACTGAGCTACATCCCCAGCCTATTTTGACCTACCAAAGCTCTGTAAAGCAGAACACCTATATACATTTGAGAAGTGGCCTCCCGTAGTGCCACCTCCAAATTCTTCCAACTGTGCTTACAATGGATGAGAAATGCCTCCTCTGGAGTCACTTTCTCAGCCATGAAGATCTGAGTTGTTTGGCAGTTAAGTTGGGATGACTTCCCCACTGTCCTCTCTCCACGACTCTAGTCACTTCATGTGATTTGCACGTGGCTGCTTTGCTCGGGTCCATGGATGAGGTTTTTATCAAAATCACTGGCATGTTCCCGCTGAGCTGGTGCCTGTGTGGGGCTCAGGTACAGACCTCCCCCAGCCTGTTCCTGGGGTGGCCAAAATTTCCTGGTCACTCTCTGGCAAACCATCTCCCTTGTACTCTCCCTTTGCGTCTTTCTCTTACTGTTGCTGCTGTAGAAAAGAAAGTTTCTCTGACAAGGTGTTTGTTTTCCCAGTGACTAAGTGAGGGCTGCACTTTGGTGTCTTGAGACTAGATTGGGATTTTTCTAATTCTTAGAAAGGACTTTAAACCTATTTTTTCCCCTTTGGTCCCAGGGAGTAAACCCAGGAGCACTTAACCACTGAGCCAAATCCCCAGATTTTTTTTTTTTTTTTTTCTTGAAACAAGGTCTTGCTAAGTTGCATAGGGTTTTGCAAGTTGCTGAGACTGGCCTCAAACTTGCCATCCTCCTGCCTCAGTCTCCCAAGCCGCTGGGCTTACCGGTATGAGCCGCCGAGCCCAGCTAAACATATTTTTCTGAAAGGCAAAAAGTAAGTCCCATGCTGACACTGACTACCCATTCAGAACGCGACCATCTCCCAAGCTCCACATCTTTTATGTGGTGTCTCTCAAGCTTCCTAGGTGGGTTCTGTCTTTCTCCTTCCCAGCTCAGAGACAGCCTTCTGCTCTATCAGGGACTTGTCAAGGTGAAAAGAACGTAAGACAGAGAGAGAGACTTAGTGCAAAATTGTAACAAAAGCCGAGGCAAACGAAGTACTGAATAGAAGGCAGCTTGGTGCAAAACATAATTTCTGTGGGAAGTAGGTTTTGCAAAGTCAAGATGAATGGGTGTGTTAGTAGAGAGATTTTTTTTCCTTCCTTCTACAAATGATCAAGGAAAATGGATTTTTAAAATGTAAACATTCTCTTGTAGTATTTACAGCTTCTCTAATATAAAAGGACAAAGGTCCCAGAGCTTAAAGCAAAAAAGCAGGAACAGGGAGATAACATTTCTTTGACAGTTTGATTGTAATCTAAATATAACAGGAAAATCGCTCTATACATAAAGCACCATGATGGATAAATATCTAGGGAAGGAGATTATTTGGTCTTTTTTTTTTTTTTCTTCTTTTTCCTTACTTTTCTTTCCTAATGAGTATTCTTTCTTTGAGAAATGTCTTTGATGATGAAGATAAATTGGGGTCGAATGGAAAGCCAGTGTTGGGCTTTGGTGATAGAGGGTTTTGGGGAAACAATTTATAAGAGCAGAGACGTTCACAAATGAAATGTGGGGCCTCAGACATCACCAGGTCCAATCTTTCATTTTACATGAGGGTATCAAGCCCAGGCGGGTACATAGTGCGGGGAAGCACAAGCCTCATCCATCTCATGACATTTCAGGAGTCCCCTGTTGTATGTGACACATAGGAAATAGAGCTATTTTCCATCAAACTGGTGGTCTCATGAAAAATGTCCTAAGAATGATCTTTAAACTACCTCATAATGACCTCTATTCTCTTTTCTTTCTGTTTTGGGGTAATGGGGATTGACCACTGAGCTATATCCCTAGCCTTATTTTATATTTTATTTAGAGACAGGGTCTTACTGAGTTGCTTAGCACCTCGCCATTGCTGAGGCTGGTTTTGAACACATCTCCTGAGCCACTGCGATTACAGGAGTGCGCCACCAGGCCCGGCTTGACCTCTAGTCTCTTTGATAGCAAAGTCACTTGTCAATAGAAAACTGTTGTCCAAAGATAATCATTATTGCCCTGGGTGTGTAGGGTAGAGAAGTTTGGCTATGCTCTGTCTTGTTCTATCGCTGGTCCTCGAGAAGTTTCCATACCTTTAGGTTTTTGCTGATGCTCAGTGAAAGAGCCTGACTTCTCTCTGCTCCACTTGGCTCTGTGGCTGCTGACAAGCCTCTGGCTCAGTCCTCTGGCACCAGCTCTGGGCCTCAGCGCTTGCTCACGCTGTTGGGGGTTCTCCTGCTTGAGAAGGGCGAGTGCTGCAGGCCCAAAAGACCCCATGGTGAATTCTTTAGCCACGTTCTCCCTCCAGAGAGAGGTGGCCCTGCCATTCCCCTACTCCTGGCCTGGACTTAGGAAGAAATTCCTTCAAACATGCTTACCAATCGGCCTCCCCCCAAGGAGCTCTTTGAGGGCAGTGACCGTGTCTCATTTATATCTGCATCCCCACATTTAACCCCGAGTGAGCAGTTAATAGATGTTTCTTGCATGAAGTGATGTTACATGAGCACTTGAGTCTATGAAAACAAAACAAAACAAAACAAAACATCTTTTCTTTCAATCGTTTGCTAATGAAGCAGCCAGTGAGTCCATCCTATGGGTGGGTGTCAGAGTAGGACTGGAAATATAGTCTCTGCTTTCAGATTTCCAGTTAACTAATATGACAAAAGGAATAATTCAATCAAAATGTTCTCTCTCTCTCTCTCTCTCTCTCTCTCTCTCTCTCTCTCACACACACACACACACACACACACACACGTGTTCCCTAGTGACCTCTAGGGCCTAGACTCTTATCTTCATCAGAGGATCATTGAGAAAAAGGAAAGCCATCAAAGTCATTTTGGATGTTGTCACCATTGACATGGTTCCGTTGGCATTAGGTAAACTGTAGGCAAAAAATAATGGTTGGCCTAGTCGTTAGCAACCCAGTTGTGCACATACTCTGTACATCTCAAAGCCCTTTTCACCTCTGGAAGAAAAAACAACAACACTGTAATGCTTTCAAATCAAATAGGTTAATGTCTCAGACACCAACTTCTCCAATATCTTTTAACTACAAAGATACCTAATTGTCTCCTGAGATCTTCTCTATTAACAAACTTCAAGAAATTATCAGAATGGGTTACAGGATATGAGGGTGATACCAGGGGACTCGTGAGTTTATGTCCTCCAGAAGAGACTTCCCCTGGCCAGAGATAGACTGGGTGATACCAGCAGCTGAAGTAATAAATTGTGTCCTAAGACCCAAATGTCTCATGGTTGACCTAAGAAAATAAGCAAATCTTTTAAAATACATTTTGGAAAATGCTCCCCACCGCCTCTGCAAAATAGCTCTGAATGGAGAGCAAATTCCACCCATGCCTTGCCAGCTCTCAGGGAGGGAGACCCAGGTTGGGAGCTGTATTTGCCCAGCATCTAACACCAGGCCTTGCTTGTGACAGTCCAAAAGGAGACCGTGAATAACAAGTATATCACAAGGGTTCTCAAATATGAGAGTGGAGTTGGAACAAAGAGCAGGCACCAGCCAGACTTCCTCTGTTAAAGATTATCCAACGTGTCACCTGGGTGCCAACATTCCCATAAATCCCAGCAGCTATAAGCAGCTCTATCTCACCTAGTGTAACTTAACGGCTTTGAAACCCTGCCCGGGACCTCGCAGCATTCCATGAAACGACCTCATCACAGGGGAATGAACTTTATCTCAAAGACTATAAGTGTGTTTGCTTTAAAGATGATTTACCATGCTCAACAATGACCAGATTTCCTAAATTAAACCTGATCTCTTAGTATAAGTACATATCTCTCCATTTCATCAAGACGAATGTATCAACTGGAAGCGTAAATCTCTCTGGGTTGGCCTTGAATGAATCTGAACGCGGATTCCCAGTTCTGCAGAAGCAAAGACAGGAAGGTTTCTCTTTTGGGGAAGGCAGAAACCAGGCCGGTGCCAGTCAGGGAGATAGCTCCTTCCCCGACTCGGCGCCATCTTCCTTCTTTGGGTCCTATTGGTCTCCTTTCCTTTGGAAGGTGAGTCTCTCAGGTTCCTGGCTGTGTTAGATAAGAGTTGATTTGTCTTTTCTTTGCCTAGATCAGCAGGGAAAGCCGGTCACTGCTCACAGACCACCCTGAACTCTTAGGGACTGCTGTAGCCCTTCAAGTCCTCCTCTGATTTTTTTGTCTTTCCTCAGCAACAACTCTGCAATGGTTTCCAGCCACACTGCCTGGCTCTGAGGGAGACCTGACCTCCATCCCCTGTCAAAATGTCTTCCCTAGGCTCTACCTGCTTCAGGGCACCTACAGGTTAAGGGGTAGGGTCTAATTCATGAAAGCCACTTGAGGACAAATACAGTCAGCTCCTAGTATCTGAAGAAGATTAGTTCCTGGATCCCTGCAGAGAGCAACATCCAAGGTCACTCATATCCCTTACAAAAAAAATAAAAGAGTGTAGCTCTGTGGTAGAGCATGTGCTTACATGCACCAGGCCCTGAGTTCGATCCCAAGCAATGCATAAGTAAAGAAGTAAACAATAAGTAAACTGGTGTAGTATTTGCATATAACCTATTATATGCTCCCATCTGCTTGAAATGATCTCCAGATTAAGTACCTCGCACAATGTAAATGCTGTAGAAATAGCACCTTTACCACATTGGCACCTTTACCACAATGGCAAGTGAAGTCATGTAGTGATTGCACGTGTCCAGAACAGATGGACTTTTTTTTTCCCAGAAAATTTTCCACCCTGGCTTGTTGACGTGGCCACTGTGGATACAGAGGGTCAACTGTGAAAGACGACAGAACCAGAAAAGACAGTGGGTATGCAGAGGTTGATATGTTCCAAAAGGTCTCATGGAGAGAGCAATCCTGGAGCCCCTGGAGAGGGAGTAGGGTTAGGGTAGGTAAGAAGAGGAACTCGTAGGCAAGGGAAATGTCATGCCATAGGTTGATGGCAGAGACATGCTCATTTGATAGACATTGACTCTTTGTGGTTTCAAAAATAGAACCAAAACCCTGTGTTGGGCTGGGGAGTTAGCTCAGTTGGTAGAGTGCTTGCCTTGCAAGCACAAGGCCCTGGGTTCCATCCCCAGTACTGCAAACAAACAAACAAACCCCTGTTTCTGGAAGTGGGTAGCAGGTCTCAGGCAGGAGCTGGATGAAAGAATCAGAGGTGCTTTCCAGTTCTAAAACATATAGAACCTTCCATGTAGGTAGACACCAGTGGATTCTGAGTGTCCGATGGACAGTCTGCTGACTTGAGCTCACTCATCTTTCTTTGGCCAGTAAGACTGGTTATTGCAGAGCCCGGCAAGGATTTTGGAATCAGACATAGCTAAGAGGCCATTCTGACTCTTAAGAAACTTGTGTTATTTTGAGTACGTGACTGACTTAAACACTACAAAACGGGAATCGTGATGCCCTCTTTCCAGAGCTAATCTGCAGGAAAATATGAGGTCATAGGTAAAGTGCCAGGGGCGCCATAGATGCGAGTTTCCTTTTTTCTTCCTGTTTCTCTCCTCTGGAGGAGTCTCTCTGCTCCCCTCTTTTATTTCGCCTGATTGGAACTTCCTTTCTCCACTCCCCCCACCCACCCCAAATTGTCCCTGGGCTCCGTTTGAAGGATCCAAGTGTGTGTACGGAAAGATTAAGCTGTCCTTTTTATAAAGGCGAAATGTATTCAAAATGGGGCACATCAAAAGTAAATGTAGGTGACAAATGTTTATATTTGGAAAGTGCTTCTGCTTTGATCCTGGTTTCTATTTTTTGAGAGCTTGACAAATGTGCCCTCGGGGCCTTGGCTTCAAACATCTGCAGTCAGCAGAGCCCTTCACTTGACCTGAAACTCATTTGATCCTGCACTTGCTGTTCCTCCCAATCCAGGAGATCTGCAGTCACAGAATAGGCCTCCTCTGTCTCCTTGTCGCGCCACCCAGAGCCAGTGTGGCTGAGCCAGGGACAGGCTGTCTTTGCTTCTTTAAGTCTAGCTCCCAGGATGGCAAGTGCCAAAAGCTGAGGGTGGCTCTCTCAGGTTCCTTTCTCTGAAGTGGACTTGGCCTTCATGAATGGTTCCCTGACGTTCTCTGCCTTTTGTCCTCCCTCCTCCAGGAGGTCATGCCGAAACTTTTCTGAGCAACCTCTGACCCAGCTACTTAGGAAGGTGCCAAAGGTGATCTCCCCAAGGAGGAGTTCTTGGGAGAGGTGGTGCAGCACTGAACTCCATTGAGTCTCCATGCAGTTGGCTGCACAACTGATTTTTCCAGGGTTTCTTAGAATTCTTGGAAGAAAATTCTTGGCAGGCTTGATAAAAAGCATAGTTAACACATCTTGCCTGATTCTTGCAGAGAGGTGAGGTAGCTTGGCACAGTGAGGTTCCTCCCCAGCCTCATGCCAGAGTCTGGTGCTCCGGTCATGGGCAAGCTGTGGCCATCTTCAAAGCTGGTCTTCGCTGGTCGGCCTTCTTGTCCTCAAAGTGGTTTTTTCCAGTCTGATCAATTTCTTCTCCCTTTTGGACCTTTGAAGTGAAAACAGGACAGAAGGCCACCAGGACAGTATCTACTGTTCCTGCCTTGGTCAGTGTCCAACCAGGGAAAATGGAATCCACTCTGAACATTTCCAAGAGAAGGACATCAATGCCAGGAATTGGTTGTGTAGTGAAGGAACAGCAGGAAACCACTGCCACCCCAGGCTGGAGAGACAAAGAAGGTGACACTACCTGAGAATGGGGCTGGGGTCAGCTGGAAGAAGTTAGGAGACGGAGCCCTCAGGGAGATGCATCCTCTACCAGTGGAGAGGGAGAGGAGAAATGTATTTCCCTTTCTTCCTACCTAGCTCCCACCAGAACCTTCTCTTATCCATTGCTGAATCATTAACATGGATTCTGGGAAACATCCTGCAGAGCCAGACCCTCTCCCCGTGACTCTGGAGATACAGAGCAAGCAGGGAAGAGAAAGTTCTCTGGCCCCCAATGTGTAGAGGCCTGTTTGAGAGAGCCATCTTCTCTGGAAACCAGGAAACAGTTGCCAGAGAGAAGAGACCAATATCTGGGAAAGAAAATGGCGCCAGAGGATACTGAGTGATCTGAATCCTCCTGGGTAGGGATGCTCACCAACATTCCCACACAAACACTCTTCCCTAAATAACTTTTGGATCTCCCTCACCAATGACAGTGCACCACTTTTCTGTTCTCAGAACTGTTGGCTTAGGCAAGTGACATTTCCAAGAATGCTCTGGGCTGGGATTAGCAGGTTATGAATTTCCCCAGGGGTCACTGAGAAATGTGACTGTTACATGCCTTGATAACTAAGAGGCACCAGTGTTTGGCTCCTTATGGTAAATGCGGGTTGTGGTGACATTCGAGGGGTGAGGACCCGGTTGGTTCTGGCGATCTGCAGTCTAGTCCACATCTTTCACATGGTGACTTGTATGCGACTTTATAGATACTGCCTGCTTTCTTATGTGTGACATGTGAGAATATGCTTTTTGAGAATTTGGGGTGCTGGGGTCACTGTTTGCTTAGTAACTCTCCAGAAGAGCAGGTCTCAGTTTTTGCACTTCTGGGTCACCTTGGGAAAGATGCTCCACTGTCTGGCTTCATAATGTAACATGTTTCCTAAATACAACACTTTTTTTTTGTGGTGTTTACCAATAACACATTTTTTTCTTATTTGTAAATATATGTTCATCTTAGAAAAATTTGGAAAACCCAGCAATATTTAAAGAAGAGAACAAGAATTATTTATGAATCCATAAAGCCCAAAATAACCATTGCTAATCATTTTGTGAATTTACCTTCAGTTTTGCTGAGTATATAATTTAAATTAGAAATGTATATATTATATATAATATCTCTGTGTATATATATATACATTCATATATAGAGAGTGATAGTTATGTATATTTATATGCTTTTCCACTTGATATAAAGTAGAAAGGAATATGAGTATTTTATTTCTAAATGTTTTTTTAATGGGTAGATAACATCCTAGACAGTGGGCACAGTGGTGCATGCTTGTAATACCAGTAACCTGGGAGGCTGAGGCAGGAGGATTGCAAGTTGGAGACCAGCCTCCTAATTTAGCAGTGGCCTAATCAACTTAACAAGATCCTGTCTCAAAATGAAAAATAGAAAAAACCGGGGATGTAGTTCAGTAGTAAAGCACCCCTGGGTTCCATCCCCAGAACCAAGCAAAGAAACAAAAATAAAAACACCTAGTCAACAGTTGTACTGCATTTTGTTTAGTTATTTTTTATTTTAGAATGTTTATAATGTCTCCTATTTCTTTCTGAAAATATTAATTCCCATAAATTGACCTAATACATCTAAAAAGATAAAAACAACTAAGAGATGTTGAACTCTGGGCTGGGTGCATACAATTGTAATTCCAGAGATTCAGGAGGCTGAGGCAGGAGGATCGCAAGTTGGAGGCCAGCTTAAGTAACTTAATGAGACTCCAAATAATGTAGCGAGACCCTGTCTGAAAATAAAAAATAAAAAGGACTGGGGATGGAGCTCAGTGGTAAAGCACTCTGGGTTCAATCCCCAGTACGAAAGAAGAAGGAGAAGGAGGAAGAGGAGAAGGAGGAGGAGGGAGAGGGATGGAGGAAGGGGGAGGGGGAGGGGGAGGAATAATTATTGAAGACACTGATAGTCAATAACCAATTAATACCTTGTTAGTGACTTGCTTTCTTGTTTTTGCCTCTAAAGTTGACAAAGATAAAAAAAGCAACACACAAAAACAAACAGAAAATGCAATGCTCTTGATAGCCATGATGCAGAAGAAGCAGAAATCATATTCATAATATTCCCAGTAGAAAAGTAAATCGATAGAGCTCTCTTTGGTTTTGGTTTGTTTATTCATTTATTTAGTTAATAATTGTCAAGTCCCTACTATATCCAAACATACTTTTAGGTACTAGGAGTAATATAAAAATATGTGGGATATAACTCTTATCTGGATGGAGATGATGATCAAGGAAAACAAGTGATCACAGATATCCACATAAAGATAATGAAAGGCAAAGTGGTTAGACACTAGGGGCACTGGATTTGGAATCAACAGGCTTGTGTTCTAAATTTGACTTGGGTTCTTAGTAGCTGTGTGACTGGAAAAATCACTCAACAATCTTGGGTTTTAATTTTTTTTTAACATACAGAATGAATTGTAGGAGGATTAAACAGAAACCACAGATTTCAAAATATTTCGTATGTTGCTCATGGCTTTTGCATGTAAAGCTAACATCTCTGGGGCTGGGTTGTAGCTCAGTGATAAAGTGCTTGCCTAGCATGTGCGAGGCACTGGGTTCGAGTCTCAGCACCACATGTAAATAAATAAAATAAAGATTCATTGACAACAAAAACAATATTTCAAAAAGAAAGTTTAAAAAAAAAAAAAAAGCTAACATCTCTGTGATTTTGAAGGGAGAGACTATCCCATCCTCTTGGAGAGATCCCGAAGGGTCGTGGTGGAGGGGAAATTATCCTAGGCTTTCAAGGGTCGGGGCGTGCAGTATGAAACTGGAGAGAAAGGACCAGGCTAGGTGGCAGGAAGTGAATCAGCAACACTGGGGAGGGAGAGAAAGAAAGGGGGTCAGGACCCTGTGAGAACAAGGTGCTGGATACGGAAGGGACCTGTGGCGATTGAGGAGGTGCCGCTAGGGAAGGTGGATTGGGAAACACAATGTGAGGGAGCTTTGATGTATCATCAGAGAATCCAGACTTCCTTCTATGCAACCTGAGTTATAGAGATTTTATCTTATTTTACTTCTTTTTGGTACTGAGGATTTAACCCAGGGACACTTTAACACTGAGCTACATCCCCAGTCCTTTTTTATTTTCTATTTTGAGATGGAGTCCCACTAAGATGCTGAGGATCTCCCTAAATCGCTGAGGCAGGCCTAGAACTTGAGATCCTCCTGCCTCAGCCTCCCAGATTGCTGGGATTACAGCTGTACACCACTGTGCTGGGCTGAGCTATAGAGATTTTAAAGCAGAGAAGTTACAAAAGTTAAGGTTGAAACCTTAGAGAAGGAACAAAACAACTAGTGAACCCAGCGCCTGGATCTTGGTTTCTAATACCATTTTCCAAAGGAAAAGCTCTCCAGAGCTCTCTGGAGGGACAGATAAGGAAGGAAGGAAGGAAGGAAGGAAGGAAGGAAGGAAGGAAGGAAGGAAGGAAGGAAGGAAGGAAGGAAGGAAAATTCACTGTAGAATATGGGAAAAATTCTGTAGCAACCTTAATGTAAGGGACTCAGTGGACGGGTGCGTAGAATGAACTGCCCAGACAGAATTTCCTCCCTGGGCCACCCAGTAATTTATTTCTCTTTTATTTGTTATTGAAATCTGCACTTTCTCCCAGTAGCTTAGAAATTTAACCTGGAAAATCACACACAGACATACATAAACAAATCTTACGAAACTCCTTCAGACATTTCAATAAATATTTCCTTGTAATAATTGTAGCCTCCTTTGATAATCTTTAAAGATAGAACTAGTCAAATTTCCCTGGACCCTCATCTTTGTAATTATCTTTCCTTCCTCCCTCCCTCCATCCATCCTTTTTTCTTTTCTTTTTTTCTTTTTCTTTCTTTCTTTCTTTCTTTCTTTCTTTCTTTCTTTCTTTCTTTCTTTCTTTCTTTCTTTCTTTCTTTTTCTTCTTCCCTTCCTTCTTTCCTCCTTCCTTCCTTTCATCCATTTTTTTTTTTGGTACAGGAAATAAACCCAGGGTGATCAACCACTGAGCCACATCCCCAGCTCTTATTTATTTTTTCTTTAATTTAGAGACAAGTCTCACTGAGTTGCTTAATTGCTGAGGCTGGTTTTGAACTTGCAATCCTCCTGCCTCAGCCTCCCAGCCACGGGGATTTCAGGCTTGTACCACCTTGTCCAGTTGTAACTACCTTTTTGTTTATTGAAATTAGGAGGATAAAATATGGCAGAAAAATTCTATAAGCTCAGGTTAACTCCACAGTACATTGCATGTTAAATTCCACTTACATTCTCCTTGGAGACAGTGTCTATACCATTGAAGGGTCATTTGCCATTAAATTAAAGATGAGTCTGTTTTAGATGTAAGGTAAAAGAATTTTTTCCTTAATCCCACTACCCTACCCCATAACTTCGATTTCATCATACTTTTTTTTGATGATCAACCTATGAGTCACACCCAAAGTGTCACAAACATCCTAGAATGTAAGTCTCTGCTCACTGCCTCTACTCCAAGTTGAAAGACTATTTTCTCCTAATTTTCTCTTATAGATACTTTCTGTTTACAAGTTAGCCAGTGATGGATGTTAACTTGGGGTCTTTCTCCTTCTCAAAGATATCGTTTGGTAAGCAGGCTTTGATTCTGTCCTTCTATTTTCTTGAGCTTGAGAGAGAGGACCTGCTACATGATTTGGAGGACCCAGTGCAAAATGAAGAGGCCATTTCCTTTATTCAGAAATCAGCCTATACCCAAAGGACTTAAAATCAGCATACTACAGAGATACAGCCACGTCAATGTTCATAGCTGCTCAATTCACAATAGCCAGACTGTGGAACCAACCTAGATGTCCTTCAATTGATGAATGGATAAAGAAACTGTGGTATATATATATATATACAATGGAATATTACTCAGCTATAAAGAATGATAAAATTATGGCATTTGCAGGCAAATAGGTGAATTTGGAGAATATCATGCTAAGTGAGATAAACCAATCTCAAAAATCCAAAAGACAAATGATCTCACTGATAAGCAGATGATGACACATAATGGGGGGTCGAGGGGGGCAAGAATGGAGGAAGGAGGGACTGCATAGAGGGAAAAGAGAGGTGGGAGGGGTGAGGGGAAGGAAAAAATAACAGAATGAATCAAACATCATTACCCTATGTAAATGTACGATTACGCAAATGGTGTGCTGTTACTCCATGTACACACAGAAACAACATGTATCCCATTTGTTTACAATAAAAATAAATTAAAAAAAAATGATCAAAAAAAAAAAAAAAAAGAAAGAAAGAAAGAAATCAGAGAGTGGTAGCAGAGCATGGGGGCCTCCTCAGTGCCACGCCGGCAGGTTGCGGGCCCGTGAAGGCAGATACCTCCCGAAGAACGTTAGCCCTCGCCTTCATTCAGAGAGCCTCTGGAGTTAGAGGACGGGGAGATGGTGGTTGTTTTGTTTTGTGGTGCTGGAGCTGGAACCCAGGGCCCTGCCCGTGACAGGTGGGCATGTTAGCACTGAGCTGCATCACAACCCGAGAACCAGGGAGTTGGGCTGCGTGGACGCTCTCGGTTCAGCAGCTAGCCTCCTCCCTGTGGTTAGAGTCTTCTTCCAAGGCCGGGGGGCAGGAAGGCCTGACATCAGAAGGCAGCACCTTCGTGGCAACGGAGAGCCTCACCTGGGCACCAAGGCCTGCGCCTGCTCCTCTAGAGAGAAGTGGCAATTGGTTACCCACCTAAATGCTTGTGAGGACCATCTGACCCTGAACCTCCCAAGACTTGGTCTTCAGTTTAGATTTTTTTTTTTTTTTTTTTAGCAACTATTGAGTAGCTGAGACAGAACTAGAAGCTAGAGGTAAATGTAAATGAATGAAGGAAGGAAGTATTCTCCATCAAGGAGACAGTCCCGTGCAGGGAGGCAAATGGAGAAGGAGATAATAGCAGAACACTAGATATTTGGAAAGCCCTCCTAACAAGTCTTGGTCATGCAGACCTGGGACCTTCTGACCTGACCAACCTGAAGCAACCTGGCTCTCCACATGTCCACCCTGGACGTGACAGGTAAGAGGTACTGCACATCCTTAGTGCGTCTGGAGTCCCCCAGTGGAAAACCCTAGTGTGGAAGTTTTACTGACATTCTCTCTATATTTTAAAGCCTGTAGGCACATATGTGACTAATCACTTAACATATGCTAGAGTTTTGAATAGGTTAAATGTATCGTTGGGTTTGTGTGTGGTGGTGGTGGAGTCCTGGCACATGAACTTAGGGATGTGCTACCACTGAACTACATCCCCAGCCCATTTTAATTAAAAAAAAAAAAAAAAATTAGCTGGATGCAGTGGCACACACCTGTAATCCCAGGGGTTCAGGAGGTTGAGGCAGGAGGATTGCAAGTTTAAGGTCAGCCTCAGCAAGTTAGTGTGGTCCTAAATATCTTAGTGAGACCTTGTTTCAAAGTGAAAAATAAAAAGGACTGGGGATGTAACTCAGTGGCAAAGTGCCCCTGGATTCAATTCCAGTACCACTAAATTAATTAATTAATTAATAATTAATTTTTTAAAAAATATTTTTTGTTCCATACACCTTTTTTAAAGATTTTTAAAAGTTTCTTCTAATTAGTTATATATGACAGTATAATGCACTTTGATACATCATACATAAATGGAGTATAACTTCTCATTCTTCTGATTGTACATGATGTAGAATCACACCAGTTATGTAATCATATATATATATACATAGGATAATAATGTCCCATCCATCCTACTGTCCTTCCTACTCCCATGCCCCCTCCCCTCTCTTCATTTCCCTCTACCTGATCCAAAGTAGTTTTCCCTAGCACCACCCCCCACCTTATTGTGAATTAACATCCACATATCAGAGAAAACATTTGGTCTTTGGTTTTTTGGGATTGGCTTATTTTGCTTAGCATGATATTCTTCAGCTCCATCCATTTACTGGCAAATGCCATAATTTCATTCTTCTTTAAGGCTAATATTCCACTGTGTGTATGTACCACATTTTCTTTATCCATTCATCTGCTGAAGGCCACCTATGTTGGTTCCATAGTTTGGCTATTGTAAATTGAGCTGTTATAAACATTGATGTGGCTGCATCACTGTAGTATGCAGATTTTAAGTCCTTTTGGTATAAACCAAGAAGTGGGATAGCTGGGTCAAATGGGGTTCCATTCCAAGTTTTCTGAGGAATCTCCACAATGGTTGTACCAATTTGCAGTTGCACTAGCAATGCATGAGCATACCTTTCCCCCTACATCCTTACCAACATTTATTATTGCTTGTATTGTTAATAATTGCCATTCTGACTGGAGTGAGATGAAATCTTAGAGTAGTTTTGATTTGCATTTCTCTAATTGCTAGAGGTGTTGAACATTTTTTCATATATTTGTTGATTGATTGTATTTCTTCTGTGAAGTGCCTATTCAGTTCCTTGGCCCATTTATTAATTGTGTTATTTGTTTTTTGGGGTTGAGTTTTTTATATATCCTGGATATTATTGCTCTATCTGAGGTGTATGTGGTAAAGATTTTCTCCCTTTCTGTAGACTCTCATTTCACATTATCGATTGTTTCTTTTGCTGAGAAGAAACTTTTTAGTTTGAATCCATCCTGTTTATAGATTCTTGATTTTACTTCTTGAGCTTTAGGAGTCTTTTTAGGTCCTAAGCCAACATGGTGAAGATTTGGGCTTACTTTTTCTTCTAGTAGACACAGGGTCTCTGTTCTACTGCCTAAGTCTTTGATTCACTTTGAGTTGAGTTTTGTGCAGGGTGAGAGATAGGGGTTTAATTTCATTTTGTTTTATATGGATTTCCAGTTTTCCCAGCACCATTTGTTGAAGAGGCTATCTTTTCTCTAAAGAATATTTTTGACAACTTTGTCTAGTATGAGATAACTGTATTTGTATGGGTTTGTTTCTGTGTCTTCTATTCTGTACCATTGATCTACCTGTCTATTTTGGTGCCAATACCATGCTGTTTTTGTTACTATTGCTCTGTGGTATAGTTTGAGTTCTGGTATTGTGATGTCTTCTGCTTCAGTTTTCTTGCTAAGGATTGCTTTGGCTATTCTGGGTCTCTTATTTTTCCAAATGAATTTCATGATTGCTTTTTCTATTTCTATGAAGAATGTCATTGAGATTTTAATAGAAATTGCATTAAATGTGTATAATACTTTTGGCAGTATGGCCATTTTGACAGTATTAGTTCTGTTTATCCAAGAGCATGGGAGATCTTTTCATCTTCTAAGGTCTTCTTTAATTTCTTTCTTTAGTTCTGTAGTTTTCATTGTAGAGGTCCTTCACCTCTTTTGTGAGATTGATTCCCAAGTATTTTTTTTTGAGGCTATTGTGAATGGTGTAGTTTTCCTAATTTCTCTTTCAGTGGATTCATCACTGATGTATAGGAAAGCATTTGATTTATGGGTGTTGATTTTATATCCTGCTACTTTGCTGAATTCATTTATTATTTCTAGAAGTTTTCTGGTGGAACTTTTTGGATCTTCTAAATATAGCATCATGTCCTCAGCAAATAGTGATAGTTTGAGTTCTTCTTTTCCTACTCGTATCCCTTTAATTTCTTTCATCTGTCTGATTGCTCTGACTGGAGTTTCCATGACTATTTTGAATAGAAGTGGTGATAGAGGCATCCCTGCCTTGTTCCAGGTTTTAGAGGGAATAGTCTCAATTTTTCTCCATTTAAAATGATGTTGACCTTGGGCTTAGATAGCTTTTTCAATTTTGAGGTATGTTCCTACTATCCCTAGTTTTTTCTAGTGTTTTCAGCAAGAAGGGGTGTTGTATTTTGTCAAATGCTTTTTCTGCTCTGCATCTATTGAGATGATCATATGATTCTTGTCTTTAAGTCTGTTGATGTGATGAATTATGTTTATTGATTTCCCTATGTTGAACCATCCTTGCATCCCTGGGATGAACCCCACTTGATCATGGTGCACTATTTTTTTAATATGATTTTGTATGTGATTTGCCAGAATTTTATTGAGAACTTTTACATCTATGTTCATCAGGGATATTGGTCTGAAGTTTTCTTTCCTTGATGTGTCTTTGTCTGGTTTTTGAGACTAGGGTGATACTAGTCTCATAAAGTGTGTTTAGAAGGCTTCCCTCCTTTTCTATTTCATGGAATAATTTGAGAAGTATTAGTGCTAATTCTTCTTTGAAGAACTCAACTGAGAATCCATCTGGTCCTGGGCTTTTCTTGGTTGGTAGCTTTTGTTGGTCTTTTATTTCATTGCTTGAAATTGATCAAGCA